>NC_057861.1:709955231-710258981 GCF_019393635.1 Dromiciops gliroides
CTGACTGGGGCAGCTAGGTGGCTCTGTGGATAAAGTACCGGCCCTGGATTCAAGAGGACCTGAGTTCAAATCCAGCCTCAGACACTTGACACTTACTAGCTGTGTGACCTTGGGCAAGTCACTTAACCCTCATTGCCCTACCAAAAAAAATGCTGACTGACTAACTGACCTTTTCCCCTCTCACTAGGCACCTACCCCCCTGTCTTTCTTCCCAAGACCAAGGAAGTGGTACTGGAAGGGGAATGATAATATTTCTATTGCCCCCTCCTCCTCCAAAGTGTATAGCCTGCCACCTACTTCAATCATGGCCAGCTGCAGTTGGTCACACAGAAATATTCTTATGGAACATGGTGGTGCCTTATAAAAATATATACACAGAGAGATATGTCTCCCCACTCCACCCCCCAAAGTTCCACTCTGGCATAGAGGTGACTCTAGATACTATCTATCCCAGAAGCAGGTCCTACAAGCACAGGCCCAAGGACTGTCCTCTGAGGACCAGCCTAGCTAAGTTCTCAACCAGAAGGTTGGCCCCTGCCCTAGCCAATCATAGGCTCACACATTCAGAGCAGAGCTTCTTAAACTTTGTCCACTTGAGACCCCTTTTCACCTGAGAAATTTTTATGCAATTTTTATATGGTTATATAAAATAGGTATACATAACCTTTTGCTGTTACCAAATTTTTCACACAGCTCACAATCTGAGCCAGTGGAGGGACTGTCCACACCAATATCAACACATTATTTTTGAAATTGTCCAATATAGGTATATATCTGTGTTGTGATATGTAAATATATGTATATGTGTAAACATATGTATGTATATGGGGGGATTTAGATCTGTGATTTTGCTGACAAAGGAAATTCTCAGTGAGCAAGAACCTCAATTATCTCTAAAATGGGCACTAAATGACAAGGCTTTTCGGTCAAGATCTTGGGTTGAATCTTTCTTATGACACTGACTGATTCCAGGAAACAGGAAACTCACAAAGACCTAAGTTGCTGAGCAGGTGCTGATTTCTACTGGTACAAAGACAGACCCCTTTACCAAAGAAATCAAAGGATCAGGTCTCCCTCTCCTACTCTTCCCTCCCCCTCAAAAAAAGTACTATGCTATAGAGAGCATAGATTGAGAACTGGAAGAAAACTCAGAGGTCATCTCATTCCAAGCCCACCATTTTTTCAGACGAGGAAACCTAGATGCAAATAAATAGACATGTGCAGCTAACAGCCAAAATAAACGAGACCTTGGAAGCCCCCTTCTTCTCAAAGGTCTGACTCTGGCCTGAAACACCCCAAAACGACTGAAATAACCAACAGCCAACCAGTTAACTGGAGTGACCCGAGTTCCATCATGAGCCCAGGGCTTTGTCGACCAGAGTCGACAAAGCCCTGGAGATGGGTAAGCAACTTTCTGAATACAGAAATCACTACTCTCCACTTCCTTCCCTCATACAAGGAGCACCCAGGAAGTCATCTGAAACTAAGGACCAAGGTGAAGTCCTGGCTTAAACCAGGCAGCAGTGAATCAGGGTCCCCTGTGCACTCTAGCGTGACCATCGCCAGCTATCTAGATCCCACCCTTGAGAGCTGAGGTCCCATTCCTTCTTGAACTTTCTTATGAAGCAACCCCCAACATAGTTGTCCACAATCCCCCATTCTTCTCCGGGGCTTAGTCCCCTAAGAAAAAAAGGAGGAGCTGCCAAGGAAGGGATGAATAATAAAACCTAGAAACAAAAGGGAGGAAATAAAATGAAATGGGATATAAAGCCCAGAAACTAGACATTCAAATATTAGTCCGTTTTTTTAGCTTCCTGGAAGATCCCAAAATAGTAAATCCTGTCCTTTCCATCCCTTTCCCAATATTGTCCCTATTTCATACTGGAGAAGAGGGGAAAGGAGATGGAAAAAGGAGGGACTTAACTTTCTTGGAGAAAAGCCAGAATGTGCTTTCTAATTTATTTGGAAGGTGGGAAGGGGAAGCAGGTTTGGCCTAAATATTTTGGGTAGGTTGGATCTCTCGTTCTCAAGGTAACTGAGTCCCTGTTCTAGAGATGCCTGGCAATCTTAGCCATGAGCCAGACAGTCTAGACAGCATTGGCTGGCCAGGATTTCCCCGATCCCATATTCTCCTGCCCCAGGAAGGCCCTAGTCTCAGTTCCTTTCCTGCCTTTCCCCTTTCCTTTTTAATACTGCTCCTGAGGAATGTCTCTAACTCAGGGCCTGCGTTAAGCTAGGTCATTTGATTTGTCCCCATATCCACCCCCACTAGACAGCGAAGGGAATTAATAAAAATTGGTGGTCTCCCCAGTGGGTGCTTTAAAAAAAAATTAAGCTTTGTATGTCTCCAAATGAAACCATAACTTACCTTTCCTCAGGGAAACCATCAGACAAATTAACTGAGTGACCTTGGGACAAGTCACTTCTGCTCTCTGGGCCTCTTTAAAAAGAGGGGATTGGACTAGAATGATTTCTAGATCCTTTCCAGCCCTAAAATCCTAAGAATAAAGACCCACAGGCCCTGGCCTTGATTCAGGGTATTTGCACCTTCCCTGAGGAAGGTTTCACATCGAGTTGGGCACAACATCCCCGGCGCAAGACAGCGCCTGGCACAAGCTGCTCTTAATAACTCCAGTGCTTTAATGAACGACAAGTTCAGGGGCCTGTTAAATGGACACGGTTCTGATTCAGCACGGAAAAAAAAAAATCAGACTTGACAACCCAAGAGCTAATTCACTTCCTGGCGGAGATTTCCAACTGCAGCTAACCAATGCGGAGAAACCAACAAGCCCCAGCAGGGACAGAATTTTAGGCTACTCCGCCTTCCAGGTGAGAGAATGAATGTGTCCAAAGGATCAGAGATCTGAGTCCAATGAGCTGCAGAAAGCCCGCAGGGTCAACCCACCCTGCAGAGCCGGAACCGCAAAACTCAGAAGCGAAAGAGGGCAGAGCCCCGGGGAGGAATCAGGAGAGACCAAGGACTAGGAGACAGAGGAGGAGCGGAGACAAGGTCCCGCCCCTGCTCCTCTGCCTGAGAGCATCTCTCCTCTCCAGCCACTGATCCAACGGTCATGGTCCCTGGACGAGGGAGGACGCCTCCCCCAACACACACATCCGCCCCATCCCTGAGGGAAAAACAGGCGAAGGAGGCAAGAACTCGGACAGCCCCTAGCACCTTGAGGGGCTTTGCTGGGGGGCAAGGGGGCGCACCGGAACGCTGGCGGTATCTCCTCCCTCCCCGGGGACTCCGATGCTCCTATGGCTCTCCAAGAAAAGAGCCCCCTCTCCTTCTCTCCCGGGTACAGTGACGTCCCCCTGAGCCTGAGCTAAGAGAAGGGAGAAGGGGGTATCCCCTCCCCCAACTCCGAGCAAGTGTCCCCAGTCCGACCCTTCTCCAGGCTCCTCCCCTTTTCAAGCTGCGGCTCAGGTGCTCGAAAAGTTTCCGACACATAAGACGCCCCAAGACCCCCACCCCGAATTCAACCTTCCCACACACACACACTCCCGTGCCTAGGCAACAGGAACCCCAGCCCCACGGAGCTGTTGCCTTTCTTCCTATCCAGCCCCGGCCCCTGCTCCCTGTCCATCCGTCCGTCCGTCAGTCCGTCCGTCTATCCCTAGCCCTCCTCCCTTATCCCAGGCCAGCCCAGCCTCGGCTGCTGGCTGTGCTCTCTCTCTCTCTCTTTCTTGCCGCCGGCTCAAGGTCACAGCTGACACCGCACTCACTCTGCGCCGGACTCCCTTTCCCCGGCCGCCCCGGCCTGGCATAACCGCGGAGGGAGAGCGAGGAGAGATGCAAGCCCCCCTCCCCAGACCCCTAGCTCGGAGCCGGCCAGGGGCCGTGCCCGGAGCCCCTGGGGCCCTGGGGAGAGCCGCCCCGCCTCACCTGAGTGGGTTCCGGGAGGCGGGATGCTGCGGCTGCCGCTGCCACTGCTGCTGCTGCTGCTGGTGGCTGTACCGCGGCCGCCCCTGCTGCTGCCGCTGGGGCTGCTGCGGCTGCGGCTGCGGCTGCCGTCCGGACCTGGAGCCAGTGGCCGGGCGGCCGGGCGGTCTGGCGGGCGGCCGGGCGGGCTGGCGGACTGACGCTGCGGCTGTGGCTGTGGCTGCGGCTGCGGCTGCGGCTGCTGCTGCTGTTCGGGCGGCTGGCTCCTTTGCCGCTGCCCCGCGCCCCCACGCCCTCCCCTCGGGGGTCCGCCCCCGAGGCTGCCTCCTGCTCCGGCTCCGCTGCGCCGCCCGCTGCCGCTGCCGCTGCCGCTACCGAGGCCGCCCAAGCTGCGGCACTGCGCTCTCCTCTCCTCTCTTCTCCCCTCCTCTCCCCTCCTCCTGACGCGAGTCCTCCCTCCCTCCTCTCACTCTCGCTCCTTCCCTAGCTCTCTTCTCTCCCCAAAGTCCGGGCGGACAGTTAGGACCCCGCGGGACCCCCACGCATACGGTCCCAGCTTCGCCACCCCCAACCCCAGCTGGCCCCACGTGTTCGGAACTGGAGCTGGTAGTGGGGGAGAAGAAGATCGGGCAGGAGCTGGGGTGCGGGGCGGGGGAGTGGGGGGTGCCTCCCCCACCCTGGAGCTAGGGGGCTGAGGTTGGCCAGATCGGGCTTCACCGCTCCGCTCAGCCCCCAGCCGTCACCACTTCCCCAGCCCCCTGCAGGCCTAAGAGCTTCAGGATCACCCCCCTACCAGTACTGAGGAGTTAGGGGCGGGTCCCAGCTACCACTGGCCTGGACTGGCCTAGCCTGGAGGAGGAAAAGATGATGGCCAGGCAGTCCCCACGCTGATCCCCTGTCACTCAGTCCTTGCCATCCCCACATTCTCCCCATCCCAGCCTTCCCTCACGCACCTGTGACCCAAGCTTAGAAAGAGGATGGACAAGAGTCGCTGTAGCTTCCCGAAAGATGTCCTAGTAGCTAGAAGGGAAGGACGGGGCTGAATATGGGGGAGGATCCTGTCCAGAGATCTTGGGAGCCAGGACCCAGGCTCCAATATAATAGATCTGGGAACTAGAGGCAGGTATTCCCCAGCTTGGTGGCTGCTCTCACCCCCTCCTACCCCGTGGGACTATCCCAAAGAAAGGAGGGAGCCTGGCAAAGGGGAGGGGGGAGGAGAGAGAGACAATGATGAAACCTTTTTTGTAAAGACACTTCCCCATGCTGCCCCTTGAAGCTGGAAAGCTGAGCTCTACCAGGAAGCTGGGCCATCTGACTCCCCACCCCCTTGGTCTCCTCCATTTCATCAATTAATCATGTTTACTTGCTTATTTATTTATTGGATTTATAAAAAAAGAAAAAGAAAAAGAAAAGAAAGAAAAGAAAAGAAATTCATCTTTCACTTGTCAGTTCTCAGTAGAGGTTAGGGGCAGGGTGGAAAGGTAAACCTTTGTATATAAACATGGCCCAGGGTTCTCAATGCTTGATTGGGCCACCAGCGACTTGTGTGACCTTGGGCAAGTCACTTCAAGAAACTGGGGCCAGGATAAATTAAATGTAAAAGGAGGAGGTGGAATTAGATAATATCTAAGGTCCCTTCCAGGTCTGTGATTCAACCAACTTCTAGTCCTAGTTTTTCCCAGAAGTAGCTGGGGGAGAGACTGCCAAGGGGTGGACTTTAGGGTATGTGTACATTGAGGAAGGAGAAGGAGGGGACCCTGAGGAGTGTTGAATGATGACCATCATTCCTTATGTGAGGAGACAAGACTATTGTTTTAGGAATGACTGAGAGATTAAAAGCACTGATTGTAAACTGGATGATAGAAAAATGAGGGTCCAGTAAAGTGCAAAGTAGTTATTTGAAACATGCCTCTCTGTTTTTGAGTGTAGGAAGTTGTACATCTTAATATTTGATGTAATAGAAATTATTTTAAAGCAGAGACTTTTTTTTCTCATTGTATGCTTGATTGCCCCCACAGAGTGACACATAGTAGGTGCTTAATAAATACTTATTGTTTGATTTTCTGCTAGATTAACTGGCCTGAGATTGGACCAGAACATACAATCTCCCATAATCTCCTTTGGTTTCTACCAGTTGGGAAACAAACACTCCTGCCTGCCTCTTCCCTAGGTTTCCAGATGTCCCAAGGACCACAACATTGATTGGTACCAAGTTTTGTCAAGACCAAGTAGCCTCCTGGATGGGAACACACCACCTCCTGCTCATGCCTGCCACTGTCTGATGCTTCCTAGGACCCAGCATTCATGACGGGTGAGGCAAGTGAAGTCAGTGCCTTCTAATCACCTTCCTAAATCAAGACCACTCTGATATTCTACCTGGACTCATTTCCCAAGGGTCAGCATACTCTCACCATCTATTCTCTCCATTATTTTGATACTATTGATCTGAAGGAGAAAAAAAAAAAAGCCTTCCCAACTCCAGATATCTACCCCCTCATTCTCATCTGCCTCAACCCTACCCAACAATGGCCTACTCCAGATCTGCCCTCTGGGACATTTGCTCCAAAGTTAACAAAGTTCCTTTCCTCCCCTACTCCTTCCATCTTCTCGCACTCACCAATACATGGCTCCCCCTCAGTGACAATGTATCCCTAGTCACCCTTTCCAGGACTGACTACATTTTCATTCTTTTCCCCCATTCCTCAAATCGTTGGTTGCTGTGGGAGAGCCAGAATAATTCTGCTTTCTATTGCCACTTCCAGACTCTTCTTCTATCCCTATCATTGAGCATTCTCCTTCTTTTAGGTTCTTGCAATCCAAATGTGTCACCCAATACAGATTCTAGTAGCTGTTATCTACTGAACCCAATAACATTTTCCCTTCATTTTTAATGAATTTAGGCCTTAGTTCACAAGGCTTGTTCTCCACCCCTCAAGTGTTTCACTTATTCTAGGAGACATGGATGGATGGTTGGATGGAGTAGATATGTGGGTGTGTGGATGGTGATGTTCCTTCAAAAACCCTAATTTCCCATTTTCTCAGTGTATTGAACTGCTATGATCTCCACTTCACCTCAGCTACACCCAGCCTGGAGGATGAAAAGATGATGGCCAGGCAGTCCCCACGCTGATCCCCTGTCACTCAGTCCTTGCCATCCCCACATTCTCCCCATCCCAGCCTTCCCTCACGCACCTGTGACCCAAGCTTAGAAAGAGGATGGACAAGAGTCGCTGTAGCTTCCCGAAAGATGTCCTAGTAGCTAGAAGGGAAGGACGGGGCTGAATATGGGGGAGGATCCTGTCCAGAGATCTTGGGAGCCAGGACCCAGGCTCCAATATAATAGATCTGGGAACTAGAGGCAGGTATTCCCCAGCTTAGTGGCTGCCATCACCCTTAACTGTTTTGCTTCCATATTCAAAAACTCCCAATTCCTTTATGCAATCTTTTGTCTTTTTGTCCATAACCCCCAAGCCTACTTTTTGTACTCACCATGACTGCCAATCTCTCCATCCTACAAGATTATGCCAGGTAATTATCCCAGCTCTGGCTACATTCGCCTCTATTTCCAATATGAGCCTATTGTTTAGTCGATTCAATTTCATACTATTCTCTACCCTTGAATCCCTTCTTTCCCTGTCCTATCATTGATCATGCCTTGCCAAACCCCAGTCATGTATTAGGTGTACCATCAATCTCCTTCACTCCTAACTCACATGTTACTGAGGGCCATCTCCAGTAGCCCTGATCTATTTCTTGTCACTGGATGCCCAGATGGCTCCATAGGAGAGATAGGGCTGGTGACTTTGCACAGCCCTGTCTCACTTAAATCCAGTTCATCGCAGGTCTTGACATCATCTCCCTTGTGTCATGGTCCTGTTGGAGAACAACAACATGCTGCTAAATGGAACTGAGAAAAATCAGAAAACCAAATTGACCAAGTTTATTACAAATTCATACTGTCTGCTATTTGTACAAAAATATTTCTAGCAGCTCTTCTTGTGGTGGCTAAGAATTGGAAATCAAAGGAATGCCCATCAGTTGGGGAATGGCTAAATAAGCTGTAGTATATGATGGTGATGGAATATTATTGTGCTATAAGAAATGACAAGCAGGATGATTTCAGAAAGGCCTGGAAAGACTTGTATGAACTGATGTGTAGTGAAGTGAGCAGAATCAAGAGAACACTATACATGGTGACAGCAATATTATTTGATGAAGAACTGTGAATGACAGCTATTTTCAGCAATATAATGATCTAGGACAATCCCAAAGGACTAATGATGAAGCATATTATCCACCTCCAAAGAAAGAAGTGATACTGATGAAACACAGACGGAAGCATGCTATTTTTCACTTTCTTTCATTTTTTTCTTTTACTCAAGTTTTCTTGTACAAAATTACTAATATGGTCATGTTTTATATAATTGCAAAAAAGTTATACTGTCTAATCTCTAGTGGGCTCCTGCTGCAGCAAAGCAGTCCCGCCATGCAGTTCTAACTGATTCCCTATCCCATTCACTGCCTTCTCTTCTCTCCTCAAGCCTTCTATATGACCCTCTCCCTCCATTCCCCTCAGCTTAGGACTTCATATTCTACCAAGAAAAAACTCCAACATTGATACCATTTGCCAACAAGTCCCTTTTCCTTATTTCGTACCTCTCTGATATCATCCTCCACCATTTATTTCTTCCTTCCAGGCTCTGATGAAGAGATCACCCCCTCCTCTTTGCCTTTTCTTTTCTCTATATACCCTCCTC
The DNA here is from genome assembly GCF_019393635.1 of Dromiciops gliroides. NCBI lineage: Eukaryota > Metazoa > Chordata > Mammalia > Microbiotheria > Microbiotheriidae > Dromiciops > Dromiciops gliroides. Next base: position 709,963,872 of record NC_057861.1, read on the forward strand.
ACTTAGTGATCTCATCTGATTCCGAGGGTTCAAATATCATCTCTATGTAGATCAGAGGTATTGAGCGTACAGCCAGACAACAATCCAGAGTAAAGCCCAAACCAGATTAAAATGTAATTGGGGGGCAGCTAGATGGTGCAGTGGTTAAAGCACCAGCCCTGGATTCAGCAGTACCTGGGTTCAGATCCCACCTCAGACACTTGACACTTACTAGCTGTGTGACCCTGGGCAAGGCACTTAACCCCCATTGCCTGCAAAAAAAAAAATGTAATTGGGAAATATTTAACAAAATAAATAAAAGTACGACAGAACATAGATAATATTAACATGTGCCTTGCTCCTAAGTCAATATGCAGCCTGCAAGGATCCTTGTGAGTGGTTTAATGCTCCCATTTCCATTGGTGTTTGACACTACTGATAGAGATTATTTTGAGATCCAGCACTTATCTTCCTCCCAGTTCCCAGGCCCAAAATACCAACTACCTAATGGTCATTTCCAACTGAATGTCCTGTAGGCATCTTAAGCTCAACACATCTAAAACAGAACTCATTATCTTTCTTGAGAAACCTAACTCTCTTCCAAATCTCCCTCTGTTCACAACTTTGATATCATCCTTGACTTCCCACCTTCACTCATCCCACATAACATCCTTTGACAAATATTGTCATTTCTACCTTGAAAATCTCTCTCACATAATATCCCTTTATCTCTACTCAGACAACTACCAACCTAGCTCAGGCCTCCATAGCCATTACCTTGGATATTGCAATAGCCTTGTAATTGGTCTCCCTGTCTCAGATCTCTCCTGACTCCAATCCAGCCACCACTCAGCAGCCAAAGTGATTTTTTTCCCAAAAGTTTGGGTCTGATTATGTCATTCTCCCTACTTAGTAAATTCCAAAGGCTCCCTGTCTGTCTGTATTTAAATCCTCCAGCCCTTTCCTATCTTTATGGTCTTCTTTCATCTCCCCTCCTATAATCCAGATGTACTAGTCTATTTGTTCTTCCTCTCATGCAACACTCCATTTCCCATCTCTGTGCCTTTTCACTGCTTGTTTCCCCCTGCCTAAAATACTCTCCCTTCTGTACCTCTGCCTAGTACCATCCCTAGCTTCTAGGCTCAGCTCAAGCACCACTTACCTTGGGAGGACTTTCCTGGTCCATTAGTGCCCTCCTTCCCAAAATTATCTTGTATTTATCTTGTATCTACTCAGGTCACAAGCCACTCATTTTCAGTCTCCTTCCCATGGGCCTTTCTTCCCTTTTTCCTCTATATTATCTCAATTGGTGATCTTTATCAGCTCTCCCAGGCTCAATTATCATTTTTGGAGAGGATTTCCAGATCTTTAGCTCTAGCTCTAGTTGGTTCCTTATTACTGCCTTTGGAAGACCTCAAATAATGTCCTATAATCATCTTAAATTCATTATGTCCAGAATAGAGTTCCTTATCTTTGCTCCTTTACCCTCTCCTGTTCTAAACTCTTCTATTACTATGGAGAACAATATTTGCCTCCTAGTCACCCATGCTTGTCACCTCAGCCTCCTCACTTTTATTTAACCCAAATCTCCAATCTATTGTCAAATGTTGCCATTTCAACTTTCACAATGTCTCTTGTCTATATCTCCTTTTCTAAGCTCACTTAGTTAGCACCCTAGCTCAGCCCCCATCACTGCTATCCTGGACTATGGCAATAGCCATCTAATTGGTCTTCCTGTCTCAAGTCTCTCCACGTTTCAACCTAGCTTCTACTCAACTACCAACAAGATTTTCCTAAATTATAGGTCTGTCACCCCACTCTACTCAGTAAACTCCAGTGCTTCTATATTATCTTCAGAAGCAGATATAAAGTCCTACATTCGACATTTCAAGCTCTTCACCTAGTTATTTCCATGTTGTACCTTCCCCACTAGCACCACCCCATTAGAATGTATGCTTCTTGTGGATAGGACTGTTTATCTTTCTTTGTTATAATGTTTGGCAAAGCACTTAATGCTTCTTGGTTGATTGACATGAATATATACAGAACAGTGTCTTCCCCATTAGAATGTAAGCTCTTTAAAGGTTGCTGCTGTTTCATTTCTTTATCATTGTATCCCCAGAACTTACCACCGTGTAGTAGACACTGAATAAATGCTTGGGTTTTGTTTGATTGCTTGGTTTTGTTTTTAAAACTGGGTCTTGGGGGCAGCTAGGTGGTACAGTGGATAAAGCACTGGCCCTGGATTCAGGAGGACCTGAGTTCAAATCCAGCCTCAAACACTTGATACTAGCTATGTGACCCTGGGCAAGTCAGTTAACCCCCATTGCCCCACCAAAAAAAAAAAAAATACTGGGTCTTGCTACCTTGCCCAAGCTGGAGCAGAGGGGCCACTCATGGCCTAATCCCACTACTTCTCAATACCTTCTTCCATTTCTGACCTTAGACAATTTTGCCTCACCTTGGGCAACCTGGTGGATCCCTGACTCCTAGGGGCTCCCCTTATGAATGCCAAACTTAATGCAGACACTGATTTGGCACAGCCCACTTAAATTCAGAACCCTAGAGCTCAATAAATCCACCAGCCTCAGCCTCCCCAGGATTACAGGTATACACCATCATATCTGGCATGTTGATTAACTGCCCAGGGCAAACTGGGGAGGGGGACACAATCAGCCAAGGAATAAGTGACTTTTTCAGTCAGCACCCAAGATCAAATCAATATGAGCCCAGGACATTAGAGAACTAGATCAAAGGTTTCATAAGCAAGGAAAAAAACATAGTAATGCATGCTCCCCAAAGTTGTTCATCACTTTCATGCTGGATGTCCAGGGCAGAGATAAAACTTAAAAGATCCCCTATGGATGGTGAGGTCCTCAAGATATTCCTGTTTGTAAGTGTATCAAACAAGAGAACATTGCTACGCTTTCTTAATAAGATCCATAATCCCTCTAAAGAGTTCATTCTATCTACACAAGAAAAGCCAAGTGGATGAAAAATGCCTGGATATGTAGTCAGATAGGCAAACCACCGAACATCTAAATATATATCTAGAGCAGACATTGCCAATAAACAATGATCTGGGCCCACAATTGAAGTATTTCCTTTCATTGATCTTGTTGCTCTTATGAGATTAGAAGACCTCTTTGGGCAACAACCACATCTTAAAATATTCCTTTATCATCTACAGCATGTGGCATGAAGCTGGATACTTGGGCATAAATGTTTAATTACTTGTTGGTTGGTTTCTTGATTCTCTAAGGTTTCAAGGCCTGAACAGAGAAACCATGGCATAATGGAAAGAAAATTGGATTTAGAGTCTCAGCAGTTCAAATGCTGCCGTGTGAATCTGGACTAATCATTGTCCCTTCTGTGCATTACTTCTTTTCATCTGCAAAATGAGAGAATTGGACTAGGTGATTTCTAATTTCACTTTGAGCCTATGTCCATAAAGCCTTCCTTTTGCGTTATCTTCCTTCATTATTTAAAAAAAATTATAATTGATAATTATATATAATTGATCATTGGGATTAATAATTAGGGGCAGCTAGATGGCAAAGTGGATAGAGAACTGGCCCTGGATTTAGGAGGACCTGAATTCAAATCCGGCCTCAGACACTTAACAATTACTAGCTATGTGACCCTAGGCAAGTCACTTAACCCCAATTGCCTCACCAAAAAAAAAAAATTAAAACTTTTATTTCTAGAAATCTCTTCACTTTTGTTGCTCTGGGACCCCTCTTATTTCCATTTCCTTTTCCAGAATCCATGCATAGCACCTCCCTGATAGTTATAAACTCACTAGTATCACATACACTTATATACACAGAGTGTTAAATTGTGTGCTGTAGTTTGAGGTGCCAAAAAACAGTCTGTTCTTGTCAACTTTCTGTTTTATTTTTATCATTTCATTTTGTTTGGATCTATGATAAGAAATTACCTTTTAATAATAGTTGGCAGCTTGCAAAGTACTTTCCTGACAATAATCCTTTGAGGTAGATAGTTCAATGACTATTATCCCCATTTTACAAATAAGGAAACTAAAACCTGTATGTAAAGAAATGAAACAGGGGGCAGCTAGGTGGCACAGTGGATAGAGGAATCCAGAGGACCTGAGTTCAAATATGGTTTCAGACACTTGACAATTAATAGTTGTGTGACCTTGGGCAAGTCACTTAACCCTCATTGCCCAACAAACAAACAAACAAAAAAAGAAATGAAACAATCCCTTCCATTTAACTCTGCCTCAGAGAGTCCTCCAATTCCTTTCAAATGTAACTCAACAACCATCTTCATGAAGCCTTTCCTGATGCTCCTCCCAACTGTTAACGTCCTCCCTCCCCAGCTTAGCCAGTATTTAATTACTTTGTATTTATTTGTACGTATTCACTTTATGCTACATATATTCTTATATATATTTGTTCTCTCCATCATTAAAATGTAAGCTTATTTCAAGAAGGGATCATTTCATTCTTTGGAATTGCATCCCCAGCCCCTAGTAGACCGTCTGCTATATAGTGAGCATTTAACAAATATTTGTTGATTGGTTAATTGATTGATCTGGCAAGGCATTGACTTCTAATGTGGGAATCCTAACATTAATCCTAAAATCCCCAATGGAATAAAAGACAGCTATGGAAGGATTATGAAAGAAGAATCAATAGCACTTGGTGAGTGATTAGACTTATGGTAAAGTTGGGGGGCAATGAGAGTTCAGGGGGAAGGAATAAGAGATTGTGTAAGAGTTACTAGTGTCTGTAACTAGGGTAGGGTCAAGTAGCAATAGGGAAAAATATTTAGGGCAGGAAGATGATTTCTGTTTTAATCATGTTAGGTTTGCTATGCGGGTAAGCCAGCCAGATGGAAATATCCAGCAAGGAGCTAGAAATATTGAACTGGTGCTCAGGAGAGAGACCAGTACTGAATCATAAATATGGACAGTAGATTTCATTAGGATGTGCACCTGGGTAATTTTATTTTTTTAAGGGGCACAGTTATTGAATACACGGTCATAAAAGACATTTTTTATTCATCAAACTAAAGAAAATAAAATCAAATTCTTAAAAATTAACAATTGTACTTCAAAAATAGAAACCTTTAAAATGAGTCATAAATGCTAAATTCTTTTTGAGATATTACAGTGTGTCTAGTGAAAATACCTATGGGTCAGAGCCCAAGGTTTGGGAGTTACATTGAAATAAGTAACATAGGATCACAAACTTTGAACTGGAAGAAACCGTTGACCCATATTTCTTCATTTTAAAAATGAGGAAACCAAGGCCCAAAGTGGTTCAGAGACTTGCCCAAATTCATATATCTAGTAAACAGAGAGATGGGACTTAAACCCAGGGACCCTGATTCCAGGGTCAGCAAACTTTCCATTATAACCAGACTTAGATGAGTCAACACATAAACAAGCATTTTTTTTTGCAAGGCAATGGGGATTAAGTGACTTGCCCAGGGTCACACAGCTAGTGTTAAGTGTCTGAGGCCAGATTAGAACTCAGGTCCTCCTGAATTCAGGGCCAGTGATCTATCCACTGTGCCACCTAGCTGCCCCCATAAACAAGCATTTATTAAGCATCTATTATATACCAGTCACTATTTGAGGCCCTGGCAATAAAAAAACCTAACTGAAAGGAATTTATATCTTATGTGGGAAACAAGTACATAATTAAGTATTTACAGAATAAATATGAAAGCAAGTCAATTCAATATACAAAGTAGTGAAATTACAAGGTAGTTTAGGAGAAGGGGTACTAGTGTTTGAGAGATCAGGAAAAATCATCATAGAAATATATGAGCTCCTGAGGAAGAGTGGGGACAGGCAAACAGACAGACAGAGACAGAGACAGAGAGACAGAGACAGAAAGAGTTTAAAAATGTAGGATAGGATAGAACCTTAATCTCTGTATTTGGACCTGAAACTGGTGTAGAAAAGGAGGTTGAGGGAAGAAATGAAAAGGTCAATGAAAAATGAAAGGAGGATGAGAAAAGAAGAAAAAGCCCTAGGTCTCATGTAAAAAAAAAAAAAGCATCTTTATTTGTATCTGTGCATGTAGAGCATGTGTACACTACCTAGCATGCTCAGTCCTTTTTCAGCTTGTTTTAAGTCCTCAGGCTGTGTGCTATAATCCAATCCAATCCAAATTGACAAGCATATATGTTTTTAAATTTTTATTCACTTTGAACTTAAATATAAAAAACAAAAAGAACATTTCCATCTACACAGCACAACATAAAAAGAGGATTCAATATAAAACCACGAATCTCCACTGCATACTGTTTACTTTTTTAAAAAACCTATGTAATAAATACTACACAGCTTCCTTCTAAGTTTTCTTTTATTCTCTGCTATACACTTTTCATTCCTCCCTCCTTCCCCACCCCACCCTAGAGACAGCTATCTTTAGATACAAATATGTATATATACATATATGTATATATAAAATCATATTATACGTACTTCTGTTTATCAGTTTTTCTCTGGATGTGGATAACACCTTCCTGCATAGGTTCTTTGTAGTTGATTACAGTATTTATAATAACCAAAATTACATAGTCGTTGAAAGTTGTTCTTAGAATAATAATGCTATTACTGTGTATGATGTTCTCTTGGTTCTGTTCATTTCATTCTTCATTATTTCATGCAAGTCTTTCCATGTTTTTCTAGAATGAACCTGCTCATCATTTCTTACAGCACAACAGTATTCCATCACAATCATATACCACAACTTGTTTAACCATTCCCCAATTGACAGTCATACCATCAATTTCCAGTTCGCTGCCACCACAAAGAGAACTGCTATAAATATTTTAGAACACATAAGTTCTTTTCCTTTTTCCATAATCACCTTGGGGGACTGACCTAATAGTGATATTGCTGGGTCAAAGGGTATACACAGTTTTATAAGTCTTTGGGCATAATTCCAGATTGCTCTCGAAAATGGTTGGATCAATTCACAGTTCCATCAACAGTGAATTAGTGTCCCAATTTTTCCACATCCTTTCCAACATTTGTGTCTTTCGCTTTCTATCATTTTAGCCATTCTGATAGGCATAAGATATCTCAAAGTTGTTTTCATTTGCATTTCTCTAATCAATAGTGATTCAGAGTACTTTCCAGATGATTATATCTAGTTTTAATTTCTTCATCAAAAAACTGCCTGTTCATATCCTTTGACCATTTATCAATTGGGGAATGATTCCTATTCTATAAACTTGACAACTTTCTTTATATATTTGAGATGAGACATTTGTCTGTGAAATTGTCTATAAAAATTTTCTCCAATTGTCTTTGTTCCTTCTATTCTTGGCTACATTGGTTTTATTTTTTGCAAAAACTTTTCAATTTAATATAATCAAAAATTATTCATTTTGTGCTTCACAATGTCTTCTATTTTTTTGTTTATTCACAAATTGTTCACTTAGCCATAAGTCTGATAGATGATGTTTCATGTTCTTCTCATTTTCTTATGGTATCTCCCTTTTTATCCAGGTCAGGTATCCATTTTCACCTTATATTGGTAAATGGCATAAGATATTGGTCTACGCCCAGTTTCTGCCAGACTTCTTTCCACCTTTCCCAACAATTTTACCCCCAAAAAATGGATTATATCAAATGCTTAAATCTTTACATTTGTCAAACACAAGGTTACTATAATAATTTGCTACTGTGTATTCTATTCTGTTCTACTGACCTACCTTTCTATTTCTTAACCAGTCCAGATAGTTTTGGTAATTACTGCCTTATAGTATAGTTTGAGATAATTTGGAACTATGCCCTATATAAAAACTGAATATAAAAAAGCTATAAACTATACATACCTTTGATCCACTGCTAGGTTTACATCCCAAAAACATCCCCAAAAAAGAGAAAAAGACTTATTTGTACAAAAATATTTATAGCAGCTCTTTTTGTGGTGGCTAAGAATTGGAAATCAAAGGAATGCCCATCAATTGGAGAATGGCTAAAAAAGCTATGGTACATGATTGTAATGGAATATTATTGTGCTGTAAGAAATGACAAGCAGGATGATTTCAGAAAGGCCTGGAAAGATTTATATGAACTGATGTATAGTGAAGTGAGCAGAACCAAGAGAATATTGTGTACAGTGATAGCAGTATTGTTTGATGAAGAACTGTGAATGACTTAACTATTCTCAGCAATACAATGATCCAGGACAATCCCAAAGGACTAATGATGAAACATGCTATCCTCCTCCAAAGAAAGAACTGATATTGATTGAACACAGACTGAAGCAGGCTATTTTTTTCCACTTTATTTCTTTCATTTTTTTTCTTTGGGGTTTTCTTATACAAAAGGACTAATATGGTAATATTTGACATAATTTCATGTGTATAACCTATATCTGATTGTTTACTACCTCAGAGAGGAGCAAAGGGAGGGAAGGAGGAAGGGAGGGATAGAATTTGGAGCTCAAAACTTTAAATAAAAATGTTTTATTATCCAAAAATGTTAAAAAGTTTTTAAAAGGGAATAGCAAAGGGACAGATGTAAAATATGGGAGCTGGGCTAAATGATGTATGATGGCCAAAATCAAATAACCAAATCAATGATCCTGTTACTTGCCCTTGAAAAGAGCTAACTCTTTTGTACCAAGGATAAAGCATCCAAGGGCTTGCTAAGCATTTAGGATTTTCAGATGTTGAATGTCAAGGTGGGGAAATTGAAAAGACAAAGCACTGAGAAGGGAAGAGAAAGCTGGCTTTCTCTGGGAAAGGAGTGCAGGGGCAGCTAGGTGGCACAGTGGATAAAGCGCCAGCCTTGGATTCAAGAGGACCTGAGTTCAAATCTTGTCTCAGACACTTGACATTTATTAGCTGTGTGACCCTGGTCAAGTCATTTAACCCCCATTGCCCTGCAAAAAAAGAAAGAAAGAAGAAAGAAAGGAGCACAGTGGCTTTGGCAATCAGGTCTCTGACTATGTCTCACAGCCTGCATCTCAAGACAAGGGAATGAGCAAAGAAAACTGCCTGCCTCTGCTTTTCAGGAAACATAATAAAAGCACTATATGGAGGACTAGTGAGTTAACACCTTGTAAGAACTGCTGGAAAACAGTTACAAATTATTCTTTCTACTCCATCTCCTTGCCCCCTTCACCTTGGCTGAATACCATCTGGTAACTATGTTGATAGGCCTCCTAGCTATGTTTTATTCTTCGTTCTTTTATTTGGATTTGATCTCCCCTTCATTGTGAAATTGGATTATTGTGAACAGCTTGTTTATAAATGAGTGCCTACAGAAGGGGGGAAGGGTTTGATGGGAAATGCTATGGCTAAGTGGAAGAAGATAGAATAGACAGTTTCACTCAATGGTTGGAAGAAAGATCTCTTCTCTAGCCTGGGGACTCCTAGCTTACCAACTTCATAAGTAGTCCATATTTATAAGCTCCCTGAAATACCAGAGAAAAAGGATCAAGTAGCAATCCACAAAACCACTGTGCCTGGAATTTGGTTTTTTATGTCAGCTTATATTGAAATCTCTAGCCCCTCCTAGGAGCTTCAATCCTATTAACAACCTAATCGAACAACCAGCATTTAATAAGGATTTACTATATGCTGGGCACTGTACTAAACACTGCTAAGGGGATACAAAGAAAAAGAAAAGAAAAGGCCCCATTGCTCAAGGAGCTTACATTCAAATAGACAAGATAACATAAAAATCGATACATGAAGCACTCGTATGTACAATTACACTTGTAGAAGCTCTTTTTGATGTTGTAAAGAACTGGAAACCAAGGAGGGAGGTGCCTATCAATTGAGGAAATGGCTAAACAAGTTATGGTAATATATGAATGTTAATAGAATGACATTGTGCTGTAAGATGATAAATGGATGGTTTAAGAGAAACCTTGGAGAGATTTGTATGAACCTATGCAGAGTGAAATGAGCAGAACCATAACAATGTATACAATAACAATAATATTGTAAAAATAAGCAACTTTGAAAGACTTAAGAATTCTGATCTATGCAATAACCAACAATTCCAGAGGATTCATGATGAAATATGTTGTCTCCCTCCTGACAAAGAGATAATGGGCACAGAGTGAAGATTGAGACCTTTTTTTAATTTGTTTTTTGACATGGCTAACAAGATGATTTATTTTCCTTGACTATACACAAGGGTAAAAAAGAAATCAGTATATGCAAGTCACAAAATAGATGTAAGGTAGCCTTAGAGAGAAAGGCACTAGCAACTAGGTGGAAAGGGGAAAAGTTTATTTTTTTTGCAGGGTTAAGTGACTTTCCCAGGGTCACACAGCTAGTAAGTGTCAAGTGTCCAAGGCTGGATTTGAACTCAGGTCCTCCTGAATCCGGGGCTGGTGCTTTATCCACTGTGCCACCTAGATGCCCCAGAGGAAAACTTTCTTAGAGGATGTGTGATTTGAGCTGAGCCTTGAAGGAAGCCAGGTATTCTACAAGGTAGAGATTAAGAGGGAGAGATGTCTTGTGGAGATAGAACCATTATGATGTGACAATTGATTGGAAGACAATGAGGGAGTATGAAGAGTCAGGGAAGACTCTAGGTGAAACTCTAGTTTCTCTCCTTTTGACTCTAGATTTGGCTCTGTTTGGCTTTTAAAGCCTGGGCCTATTTGGTATTTACATATAGGATATGTTATCTGCCATCTTGGTACCTTTACAAAGGCTTTCTGTCACTCTTGCCTAAAGTGCATACCCTCCTTATGTCTCCTTCACTGAATCTCTAGCTTCTGTCAACCTGAGTTCAATGCCATCTTCTACAGAAAGCCTATCTTGTTTCCTCAGTGCAAATATCTTGCTCCCTCTTATCTCCCAAATTACTTTATATATTTTTATATTTAATTTTCTATTTATATGTAGTTTCCCTCCCGTGGAATATAAGCTCATTGAGTTCATAGAAGGCATGTTTTGGTTTTGTCTTTATAACTCCATGACCTAGCAAAATCTCTGGCATAAAGACATGCTTATTGAATGCTTATTTAATTGAACAGAAATAGGGAAAGGAAAGAAGATGAGTGAGTTTGGGAGGAAAGATTATAGGCTCCATTTTAGACATGTTGATTTTGAAATGCCTACAGAGCACTCAGCCAACAGTATTTAATTAAAAATTGGTGACTTCAGGGGGCAGCTAGGTAGCGCAGTAGATCGAGCACCGGACCTGGATTCAGGAGGACCTGAGTTCAAATATGACCTCAGACACTTGACACTTACTAGTTGTGTGACCCTGGGCAAGTCACTTAACCCTCATTGCTCCACCAAAAAATTAAAAAAGGAAAAAATTGGTGACTTCAGCAATATCCCAGTGACCCTTGGGTTGTGCCCACCAAACTTTTCATTCCCTCTCTCCTTAAAGATAGGGACATCTTTATGCCCCATTTTTTAGCCTTGAAGAAGCTACAGAAGATGGACCTTCACCCCTGTCTCCCCAGAAATAAGAGAGGGGGGGAATGTAGTGGGACCCCAAGATATCCAAAACATTCAAACCCTCTAAGCCAAGGAGAAAACAGCTCTCTCCCATCTCAGAAATGAAGTGTAGTAGGGCATGGCCCCAGTATGCTGATGGACAATGCTAAGGTCTGCAAGATGATATGCAAGATCTGGATGGATGTTGCATACTCTACTGATACGCCATTATCAAAGACCCCCTCTTAGTTATCTGGCCCCAGTGTATTTTGTGTTTCTTCTTGCTTTGTAATTGCCTCCAAGATCTTTGTAATGCCCTTCTCTCCTTTTTGTCTGGTAAAAATACCAAAGACCAGTGTTCTCTTACTCCAGAGGGGCAGTCACTAAGGTGATCTGTTCCCTGGCCATTTATTTTACCAAAAAAAAAATGGTGACTTTCAAGCCACCTCAGTTTCTTCTCTTAGTATTTGGTCTGCATCACTAAACTTCTAGTGAAAGGGAACCCACTGCTTCCTGAGGCAGCTCATTCCACCTTTACAAGTCTGTGGTTGTTAGAAAATCTCTCCATGAGCAATTTGGAACTCTGCCCAAAGAGTTATAAAACTGTGCATATCCTTTGACCCAGCAATACTACTACTAGGTCTATATCCCAAAGAAAAAGATAGGGGGGCAGCTAGGTGGCGCAGTGGATAGAGCACCGGCCCTGAATTCAGGAGGACCTGAGTTCAAATCCAGCCTCAGACATTTGACACTTACTAGCTGTGTGACCCTGAGCAAGTCACTTAACCCTCATTGCCCTGCCAAAAAATTTTTGAAAAAAAAGAAAAGGATCTATATGTACAAAAATATTTATAGCAGCTCTTTTTGGGGTGGCGAAGAATTAGAAATCGAGTAGATGCTCATCAATTGGAGAATGGCTTAAAACAAGTTGTGGTATAACATTGTGATGGAATACTATTGTGCTATAAGAAATGATGAGCAGTATTCTTTCAGAAAAAAAAAATTGGAAAGACTTACATGAACTGATGCAAAATGAAGTGAGCAGAACCAGGAGAACATTTTACCCAGTAACAGTAACATTGTATGATGATCATCTCTGAATGACTTAGCTATTCTCAGCAATAAAAAGATCCAAGACAATTCCGAAGTACTTATGATGAAAAATACTATCCACCTCCAGAGAAAGAACTGATGGAGTCTGAATACAGATCAAAGAATACTATTTTTGCTCTATTTCTTGTGGAGTTTTTTGTCTGTGTTTTCTTTTACAATATGACTAATACAGAAATATGTTTTGCATGACTGCATATGTATAACCTATATCAAATTGCCTGCCTTTTCAATGAGGGGGAAGAATAGAAAGAAAGGGAGAGAATTTAGAACTCAAATTTTTATAAATATTAAAAACTGTTTTTACTTGTAATTGGAAAAAATATATTTATTTTTTTTAAATGTCTCTATACATTGAAGCCCATTCTTGTTCTCTGAAACTTTCATCCTAGTTGTGGCCTTAGGGATCAAGAAGAACAAGTCTAATCTCTTTCCAAATGAAAACTCCTCAGATATTAGAGGGGGAAAACTACCATGCCCCTTCAAACTCTTCTCCAAGCTAGAAATCCCTAATGCCTCCAAATGATCCTCATATGACGTCATGGACTATGGGTTTTTCACTGCTCTGCATATCTTCCACTTTAGCAATATACTTTCTAAAATGTGGCATCCAGAACTGAACACAGACCACAGATGGGCTCTGACCAGAGAAGAATACAGTAGCTCTATATCACCTGACTACTTTGTTTTGAACACTTCCTTTTTAATTTAAAATACCATTTTCTTTCTTGGTCGACACGAGCTTCTCCTTATTTAGTTTAACATAATTCTCAGGCAGTAAACAGTGCTGCTGGGACCATATGTGAAACAATTAGGAAATATAAAGCCATGTTCGATTAATAGATTTGTATTAAATATTTTTCAAATATGAAACACAAACTTTATTGGAGTGCAGAGAATGGAGCGATCAACACTGACTGATATAGTCTAAGAGAGCTTAATGAAGGAGTCTGTGGGTAGAAAAACTGTGCTTCCAGTATAGTATAGAAAATCAGTGCAGAGCCAAGACAGGGTAGTAAGAGGGGATGTCAATGATTGTAATATCTCTTGTTAATTTTATTTCACTCAAAGTAGAGGAAATGATTCATTTTGGGGTTGCCTAGTCAACAGTCCCAACTTTCAGAATGTAGAGGATTTAGGGGGAACTGCTATTCTGTATTTAATTCTGACCACTCAGGAAGAATATCTGTGAAGAAATGAAGAAAAAAAGAAATAACTGTCATTTTAGTATTTGTAAAAGACAATAAAGGGAATTCTGGGTAGGCAAACACATTTTTAGAAGTGGGTGTGGGGGCAGAGACAAAAGAGGTAGGCTCTGGAGTCTCTTCACATCTGAATAGAGAAGAAGGCAAGGTCAATGCTGGAATCAGCACTAGGGCACAGCTGTCAAACCAGTCCATCTTTGGGGGCAGCTAGGTGGCACAGTGGATAGAGCACTGGCCCTGAAATTGGGAGGACCTGAGTTTAAATCTCACCTCAGGCACTTACGAGCTGTGTGACCCTGGGCAGGTCACTTAACCCCAATTGCCTTAAACATCTGGGGCCCTCTCCAGTCATCCTGATATATATCTCACCATTGGACCCAGATGGCTCTGGAAGAGAGAGTGAAGCTGGTGATCTTGCACAGCCCTCCCTCACTTCAATTCAGTGCAAATCATGACATAACCCTGATGTCATGAAGGACAAACAGCTGTTCACACTGGACTGTAAGAGACTAAAAATTAATGGCCAGCTAAGGGGCTGGGGAACTTGCACAGTCTTGCTGTGGTTATATGATTTTCCTTCCTGTTTCCCTCAGTGTTGTGTATGGCCCTATGGGAAGAGCATTTAGTAGTAGTTCATGTGTTCATTCCCCAGGGTGTCTGAATATAAGTATGTAGTCAAGTGCTGGGCTGCTGCAGAGCTCAGACCAAGTACATCAGAGAGGAAATTTGAGCCTTGGTAATGTAATGTTTAAGTTCAGCCTAAGAACCGTGGTCCCTCTATTCAATTAGACAATATTAAGCATTTACTGTATGCAAGGCACTGTAGTAGGCACTGGATAAAGACCATCATCCCACCTGTACACAATCTCATAACCAGTTTATCCTCATCATGGCCTCCAATCACTAAACCAACTCCTTATGCATTTACCAAACCATCGTCCCTGTGTTAGCTATATTGTCCTCTTTCCCTCATCACAGCCCCTTGATGAACAAGTTCAACTTTATACTATCTTCTTCTCTTGAGTCCTTTGCCCCCTTATCCTAGCACCAGATTTGCTCTGCAAAGGAAGGAGGCTCTCAAAAAGAAAAATTCTAGCAACCTAAGTGTACCTCACGGGCTACCTTGCTATCGGATAGCTATTCTCACACATTCTGGGATAGAGTCTGTGGATCCCCATACCTAAAACTATCACTCATGAGTCCACATCGGTGGACTTACTTTTAAGAGTCAGCCGGTATAAGTGGTTTGCCCAAAACAATGCCTATTAATAAAATAGCACAGTCAGAAGATTAGCTACAAAACTTTCCATCCATAAGCCTAGGTTTCCCCTTCCTACAAATACACACAGTATTCATAAGAAGAGTGAGCTAAGGAATTTAGAGTTCAATGGAAGTGAGGCATCCATGCCAGAAACATATATGGATAAGACAACTCATGCTTCTGCTAAGCCCCAATGGATGTCCTTTCTCTTCTCAGGGATGCCTCATGCTATTCTCCCTTGAGAGGGATTGCTCTGCTGAGCTCCCAAGGTTTGTTCCTCTTTGTAGCTTGACCCTCAGTTTCCAGAACTAATTCTCCCTTGGATCCATGGTCAGCTCCCTCCTCTGCTCCCCCTCCTTGAAGCTATTTCATGCCTAAAATGCTTCTCTTTTCTGGGTCCATCTCCATAAACAATATGTGTTTCTGGGCAGCTAGGCGGTGCAGTGGATAGAGCACTGGCCCTGGATTCAGGAGGACCTGAGTTCAAATCCAACCTCAGACACTTGACACTAGCTGTGTGATCCTGATCAAGTCATTTAACCCCAATTGCCTCACAAAAAAAAAAAAAAACACCCAATATTTGCTTCTGCTCCTTTCTGGATGCATCTAAAGTGTACCTAGAAGTCTCTCAATTGCCTTTTAATGGCTTGGCCTAGTTAGCTTTTTAAAGGCCTCCAGGGGCAGGGCCAATCTTTTCCTAGCCAATGGGCAGTTCTCCTTCCAATTCAATCAGAAAATTCCTTTGTACTTAATAAAGGAAAGACAGGGCATAGACATATCTTTGTACACCATGAGCAAATTATTGCCAGGTAACTTTTGTTATCTGTCCCTTGCTTTCTACATTTACATCAATTAGCTGGCAGAGAGGAGAATTTGAGGAGAGAACCAAAAAATGCTAAGCACAACAAGAATCGCTTTTTAAGAAATGTTTGAAGCTAGAAGTGAAAATAAGCCCACTGATTATGGCAGATGGTATAATATTAACAGAGAACAAAGAGAAAACAGAACCACTTAACTATTTTGCTTCTTTCTCCTGCAAAAAGGAAAATTATTTTTAAAAACAGAAAGGTTAGAACAGTCATGGTTTAAAAAGAGATTAAGGACCAATATAAAGAAGAGTAAGGCTATAAGAAAAAAATCTAATAACTTTAAATGAGCCTAAGTGTCAAGACTTAAGGTTTCTAGACAACTTGGTGGCACAGTGGTTAAGTCCTGGAGTCAGAAAGATCTGAGTTCAAATCTAGCCTTGAACACTTATTAGATGTGGGGACCTTGGGGAACTCACTTAACCTCTCATTGCCTTTGTTACCTCATCTGTAGAATGGGAGTATTAATAGCAAATGCCTCCAAGGGTTGTTATGAAGATCAAATGAGATAATATTTGTAGGGTGCTTAGCACATTACCTAGCACATAGTAGGTGCTATATAAATGCTAGCTAGGGGGGCAGCTAGGTGGCACAGTGGATAGAGCACTGGCCCTGGATTCAGGAGGACCTGAGTTCAAATCCAGCCTCAGATACTTGACACTAGCTGTGTGACCCTGGGCAAGTCACTTAACCCCAATTGCCTCACTTTAAAAAAAATTAAAAATAAATGCTAGCTAGTTGTTATTATTATCTCAAACAATATTCGTTTCACTCTCAGTTTGTCACTCATCAAGCTGAAAGAATAGACCTACCAAACAGAAAAATAGATAATCCTGAACTGATCGTTTTCATAGACTGGCTGATCCCATACAGTTTGGGGTCTTCCAGGTAGTTAGTTTTAATCCTGCCTGATACAAGGATAATAAGAACTTGACCTGTGATTTTGTTGTTCTAGGGAATTAGTAGGTAAAGAAATTCTCTCTACCCATATAGATCAGCATATTCTCAGCAACTTAGTGGTTGTATCAAAGTCATTTACCCTGTCAGGCAATACTCTAGGACAACCACTCTGTGAAAAGCAGGACTTGAAACAGGTCTTCCTGGCTCCAAGGTCAGCTCTTTATTGAATACACACCATGCTACCTTTCAATACAAAGGAAAATGCAAATATGACAATAGATATTAGATCTAAACGATTGCTAGTTTATCCTAATTGTTTAAAAAAGGGAAGGACCAGTAGGAGCATAAGGAAAAAATAAAATTTTGGGTCTTAAGCCTGGCTTTCAAAAGGACAAACAATTTAGATAAGGGAAAAGCCATTTCCACTCAAGGGGGGAAACATAAGAATAGGAGAAATGGAGGCAGATAAGCCATGTGTTAGGTCTACTCACAAAAACCCTGGATTATCCAGGCACTGTTACCCCATTTTCCAAATGAGAAAAGTTGAGGTTCAAAGAGTCTGAGCTGCTGATATTTCAACTTACTAGCCAATAGCTATAGAGGCCTGATGCAAACCAAGTCTTCCTGACTTCAAGTCCAACCTAGTCTACAACAGGAAGCATCATTTTAGAGATGAAAAAAGGAAGGCCTAGACAAGAGAAATGACTTTTAAAAGATCACACAGGCAGGACAGGGAAGAGCTAAGGTTCAAATTCAGGTTCACTAACTCCAAAGGCAGCGCCTTTTCCGTTATTCTGTGCTACCCCAAGACAATGGGCTAAAGTAGGCAAAGATCCATACGAGCCATGGGACAGGAGCTGAGCCTAAAAGGGGAGTAAAATGATTTTGATCATTAAGGGAAGAAGGACTGTTCCTCCACAAAGGAAAAACCAAAGATGTATGTGTGTGTGTGTGTGTGTGTGTGTGTGTGTGTGTGTGTGTGTGTGTGTGTGTCGAGGACAAGGATCAAACATAGACAATGAGCTGAACCTACAATTGGTTAGGAGGAAGTTCAAAGGCTCGATTGCATGTGAGAAAATATGTACAACTTTTCATGATCCCAAGCTGTTCTCAGATCCAAAATATATGCATGCATGCATACATACATACATATACACAAATGTGTATGTATCTATATATGTGCATATATTTATAGATACAAATGCATATGTATATGTGAGTATATATACATAAATGTATGTGTTGTGTGTATCCAAGGCTCTCCTGGTGATGTTATATAGCTGCAAGTCTCAGAACACCACACTGTCCAAAAAAGAGAACTGGGGAGTGAGTCAAAGGGCAATGGAGAAATGCATTGGAGGGCAGCACCATAAGAAGGCTGCAGCATATTCCCAGTGATGATCTACATGCAAAAAGTGACATAAGGAATAACATCCAGGGATGGAGCATGCTCCCTACCTCCTAAAAGAGAGATGATGGACTCAAGGTGTATAATGAGATACACATTTTTGACATGGGTTCTGTGGGGATTTGCATTGCTTGACTATGATTGGTTTGTTTGTTTTTTAAGATTTGTGATTTTTCTTTTTCTTGTTGTTGGTGTAGTATTTGGGGAGAAAAGAAGGAAGGAAGGAAGGAAGGAAGGAAGGAGGGAGGGAGAGAGAGAGAGAGAGAGAGAGAGAAAGAAAGAAAGAAAGAAAGAAAGAAAGAAAGAAAGAAAGAAAGAAAGAAAGAAAGAGAAAGAAGGAAGGAAGGAAGGAAGGAAGGAGAAAGAAAGAAGGAAGAAAGGAAGGAAAGAGGGAAGGAAGGAGGGAGAAAGAAAGAAAGAAAGAAAGAAAGAAAGAAAGAAAGAAAGAAAGAAAGAAAGAAAGAAAGAAAGAAAGAGAAAGAAGAGGAACAATAAAGCATTTTTAAAAATACACAGAAGAGAGCATAAGGAAGTTCAGAAGGAACCCCAGATGAGCAGGACAGTTTTTCAAATAACATGTTGAATTTATTACATACTTTTTCTAAAAAAGCAAGCTGTATGTAACAAAGATTTGTCGTCTCACATATTACCCTCTTTTTCTGTTCTACTTAGCTCCCTCACTTCCTCCACATGGAGAGGTTGCAGAAGCCAAATGGTAGAACAAGTCAATAGGGTCTGTGAATGAATGAGCCAGATCCCCAATTATATTTGTCTGTGGAAATATTCATTTGCTAGAAGAGGGGAGGGTGTTAAGTTCGGAATTTTTCTTTAAAAATACATCTTAAAAATAATATAGCTCAAGAAAAGTAGGATTGGAAAAGCATGTGGCCTAGTTGTATCATGGGAGTGAGGGAAAGAAGGACAGCATTTGCAAACATTAAAAAGAATTATAAAAACACTCCTATCAAAGTAAGGGATTGGCCTACTTTGGTGTTACTAGGAGGTGTTACCAACAAGGTCGGACATAGCCCATTCTGAAAAGCTCTTGGGTGTGAGGCTCAGGATGCTTTGAGACAAATTAGAAATGTATTTTGAAATCCTTCAAGTTTAAGATGCTATGAAAACAAGGGAGAATGGTTTCAGCCAAAAGTGATTTCTGGATTCCCGAAAGAGTCTGTAATTCTCAAACACTTCCTATCCTGAGCAATAAAACAGGTCCCTGGAGGGGGTCCCTTACTATTACAAGCCCTTCAGTGTTCAATCTGTCTGATCATATAAGAAAGATGAGTATGTAGGCCTCTCCTTTCGGGGAAAAGTCTTGTAGATAGAGGGGCACCGATGCCCCAAGAATCTATGAGTGCTGGTAGATTACTGCCTGCCCCCCACACGCAAACACCTCAAATCAGAACCAAAATTTTTTCACCTTGGTCAGAAATGCTGCAGGATCGAGGGAAGGGGCAACACAAGGGAGAGGGAAGGGAGAGCAGAGTCAAGACCAAGGTGGGTACAATAATGACCTAGAGACCTAGATTTAATCCAACCCAAATGAGGCTCAAATAGGCAAAGGGATTTGCCCAAAATAACACAGGTAGAAAGTGGCAAAGGGGATGTTTGAATCCAGATCCTGTGTCAGATCCCTTGCTCTTTCCATCGCAGCATACTACCTCCCTGTCTTCATGCTGGGAGAGGAGTCAATGTGTTCCCCAGAGAATCTTGCCTTCATCCTGGGTGAGGTTAAATGAGCCTCCAGTGACAGGATTCTAAAGGTGACAGTCAGGGATGATGGGGAGGCCCATGGACATGACAGTGAGTCTAAGTAGAAGAATGAAGTCATGGGAACTCTAGGCCAGGTGGAAAGAAGAGCACTTCATAAAGAAGTGTGCCCCCCCCCATGGGGCAGCTAGGTGGTGCAGTGGATAGAGCACCGGCCCTGGAGTCAGGAGGACCTGAGTTCAAATCCGGCCTCAGACACTTAACACTTACTAGCTGTGTGACCCTGGGCAAGTCACTTAACCCCAATTGCCTCACTAAAAAAAAAAAAAAGAAAAAAAAAGAGAAAAAAAAAAGAAGTGTGCCCCCCCCACCTCTCCACCATGTCAGCAACCCAAGGCAAGATCCCAATCACCCTATGCTAATGACAGCTGTTACCTCATTCCCCTGTCCCAGGACTCATGTCTCTGTCCACCCAGAAGTCCCCAGCAGGAGTATGCTGCTGGTTCAAAGCCTGATGTGTGAGCCAGCTTTTGGACTGCAGAGGCAATTACCATATGAAATGATCTTATTCTGGTCAAGATGCACTTCCCTAGAGAGTGGGCTGAGGGACAGAGGTTACCCTAATTAGCCACATAGAGAGAGGAAACCCAGCATGAGCAAACCTGTATAGGTTTCAAGAAAGGCAGCCAAGTGGACAGGAGTCAGGACCAAGCAATCAGTGACAGAGAGTTGCTTAAGTCAAGTGATAATCAGTGGAATGAGAAATGGGCAAATCAGAGCAAGAGCTAGTCTCCAAGATAGGGCTGGAGCCACAAACTTATCAAAGGCACACTGAAGAGGCTGCGATTCAAGCCAGACCCCCAGACAAGGAGTCTAACCCAGATCTAACACTTTCCAGCATGCTTCTGGTGTCATGCCCTAAAGCAACCCCTGTTTCCTCCCCTACACAGAGAGACCTATTGAAAAGTGACCAAGGGGGCAGCTAGGGGGCGCAGTGGATAGAGCACTGGTCCTGGAGTCAGGAGGACCTGAGTTCAAATCCAGCCTCAGATACTTAACACTTAATAGCTGTGTGACCCTAGGCAAGTCACTTAACCCCAATCGCCTCACAGAGAGAGAGAGAGAGAGAGAGAGAGAGAGAGAGAGAGAGAGAGAGAGAGAGAGAGAAGTGGTCAAGGTCTTTTTGTAGTGGCTAAGAATTGGAAATCAAAATTAGGGAATGTCTAAACAATCTGTGGTATATGGTGGTGATGGAATATTATTGTGCTATAAGAAATGACAAGCAGGATGATTTCGGAAAGGCCTGGAAAGGCTTATATGAACTGATGTATAGTGAAATAAATAGAACCAGGAGAACATTGTACACAGTGACAGCAATATTAATTGATGAAGAACTGTGAATGACTTAACTATTCTCAACAATACAATGATCCAAGACAATACCAAAGGACTAATGATGAAACATACTATCCACCTCCCAAGAAAGAATTAATACTCATTGAACACGGACTGAAACATCCTATTTTTCACTTTCTTTCATTTTTTTTCCTTTTATTCAAGTTTTCTTATACAAAATTAATAATATGGTAATGTTTTATATAAGTGCACTTTATATAAGAAGCTATATCTGATTACTTACTGCCTGGGGTAGGGGAGGGGAGGAGGGATAAAATTTGGAACTCAAAACTTTAAATAAAAATGTTTATTATTGTTTAAAAAAGAAAGAAAGAAGGGGCAGCTAGGTGGCACAGTGGATAAAGCACCAGCCCTGGATTCAGGAGTACCTGAGTTCAAATCTGGCCTCAGACCCTTGACGCTTACTACCTGTGTGACCTTGGGCAAGTCACTTAACCCCCATAGCCACGCCGAAAGAAAGAAAGAAAGAAAGAAAGAAAGAAAGAAAGAAAGAAAGAAAGAAAGAAAGAAAGAAAGAAAGAAAGAAAGAAAGAAAGAAAGAAAGAAAGAAAGAAAGAAGGGAAAGGAGAGGAGAGGGGCCAAGGAAAGAAAGTTCTTCCAATTCTTAAAGTCTGTAAAGAGTATCCTCCTTCCATACTATTTCTTTTGTTTTTGGTGCTGTTGGTTTTCTGTTTTGTGGTTTTTCCTTTCTGCTCTGATTCTTCTCTTGTAACATGACTAATGCAGAAATATGTTTAATATTATTATGTATATATAACCTATATCAGATTACCTGCTGGCTATGGGGAGGGGGGAGGGAGGGAGAAAATTTTGAAATTGGAAATCTTATATAAACAAATGTTGAAAACTATTTCTACATGTAACTGGGAAATAATAAAATACTTTTTTTAAAAAAAGAGTATCCTCCTTACCCTTCCCCTGGTCCTTCACATTCTTGGCTCTGCCCCTCCTCAACCTTTCAGCCTCATCTGCAGCTACTAGGAATATTCACATCCCATTGGTCCCAGCTGTGTGATCAACACTCTCTGAGCCTATGAAGGGAAGTCACAGAATCATAAATTCAAAGCTGGAAAGAACCTTGGAAGCTAACTGGTCCAACTCCCTCACTTTCCAGATGAAGATACTGATGCTCACAGAGTGACTTGGCCAAGGTCACACAGGGCTGTTCTCTGTGACATAACTTGTCCTTGTTGTATAGGATGTTGGGTCTATAACCCAGTCACCATGACTGAGCAGAGTGATCTACTCAGGGCCTCAGACATAATGAGGGAGATTAGGCTAATTTATATCCCCTTATGACACATTTATGAGACTAAAAGCACATAGCTAGCCCTATGCAATTTTTATGTGCTGGGGAATTTCAGACTCAATAATGATTCAAATAATATTGCATCTGTCTAGTGCTTCATAACTTTTCAAAATGCTTTCACATACATTAAGTCATTTGATCATTGCAACAGTCCTATAAGGCAGGTAGGGTTCAGAGAATTTAAGTGATTTGCCCAAGGTCACACAGAAAGTTACAGTGAGGAGCACTAGATTCTATTCTGTCTCAGGCCAATGCTCTTTTCACAGATTCCAGAAAAAAAAATTAAATTTATATAAATACAGGAGACCTATTCCCAAGTCACTGTAAATCTGTTATAGCAGGTAATGGCTATAACCCTAATAACAACAACAAAAAAAAAACCCTGCATCTTAATCTTGGCATAATGTTTAAAACTGCTGAAAAGGCAAGAAAAAAAGATTTTTTTTAAAGCATCCTACAGGCACTGGGAAAATCAGGTACTATTTCCAGCATGTGCTCATTAATCATTTAGATGTTAAGATTCAGTTTGGAGAAGCGTTAGGTATACACTCTCACTGAGCCTTTCTTAGCTATGCAGACCCTAAATTGATGTCCATATTAGAGCCAAAACCAGAAATGCAGTCAATACCATTAAGGGCCAGCCATTATTGAGATTATTGGCTCCAGCTGCTGAAATCTGAAGAATTCTAAGACAGAGAATTCTGGACATTAGCCAAGCCATTCTTGATATTACCCAGGCTCCAATGGTCAAAGCCCAGTTCCTTATAGTGTCTCAGAGGACCCAGCTCTATACAGGTTCCCTGATGCAAATGGTTTGTCAGGTAGAAAACATGTCCCAGAGCATTTTTTAATCCTTATTTTCAACTCTTTCTGGTTATCATGCATCTGCTTATCTGCTTACATATTGCCTTGCCTGAAACTCCCCGCCCCCAACCCCTACCTGAACACATACACACAGGATGAAATGTAAGCTCCTTGATGGATTCTTTTCATTTTGGCTTTATATACCATGTTTGCACATGGCAGGTTCTTAGCAGATTCTTGTTGGCCTAGACTAAAGCAGATTGTCTGATATCCATAAAAAGTCACATACACAAGGCAGCTAGATGGTGCAGTGGATAGAGCATTGGCCCTGGAGTCAGGAGGACCTGAGTTCAAATTTGACCTCAGACACTTAACACTTACTAGTTGTGTGACCCTGAGCAAGTCACTTAACCCCAATTGCCTCACCAAAAAAAAAAAAAATCGCATACAGAATACCAAGTTTTCTTCCATTGTAGGCTGAGTCTTTCATCAGATTCTAAACATATTTGGGGACTAATCCATCGGTGGTGAATAAATTGGCATGGCAAAGCAGTAGGACCAAACAGTGCCTGGCACACAGAGTAGATAGTAAATTTTTGTTTGATTGATAGAATAGATTGGTTGATTGATAGAATAAAAGAGAACTTCAGGTCAAGGTGATCAAATTAGCAAAATGCTGATGTTATCTTAAAAACACTTAGGAAGACAGGTTTCTTCCTTCAAATCCAACTGCTGTCCAATTATCTTCCTAAAACTCCAGTGGGTGCCAAAGAACTGTCTCACTCCTCAGTCCAGTATCATGAAGGTGCCCCCCAATCACCTGGCCCCATCTTGCTTCTTAGGGTTTACTGCTTTAGTTTTTACAGGTGGGTCTACCTGACCTTGTCATTTTTCTTGTCAGTGCTAATTCATGCTCAAATTCTTTGGAAGTGTCCTTTGCCCACCTGAGAGTGTCTCTTGGAACATCTTGTATTGTACCTTTTTCCATCTGTCTTACTTTTTGCTCTTAGGTGTCTTAGTTACTCTGGGGGTATTTTGGTTGTTTTCTTTAAAACTTATCTGTGATCTTCCTTGCTTTGCTCATTTTCTATTTTGGTAGATTCTCATACTGTACTCATGTGCTTTTTTTAAAGTCATTTTTCTTCTCTTGGGTATCTTTATTGTTGTTTTTCAGGACTATCTTAGCAACTTGGGCTCTTTGGGAGTCTTTCGCTTTGCCATCTTGACAGAAAATCTTCCCCATCATTCATTTTTATGACTTATGTCTCCACCCACCCACACTCACTCACTCACTCATTTTCACCTCTGCTTTTTCTTAGGCTGTTTCTCCTGGATTCCATGTCTTCTCTCTGCTTCCCTATCATCTCAATTCTACCCATTCTTCAAGAGCCATATCAATTCCCTCTTCTTGCATAAAGCCTTCTCTAACAACCTCAACCCACGGATCCCACATATTCTAGCATTTAATTACATGTTGTGTTATGTCATTCTCTCAGTAATAACAAAAATAGCTAACATTCATATAGTGCTCTAAGGTTTTCAAAGCCCTTTGCGTACATTCTCTTTTGATCTTCACAGTCCTCTAAGATAGGAGCTATTATCAGCCTCATTTGACAGATGAAGAAACTAAGACTCAGAGAAGTGATTTGCCCAAGGTCATACAGCCATTAAAGGCTAGAAGCATGATTTGAACCTAGGTCCAGACCATCACTCTATCCACTATATCATGCTGCCTCTTGTTCTTTGTTCTTCATTTCTTATACTTTTATGTTGAAATTTTCCACCCAGTCCAAATTATGGTAGCTGTTGTATGCCCACTCCCAGATCATTTTCCTTCTTTCTCAAGGAGTTCAGTCCCAGGTTCATCATTTTCCTCTGCTCCCCAACTCTTGCCCTTATCTAGGAGAGTTTAATACTCATTTATAGTATCCCTCAAACCACCTAAATCTCCCTTTTTCTCAACTTCCCTAAGTCCCACCATCTATTTCACTCCACCTCAGTCCCACCTAGGGATGTTTATACACTAAATCTTGCCATTCCCCACAAGCATTCTCCTTCCCTAATTAGAAACTTTAACACTTTCCTATTGGACCATAACCTCCTTTCATTCCAGCTGTCCCCTTCCCTTCACCCCTCCTAAACCTGTTCTTTGTTTATGGAAACCTCTAATCCTTCCACTGGAGAAATTCCTCCAGACTTTCTCAAACCATTAGCTATCTCTTTTGAATTCATTTTCCTCCCTCTCCCATCTCAACCCAATAGTAAAATCACCTATTTCAACCCTACGAAGGTTTCTGCCCTTGAATCTCTTGTCTCTTGTTTTATTGCCACTCCTCCCTTGCCAAACATCAGCACTGTATCACTCCCACCATCAGCCTCCTCTTCACCTGCTCACCAGCCAGTAAATGAAGCTGGAGGAAGGCCCACACCCATCCTGATTGGGTACTTTGCAAATTCATGTTATCCAATCTCTACCGGGTCCTCACTGCAGCAAATCTGTCTTTTTATTACTCCATAATTAATCCCCTTTTAATTAATCTCTTTTTAATAACTTGTAAAGTATGGCCACATAGTACTCAGCAAATAGTAAGCACTAAAAAAAGTGTTTCTTTAATCACTGATTGATGAAAAGAAACAGTAGTTCCATGGTCAAGACAAGAATGAGAAAGACTATGTTTAAAAGGAGGTACAACTAGCAAAGAACATTGTAAATTATACACACACACACACACAAAACCCTCTCCAAATGTAAATTTTATTCCCTTGGAAGAGAGGGAAAGGGCAGCATTAATGACTAAGGAAGTTGAAAAGGTAGATACATTCAGTGTTGTTGTTTTTTATTTCTGTCTTTTTAGGAAAGATCAAATGGGACTGTAGAAAAAATGCTAATTGGAATAGAAGGATGGGAAGCCAAATTTTAACAGGAACTACTCCTTAACAGGGACTGGATGCATCAAATCAGCAAAGAATGATGAACAAGCCCCCAGGGCTACAAAAGGAATTGGCAGGTATCACCCTAGAGCCACTGGCCATTTAAGAAATCAAAGAGGACAGGAAGATATCCCTGAGGATTATAGGAAAGCAAGTATTATAACAATAGAGGAAAAAATAACCTGGGCAGTTATAAGTGTATAAATTTAGTGTAAATAACCAAGAAAACATTTAAAATAAACATATTTGTGGGGCAGCTAGGTGGCGCAGTGGATAAAGCACTGGCCCTGGATTCAGGAGTACCTGAGTTCAAATCCAACCTCAGACACTTGACACTGGCTTGTGACCCTGGGCAAGTCACTTAACCCCCCATAACCCCGCAAAATAATAATAATAATAATAATAACAACAACACATTTGCAATCAGCCAAAAGAAAATATCATGTTGTTCCCATTAACACCTGAGGGTTTAGAGTCTGTCCCAAGGAAGCTGTTGAGTTTCTCCTGCTGCAATTTTTACCTTTACCCCCACCTGACTAGCACCAGGTGATTAGTGTTATCTCTTTAGGGACTTAAAAAAATACAGTTATTGGTTTATTTTTAAATCCTTATATGCCTAATAAAAATGAACAGAAGTCATAGTATTGGATAGAGATTTTTTTTAAAGATTTCTAGGTATAAAAATATGTGTCACTTAACTGTAATAAAATTCCATTTCTGGGGCAGCTAGATGGCGCAGTGGATAGAGCACCGGCCCTGGATTCAGGAATACCTGAGTTCGAATCTGGCCTCAGACATTTAACACTAGCTGTGTGACCCTGGGCAAGTCACTTAACCCCAATTGCCTCACCAAAAAAAAAAAAAATTCCATTTCTTGGTAAATTCTCCTGCTATTTACATATTTCTATATGTTTGATCCAAATATGTGATTTCTTTAGTATAGGGATTTTTTCTGTGAACTTTTTTCTACCCATGCAGATGGACAGTACCTCTGAGGCCTATAGTTTTAGAAATTGCCTGCAATGGGGCATGGTTCCCTGCTCCTCAAAGAGACTGAGGCTGATGTTGGGCTTGAACTAGATAGAGAGTTCTGAGCTGCAGTAAGCTAAAGCCAGCTGAGCATCCAAATGAAGTCTCTCCCTGATATTGCAAGCCCCTAGAAGCAGACTGGCTTAAGAGTGTGTCAAAGCAAGCCAAGTCAGAAATGGAGTAGGTCAAAACTCTCATGAGTATCAGTAATGAGGTCAGGCCAGTGAGTGACCACTGAACTTCCAGCTCCAAAAAGACTAGGAGAGCCAGTCTAGAGGGAAGGCAGGGCAGGCAGGCAGGCAGGCAGGCAGGCAGGCAGGCAGGCAGGCAGGCAGGCAGGCAGGCAGGCAGGCAGGCAGGCAGGCAGGCAGGCAGGCAGGCAGGCAGGCAGGCAGGCAGGCAGGCAGGCAGGCAGGCAGGCAGGCAGGAAGGAAGGAAGGAAGGAAGGAAGGAAGGAAGGAAGGAAGGAAGGAAGGAAGGAAGGAAGGAAGGAAGGAAGGAAGGAAGGAAGGAAGGAAGGAAGGAAGGAAGGAAGGAAGGAAGGAAGGAAGGAAGGAAGGAAGGAAGGAAGGAAGGAAATTGCCTGCGGCACTAATAAAGTGGTTTGCCCAAGATCACACAGTTAATATGAGTCAGAGGCAAAGGACTTAAACCCTCCCCATTATGCACACTGCCTCTCAGACAAACATATGGACAGCATTTTAGCTATGAATTGCCTCTTCTTTATACCTGCCTTGGTCACATATCTCCCCTTTGTTTGTGTCTATTCTCTATTTGTGTCTCCCTGTATGTGAGTCTACTCTTCCCATTGATGCTGTGTGTGGGAAACAGTATCCAGGTTTAGTGGAGAGATGCTGTATTGCTACCATTCTTACTAAGCCATTTCAGAAAATGCCTTTACCTTCTACTAATTGTGTCTTCTGGCCAGCTAAAGTAAAGGAGATTCACCAGTGGGAGGCTTGGGAGCTATGTAGTTTTAATAGAGTTCAAACTTCAGGATATTTTGAACCTATAGGAGTTATTCCATAGATCATCTAACCTGTGTGCATGAGTTGCAGAGGGTGTAGCTCTTAGAAATGAAGTGGGGCAACTAAGTGATGCAGTGGATAAAGCACCAGCCCTGGATTCAGGAGGACCTGAGTTCAAATCCTGCTTCAGACACTTGACACTTACTAGCTGTGTGACCCTGGGCAAGTCACTTAACCCCCATTGCCCCACCAAAAAAAAAGGAAAGAAAGAAAAAATGAATGTGGGGTTATACTGTAGGAATTTAGCTGAGAAATGTTTGGAGTATCCTATGAATCTCTGATTCCCTATTATTTCAGGGATACAGTGGGGGAAAGGATTTTTTTTTTGTTAATTGCTTATTTTCAGACTGTAATTGGGTAGCTTTCCAATGTGTTCCCTTTGCAAGTTACACCAGTTGCTTTGAGATAACTTGCATGGTTAAAGTTTCGTTACTATATCAATTGTCCATTATGAGCATAAGAGTCGATATCAATAGTATAGATTATACATCCCAAGAATACTGGTGCTTAGCAATGGAGTCAATGGGAACTTACCCTCATTAATTTTTTCTAATTTCACTCTTGAGCAAACATAGATTGTTCATCCTATTTTATCAAGAATCCAGACTGCTTGTCTGAGATGTTCATGAACTTCTGGTCTTGAGTATAAGGTTCCTCTGATGGCCTTGATGCCCCAAGTAATCAATACCAAGAGTTTTGGGGGATTCTAAAAGACCTTTTTTGGGAACTCTACACATGTTTGGAGCTTTTCTTGAGTTTGTTGAATTTCTTTTAGCTGGCCTACTTTTCATAGCTTGGGATGGCTTCAGACTCCATTTGAAATGCTCTCCATATTACAGGAATTCTATCTATTCTATTCTATTACAGGGACCCATTAAAGAAGTTTTGAACAAACATTCATTTAGAATTTCCTATGGTTTTGCAGGGATGCACTGGACAAATTTATAGTCTGCCTGTGGTAAAGGGACTCATTAGAATGGGGGTGCAAACCTGGGTCCATGCACCTAGGAATATCTGGACAAATTTTAGGTGTTTGAACTTGGATGGGGAAAAAAATTGCATGTTTATTTTCCCTAACCTCTAACTGAATTTAGCATTTCCTTCCATTGTAGATTTTTTAAATCTTCTAAGAAGGGGACCACAGGTTTCAGCAGACTGGCAAAGGCATCCATGATGTTTGGATTATATATAATTAAAAAGTCTTTGCACAACCAAAACCAATGAAACCAAAATGAGATGGAAAACAGAAAACTGGATTGGGAGGGGGTGGATTTTGCAGCAAGTATCTCTGATAAAGGCCTCATTTCTCAAATATATAGAGAACTGAGACAAATTTATAAGAAAACAATTCATTTCCCAATTGATAAGTGATCAAAGCACATGAACAAGAATTTTCAGACAAAGAAATCAAAACTATCTATAGTCATATGAAAAAAACCAGCTCTAAATCCCTATTGATTAGGGAAATGTAAATTAAAACAACTCCGAGGTACCACTTCACACCTATCAGATTGGCTAATAGGACAAAAAAGGAAGTGATATGGGGGAAACGGGACACTAATGCACTATTGGTGGAGTTGTGAACTGATCTGACTATTCTGGAGAGTAAGTTGGAACTATGACCAAAGGGCTATAAAAATGTGCATATTCTTTGATTCAGCAATACCCTTGCTAGGTCTATATCCCGAAAACATTAAAAAAGTTGGAGGGAGAGGACCTACTTACACAAAAATAGTTATAGTAGCTCTTTTTGTGGTGGCTAAGAATTGGACATCAAGGGGATCCCCTATCAGTTGGGGAATGGCTGAACAAGCTGTGGAATATTATTGTGCTATAAGAAATAACAAGCAAGATGATTTCAAAAAAACCTGGAAAGACTTACATGAACTTATGCAAAATAAAGTAAGAAGAACATTGTAAATAGTAACAGCAATATTGTACAATGAAGAACTGAACTCATGATGAAAAATGCTACACACCTCCAGAGAAAGAACTGATGTCTGAATGCAGACTGAAGCACATTATTTTTCACTTTCTCTTTCTTTTTCTTCTGTTCTTTCTTTTTTTAGTCTTCTTATACAAAAATGTTTAATATGACAATGTACTGCATGATTGTACATATATAACCCATATCAGATTGCTTACCATCTCAAGGAGGGGAAAAGGGAAGGAGGGAGGGAGGGCTAGAATTCAGAACTCAAACTTTAAAAAAAAAATGTTTCAAATTGTTTTAACATGTAATTGGGGGGGGGGAATATTATTTTAATAACAATAATGACAAGGTCAAGAACCTTGTTCTTGAATTAGAGGCACTTTCATACCAGAGAGTTTGATTTCTTTTTTTTTTTTTTTTTGGCAGGGCAATGAGGGTTAAGTGACTTGCCCAGGGTCACACAGCTAGTAAGTGTCAAGTGTCTGCAGTCATATTTGAACTCAGGTCCTCCTGAATCCAGGGCTCATGTTTTATCCACTGTGCCACCCAGCTGCCCTAGTTTGATTTCTTAGTCAAACCCAGTTCCCCATGCCCTTTCAAGAGAGCTGTATGCTCTCCAAATGAGATAATATTTGTAAAATTGCTTAGCACAGTGCCTGGCACATAGTAGGTACTGTATAAAGGCTTATTCCTTTCCCTTCCCCCCTGTGCTCAAGGAGTTCATTTAGAATCAGACTTTGCCTGAGAAAGCAAAAGTGATTTTTAAATGGTTTTTTTTTTATATTTTAGTTGTTTATTTTTATCTTCACCTTTTTTCTTTTCTTCATTGTCTTGGGGTTGGGCTGAACCTCTACATGCACCAAGGCAAATCATAACCTACAAGTATGTCATAAAGTTATTTGTTTAGTTGAATTTATACAACCATGCATTTATGGGTAAATTCTGCCTCAGTCCTTTTCTTTCCACTCTATTCGATCTTGATGAACTCATCCTCTCCCATGGGTTCAATTATCATTTCAATGCAGGTGATTCCTAGGTCTATTTATCCAGCGCTAATCTCTCTCTGAAATTATGGTCAAGCACCTGCCTTTTGGACATCTTGAATTGTACATCCCATAGCAATCTCAAACTCAACATGTCCAAAAAAGAACTCATTTTTTCCCCTAACACCCTCCCATCTTCCCAACTTGCCCATTCCTGTTGATGGCCCCACCATCTTTGTGGTTGAGGACACTACCATCCTTCAAGTTGAGGACACTGCCATTCTTTGAGTTCAGGGCATGGCCATCCTTCCAGTCACCCAGGCTCATCATCCCAGCATCATCCTGTACCCCTCACTCCCATTCATCCCATATATCCAATCTGTTGCCAAGTCTTGTCATTTATCCTTCCACATTTATCATTTACAACCCCTTCTCTCTATTCACACAACTTTCATTCAGGTCCTTATCGCTTCTCACCTGGATCACTGTGATAGCCTGCTGGTTGATCTCCCTGCCTGGCTACGCTTAAGCTGATATTTTCCAGTACAGCCACAATGACAAGAGGGACTCAAGCCTCTGCCTGCTGTAACCAGAGATACAAAAGACATCTTTTGCTGAGATACAAAGCAAAGATGCAAGATGACTATTGTGGCTACCAGAAGTCAGGGCTGGAATTCAGATCTTAAACAGAGTCAGATTCTGAGGCACCCAGATGAGCAGCTTTTAAGAGCTATATCAGCTGGTGAAGTAAACTTTTTCCCCTGCAAAATTTCCTTACTTCAGTTTATTGAGGCTACTGATTTCTGAAAATGGTCCTCAGATGCATAACTCCCATTCCTACTCTTTTCATCATGCAGGGGAAGCAGGAGGAAGTTCCTACTTTGGGAAATGGTCTGGAGTCTCCATGGGGAGGAGGGGATTAGGCTGAGCACTCCTTGAAGTGGCTCTTAGCAAATATCATTTATTTTCTTTGTACAAGGAGATTATGTGGATTGCTCATGACATCAGGTGAAATAATGTAAGGCAGTCAGATTGAGAGATACAATTCTAGTGGATAAAGTACAGGCCCTGGATTCAGGAGGACGTGAGTTCAACTCCAGCTTCAGACACTTGACACTTACTAGCTGTGTCACCCTGGGCAAGTCACTTAACCATTTTTGCCTCGAAAAAAAAATCTAATTCCCAAATTGGAAGTGAAGCCACTGAATTATATGGAAATTTCCATAATGTTCATGTGTTCAAGCAGAATTTCATTTTCTTTCTTTTTTCAAGTGCCTTGATTTTCAAAAAAGGGAGAACATGGGGCAGCTAGGTGGTGCAGTGGATAAAACACCAGACCTGGATTCAGGAGGACTTGAGTTCAAATCCAGCTTCAGATACTTGAAACTTACTTGCTGTGTGACTCTGGGCAAGTCACTTAACCCTCATTGCCCTGAAAAAAAAGGGGGGGAGAACAGTCTTCAAACTATAGATCAGTGATCTTAACGCTGATTCCTGGAAAAATTCTAGAAGGGATCATTAAAAAGAATTTTAGTATACATCTAGGAAAGGAAGGAGTGATTTCAAAGAGCCAGAAAGGGTTCATCAAGAACAGGTAATTTTGAGTGAATTTCATTTCCTTTAATCAACTAGTAGATG
Source organism: Dromiciops gliroides (assembly GCF_019393635.1). Lineage (NCBI taxonomy): Eukaryota > Metazoa > Chordata > Mammalia > Microbiotheria > Microbiotheriidae > Dromiciops > Dromiciops gliroides. Next base: position 709,996,794 of record NC_057861.1, read on the forward strand.
AGGGGGGTTTTAATAAAGTATCTCATTCTATTCTTTTTTTTTAGTGAGGCAATTGGGGTTAATTGGGGTTAAGTGACTTGCCCAGGTAGTTCAAATCCGGCCACAGACACTTAACTTACTAGCTGTGTGACCCTGGGCAAGTCACTTAACCCCAATTGCCTCACCAAGAAAGAAAGAAAGAAAGAAAGAAAGAAAGAAAGAAAGAAAGAAAGAAAGAAAGAAAGAAAGAAAGAAAGAAAGAAAGAAAGAAAGAAAGAAAGAAAAAAGAAAGGAAGGAAGAAAGGAAGGAAGGAAGGAAGAAAGAAAGAAAGAAAGAAAGAAAGAAAGAAAGAAAGAAAGAAAGAAAGAAAGAAAGAAAGAAAGAAAGAAAGAAAGAAAGGAAGAAAGAAAGGAAGGAAGGAAGAAAGAAAGAAAGAAAGAAAGAAAGAAAGAAAGAAAGAAAGAAAGAAAGAAAGAAAGAAAGAAAGAAAGAAAGAAAGAAAGAAAGAAAGAAAGAAAGAAAGAAAGAAAGAAAGAAAGAAGAAATTCAATAGCGATTAATGTAAAATCTTGTACTTGGAAACAAAAAAAAAATCACCTTCCCCGTACATGTTGTTCTAGAAAAGGGCTTGAAAGCTCCATACAAGTCAACAGTATGATGTGACAACAACAACAAAGCTAATGCAATCTTGAATTACATTAATAGAGGCAGAGCTTCCAGGAATAGGGAATTGATAGGCCCACTTTACTCTGGCCTTGTCAGACTTCATCTAAGGTATTGTGTTCAGTTCTGGGCACCACACTTTAAAGACATTGATAAGCTGGAGAGTATTCAAGAAATGGCAGCCAGAATACAGAAAGGCCATGTCATATGGGGATCAGTTGAAATAACTGGGAGTGTTAAACTTGACTGGGATGGTGGTAGTGTGAGGGGGATGGATGCTTATCTTTGCATGTCTGGAATGAACTCACTCCATCCTCATCTCCACTTCATCATATATTCTCTAACTTCCTTTAAAATCAAGTTCAGGAGGGCAGCTAGGTGGCACAGTGGGTAGAGCACTGGCCCTGGAGTCAGGAGGACCTGAGTTCAAACTTGACCTCAGACATTTAACACTTACTAGCTATGTGACCCTGGGTAAATCATTTAACCCCAATTGCCTCACCAAAAAAAAAAAATCAAGTTCAGGCACCACTACCAACCTAAGAGCTTCCTTCCCTGAATCCCCCAATTGTTAGAATGTTCTCCGTTTTTTTCAATCTTAATCATATTTTATTTTTCCAATTACATGTAATGATAGCTTTAAACATTTGTTTTTATAAGATTTTGAATTCCAAATTTTTCTCTCTCCCTCCTTTCCCTCCCCCCTCCCAGAAAGCAATCTGATATAAGTTATATATGTATAATCAGGGGCAGCTAGATGGCACAGTAGTTAAAGCACCGGCCCTGGATTCAGGAGTACCTGAGTTCAAATCCGGCCTCAGACACTTGACACTTACTAGCTGTGTGACCCTGGGCAAGTCACTTAACCCCCATTGCCTAAAAATATATATATATATACATATATATATATATACATATATATGTATATGTATAATCACATTAAACATATTTCCACATTAGTCACGTTGGGAAATAAGAATCAGAACAAAAGGGGAAAACCTCAAAAAAGCAAAAAAGTAAAAATAGTATGGTTCAATCTGCATTCAGAATCGGCAGTTCTTTTTTCTGAATGTGGAGAACATTGTCCATCATGAGTTCTTTGGAATTGTCTTGGATCATTGTACTGCTGAGAAGAGCTAAGTCTATCACAGTTGATCATCACACAATGTTGCTGTTACTGTGTACAATGTTCTCCTGGTTCTGCTTACTTCACTCAGCATCAAATGTTCTGCCTCTTGAAAGCACTTTGTATTACTTTGTGTTATTTTATAGTTAGGTTTTTTTTGTACAAGTTGCATCAATAGATAGATAGGGGTAGATGGATGGATAGATGGATAGATGGATGGATATAGATATTTAAATGATAGATATTAGATGATAGGTTAATAGATATTTAAATAGGTATTTACATGATAGATGGAAGGATAAATATTTTGATAGATATTTAGAAAAGAGATGGATATTTAGATAGATAGATAAATGGATAGACAGGCAGATAGATAGATAGATAGATAAATGGATAGACAGATAGATAGATACATAGATAGACAGGCAGACAGATAGATAAATGGATAGACAGACAGACAGACAGATAGATAGATAGATAGATAGATAGATAGATAGATAGATAGATAGATAGATAGATAGATAGATAGATAGATAGATAGATAGATGGATGGATGGATAGACAGATAGATAGATAAATGGATAGACAGATAGATAGATATGAGAGCGAAAGAGAGAGAGAAGTAGAGAGGAGTATTTATTAGACACTTTGGTTAAGCACTGGGATACAGATATCAACAAGCAAGATAGTGCCTATGCTCACAGAGCTTACATTGTAATGGAGGAAAGCAGCACATAAAGGGGGAGGGTAACTGTTTGGGAGCAATATGGCAGGCAGTGCTCTAGGTCCTGCCCCCTCCCCCACAATCACCTTCTCATTTCCCTCTTTAATTCTCTGGACCTTTTCCCATTCCATTCCTCTTAGGCAATAGTCTCCTTTGCATAATGGGTAATTTACCAATGTCTTTCCTAAAACATGATGCCCAGAACTGAGTATGACATTCTAGATACAAATGATCCCCATACTTGGACATTATGTGTCTCTCAGCCCAACCTAAGATCACACTAGCTTCCTTGGCTGCCCCATTGCACCATAAAAACATACTGAGCTTGCAGTTGATCAATTACTCCAAATCTTTTTTATGACAACCTGCTGCCATCTTGAAGCTACATGGAAGAGCACTTTATGGTTTGAAAAACATTTTTTCTGAGAAAACTGGAAGATAGTATGACAGAAATTAGGCATAGACCAACATCTTACACTTTATACTAAAATAAGGTCAAAGTGGATAAATGATTTAGACATAAAAGGTGATACCCTGGGTAAATGAGGAGAGGAAGGAATAGTTTACCTCTCAGATTTATGGAAAGGAGAACAGTTTATGACCAAACAAGAGATAGAGAATATTATGAAATGCAAAATGGATGATTTTGATTACATTAAGTTTTAAAGGTTTTGTACAAATAGAAGCAATGCATCCAAAATTAGAAGGGTGGTAAAAGGCTGGGAAACAATTTTTGTAGCCAGTATTTCTGATAAAGGCCTCATTTCTAAAATATATCAGGAACTAAATCACATTTATAAGAATCCGAGTCATTCCCCAATTGAGAAATGGTCAAAGGATATGAACAATCAGTTTTCTGATGAAGAAATCAAAGCTATCTATTGCCATATGAAAAAATGCTCTAAATCACTATTGGGTTTTTGGGAGGGTTGGGGTTTTTTTTTGTGAGGCAATTGGGGTTAAGTGACTTGCCCAGGGTCACACAGCTAGTGTCAAGTGTTTGAGGCCGGATTTGAACTCAGGACCTCCTGAGTCCAGGGCCAGTGCTTTAGCCACTGCGCCACCTAGCTGCCCCTTCTAAATCACTATTGATTAGATAAATGCAAATTAAAACAACTCTGAGGTACCACCTCACACCTATCAGATTGGCTAATGTGACAAAAAAGGAAAATAATAAATGTTGGAGAAGCTGTAGAAAAATTGGAACACTAATGCATTGTTGGTGGAGCTGTGAACTAATCCAATCATTCTGGAGAGCAATTTGGAACTGTGGTAAAAGAAATAAGTCAGACCCCTGGACGTCTGCCAAATTCCATTATTTTACCACAGAACTATGCCTACAGGGCTATAAAGCTGTGCATACCTTTTGACCCAGCAATACCACTATTAGGTCTTTTTCCCAAAGAGATCATAAAAAAAGGAAAAGGACCCAAATGTACAAAAATATTTATAGCTTCTCTTTTTGTGGTGACAAGGAATTGGAAATTGAGGGGATGCCCATCAGTTGGGGAATGGCTGAACAAGTTGTGGTATATGAACATAATGGAATACTATGTTCTGTAAGAAATGATGAGCATGGGGTAGCTAAATGGCGCAGTGATTAAAGCACTGGCCCTGGATTCAGGAATACCTGAGTTCAAATCCGACCTCAGACACTTGACACTTACTAGCTGTGTGACCCTGGGCAAGTCACTTAACCCCCATTGCCTGCAAAAAATAAAATAAAATTAATTTAATTTAAATTTTTAAAAAGGGGCAGCTAGATGGCGCAGTGGATAGAGCACCGGCCCTGGAGTCAGGAGTACCTGAGTTCAAATCCGGCCTCAGACATTTAACACTTACTAGCTGTGTGACCCTGGGCAAGCCACTTAACCTCAATTGCCTCACTAAAAAAAAAAAAAAGAAAAGAAAAGAAAAAAGAAATGGTGAGCAGGAAGATTTCAGAGAAAACTGGAAGGACTTACATGAACCAATGCTGAGTGAGATGAGCAGAACCAAGAGAACATTGTACACAGTATCAACAACATTGTGTGTTGATCAACTGTGATAGACTTGACTCTTCTCAGTAATATAATGGTCCAAGATAGTTCCAAAGGACTCATCATGGAAAATGCTCTCCACATCCAGAAAAAAAGAACTATGTAATCTAGATGCAGATTGAACCATACTATTTCTACTTTTTTTCATTTTTCTTTTTTGAGGTTTTCCCCTTTTGCTCTGATTCTTCTTTCACAGCATGACTAATGCAGAAATATGTTTGATGTGATTGTACATATATAATCTATATCAGACTGCTGTCTTGGGGAGGGGGGAAGGAGGGGAGGGAGGGAGAAAATTTTGAAACTAGAAATCTTATAAAAACAAATGTTGGAAACTTAAAAAAAAACACTTTTCATTTGTTTTCTCATTTGTTACTTGCAACAACCTGGAGAAGTAGGTGCTATCCCCATTTTACAGATGAGGAAACTGAGACTGAAGGGGTAACATTGCTTGTATGGAAATAAGGCAAGCTTTGTATTTGGGTCTTACTGATCCCCAACTCCAACTCTATCCACTGTGCTATCCAACTGCCAAGACTACGTAAGTCTTTGTGTAAGACTTCTCATTTATCCCTATTCAATTTCATCTCATTAAATTCAACCCAATGTTAAAACCTGTCAAGATCTTTTCTGAAAGCAGACTCTGTCATCCATTATTCTCATCCTGTCTATTCCAAGCAGTGATTCTATCTCTTCTTTGAATTTCTTCTTTATTAATAGTAGTTCACATTTAAACATTAAACATGGTAGCTGGGTGGCACAGTGGACAGAGAAATCAGCCTGGAGTCATGACCATCTGAGTTCAGATCTGCCCTCAGACACTTATCAGTTGTGTGACCCTGGGCAAATTGCTTAACCTCTGTCTGCCTCAGTTTCTTCATCTGCAAAATGCAGATAATAATAGTACCTACATCCCCTGGTTTTTGTGAGGAATAAATGAGATAATATTTGTAAAGCATTTTACAAATAACAATATAAATGCTAGCTGCTATTATGATGATGCAACATTTTATAACTTGCAAAACTTTTCCCTTACAATAGCACAACCCTGTGAGGCAGGCAGTGCCAACATGATTATCTCTATCATGCTAAAGCTTAAAGTGGTGAAGTTACTTACCCATGGTCACACATCTAATAATTGAGTCAAAACTCGAACTCAGGGCCTTTAATTCCAAGTCCAGTGCTCTTTCCACTACCCCACAAAACCTTGCAGCCAAAGCTTTGGTTGCTCTGTCAATTCAGGAGAGGTAAAGCCCCAATGTTGGCTGTGCATGACATGAAACTTCAGCAACCTCCTCTTTTATTATTTTTTAATCAGCTCATTTATTCTACACTTATAAAAAAGGAGCAGGATGATGAATTATGCATGTTTTCAAGCACATGGAAACTTCGAGAACAGAAAAGTGAAATTCAACATTTATAAATATGCATGAAAATAAAACATTGACTAACCTTGCTGACCTTTTAAAAAAGCATTCTCTGATTCACAAAGCTTACGTTTCAACTAAAAAAAACATGGATTATGTAACATTTGAACTAGCAGAAATTCTCAGATCTATCTTGATTGTGTTCACAGTGCTGGTGTCATGCTGTTAGTTAATAATAATGTAAAGAGATTAAAGCCAGAGATGAGGAAAAGGCTGAGAGATGGAACCTAAATTCTCCTGTTTGCCCATTTGTTTTTATTTTTTTTATTTTCTTAGTGTGAACTTGTGATCTTGTCAGTACATGGAACTCTCCATGAAGAAATGCCCTCCACCAGCATGGAATAGTGAGCACAGATTTCCAAATTCAATTCAAGCCATCCAACACAACTAAACACCAAGATCAAATGAGATCATATTTGGAAAGCACAATGTCTGGCAGATAGTAGGTGCTTAAAAAAACTTTTTTCCTCCCTTTCCCCAAGGATCTAATGTAATCCAAGTTCTGTGATAGCCATCATGGCCAAACAGAAGACACAGTCCCTGTCACCAAGGAACATACAACTTTGCAGCAAGGGGTGGCACTGAGACTGCCATACATATAAGACTAGAAGAGCACTTTACTATAGTGCTTGGCAAGTTACGAAGAAAGGTATCCCAACAATATAGTAGTACAGAGATTATTGCCATTCAAATATATTATATGAGTATATTTTATGCTATATTGCATATTATATTCTAATAGAAAATCTGTACAAGGAGGAATTGTTTGCTTCTTTCTTTTTGTCTCCTCAGCTCCTACCACAGAGCCTGGAACATAGTAAGTACTTGATAAAAGATGGTTGAGGAATTGATTCAGAAATTCTTCCTGGGGCAGCTAGGTGGTGCAGTAGATAGAGCACCGGCCCTGGAGTCAGAAGTACCTGAGTTCAAATCCGGCCTCAGACACTTAACACTTACTAGCTGTGTGACCCTGGGCAAGTCACTTAACCCCAATTGCCTCACTAAAAAAAAAAAAACAAAAAAACAGAAATTCTTCCTTACCTTGAGGCTAAATCTACTTCTTTGTGATTTCCTTACATTATAGTTATGTCCTCCCTCTAGAGCCAAGTAGAAAAAGCACTTTAAAACAGTGTCATGTTCCCCCAAAGTCTTCTTCCCCGAGCTACACCTCACCTATTCCTTCCAACCTTTCTTGTAAGGCACGATGGCAGAGCTGTTCATCATCCTGATTACCCTTCTCTGGACATTTTCCAACTTACCAATTAATTCATCTCCAAACATTTATTCAGTTCCTGCTATATTCAATGCGCTGTGCTGGGGATACAAAGATAATAGTAAGAGAGTCTCTGTCCTCAAAGAGCCTACGTTTTACTGACTGAATACAACATGTACACAGATAAGTAAATAGAGGAAGCATACAACATAAATTCAATGTGATTTCAGTGAGGATTCAATGGACACTAACTACTGGTAGAATCATAAAAGGGCTCTTGAAGGAAACGGCACTTGAGCTATCTTGAAAGGAGCTAGGGGTTCCAAGAGGTGAAGGTGATTATGAAGAGTATTGCAGGCATTAGAACAGTCCCTGCAAAGGTGCAATGTCAAGATATCAAGTTCCATATATAGAGAACAGAAAGTAGGCCAGTGTATGGAGTAGATGAAGGTGAAGAATGTACAATCAGAATAGAATATGGACTACATAGAGCTTTTTTTTTTTTTTTAGTGAGGCAATTGGGGTTAAGTGACTTGCCCACGGTCACACAGCTAGTAAGTGTTAAGTGTCTGAGGTCGGATTTGAACTCAGATACTCCTGAATCCAGGGCCGGTGCTCTATCCACTGTGCCACCTAGTTGCCCCTACATAGGGCTTTAAATACCAAACAAATGAGTCTGCTTTATCCTAAAGGCAAAAAGGAGCTACTGAAGCTTCTTGAGTCTGGAAGTGACCTGGTCAGACCTATGCATTAGGACTACCTGTTTGGTAGTTGTGTGGAAGATTGATGGGAAAAGAAAGTAACCAGAGGCAAGAAGAGCAATGCAGAACCTATCATGATCATTCCAGCAAGAAGAAATGAGGGAGGGGCAACTAGGTGGCACAGTGGATAAAGCACCAGCCCTGGAGGCAAGAGGACCTGAGTTCAAATCCGGCCTCAGACACTTAACACTTACTAGCTGTGTGACCCTGGGCAAGTCACTTAACCCACATTCCTCTGCAAAAAACAAACAAACAAACAAAAAAAGAAGTGAGAAGGGTAAAAAGAAAATGAATTCTATTTGGGGCATGTTGAGTTGGAAATGTCCAGAGGATATCTAGGTAGAGATGTCCAACAGGCAATTGGTAATGTTTGACTGAACCTCAGGAAAGAAACTATTCTGGGAATATAGATATAAGAATCATGTGTATAGAGAGGACAGTTATCAATAAGGTTTTTTTCATATATTCATAATCTGAATTTTCTAAGTCAGGTTACAGATCCAACTACCTAGAGGACTTACTTACAATGGACTAATTCTGAGAAAGAAGATTTACATATCACCAAGGTATCCAAGAAAACTTAAATATAAACAACATGAAACTTAAGGGCAAAGCAATACAATAATGATAATCAATATTAACTAACATCAAGTCTCTTTGTATCCTAATACCCCACTCCCAATGTCCATTTAATCCTCAGATTTTATCTAGAATCCCTGACATGCCATGTAGTCATCTGGACCCTAGAAATCTTTTCTTGGACATTCCGGAATAGGCCTCATTCTCAGGCAGCCCTGAAGGGGGCTCTGCCTCTCGGGTTCTAAATCACTTATAAAAGCTCCTAGATAATTCTACTAAAATCTGCCAGTAACAAGATTTAATAAAATTTAGTATAATTTCTTAAATTTGGTTCTCCAAACCTGAGATTCCCAGAATTTTCAGTTTCTATATACCACTTGCTGCCTTTTTATTTTTACCTAAACCTGCTATAAGAATCTTTTAAAAATTCATGAGACTCTAACTGGAAAATGAACTCTTCTGTCTTAAAATGATCAGATAGATACTTTAAAATGGAAAAATAATTTCACTTTCTTTACAATTATTAGTTCAATTTCATATATAAAACCCTTAATCCAATTTTGAGGACTTATTCCTTATTGATTTGGCTTATAGTTAAGAAATCCATGGGGGCAAATGGGTCGCCCACTCCCCCATGAATCACAAAGGAGAAATTGAGGGGAATTGAGAGGATTGGAACAATAAGTGGTGGTGGGAATTGAGTGAACCACACTGACTCCATTGTGTGACTTGATTCTGGATCTAGCTCAGTTCCCTTTCTATTCAATTATAGGTCTAGTCCAATTTCTGTCTTGTAAAAAAACTTTATTCAAATTGTGGGAATTGTGAGAGGGCCTTATTACATTGTTTGAACCCAGCCCTGTGTAGCTGGGAAGTTAGAGCATGCTACTCAGAGACCCTTAACTAAGGGCCTAGGCTATACTGACCAGAAACCCAGTCAGATCCCAATATTGATGCAAGTAGTTTTCACATAAATGGGCTATGGTCAGAGGAATTTCATAGTTGTGGGTTGATTGAACTCAACCCAGTTGAGTTGATTGAATTTCATTGTTCTGGGTCAAAATCCCAGGTTGAGTACTTATGAGTGATGGGAGGTCAAAGTTGTGACTATACCTCCATAAGACTGAAATTGAAAGAAAAAGGCCATAGGTTAATGAGCTAGAAAGCTCATGGACAGAAGAGGGGACTACTCAGGACCTCCAACATACATATATACACAATCAATAAACATGCACACATACACATTCACAATCAATAAAGAACTTTTCTCTCTACTATGAGTTATTTGGATAATAGAAGTCCAATAGGAAGGGAGTTACCTTTCTATCAGCCCCAAAGAATAGGTGGATCTTATGGGACTGTATAAGAGGATTTGAGTCATTGCCTGTCTAGCAAATGCAAAGGATGTTTCTCTTGGGGAAGAAGGGAGAGGAGGATTCCAATACAGAGTGATATTATGAATGTTGGGAAGGATAGAGGCTGTATGACTGAATAGGAAAGAAGGACCCACCAGAGAGGGGAAAGAATTGTGCTTGTATGTGGTGTTGTATCCCTTTATGTATTTTCTACATTTCTTAATGAGATCCCAAGACTCCTTTGTATTTTATGAATTTTCTAAGGGGTGAAAGGAAGGCCATCTTGTACTTAATAACTGCATTACCATGTTTTCTTGTACAGAAGCTAGGGAACCTTTCGATTTACAACCACCTCATCTAATATAGGAACTATGGTCAGAGGTTTCTCAGAGTAAACTGGGGTGAAGTAGAGAAGGTGGGGGGGATATAAAATGAGGTAGTCCATGAAGTAATGTTTCATGATGCCTTTTCATGCACAATAAAATCAATTTTAGCAATTCCTTTAGCTATGACACAGGCTGCTCAGGATTCAAGTCCCGAGGACTGATATTAGTAGCAGCAATCAGCTGGGACTACTGTTAATTTGTAGAGTGGGGCCATAAAACAACAGAGATATTTTACCAATCTAAATGTACTTTCCTCTTGACTTGAATAGAATGGACATGTTCATACAAACAAGATCATTTCTTTATCTCATTGGTGGCTTTTGGAAGTTCACCAGCTTGTCTTTGTCTATCACTCATTATAAAATGCCATTTGCACTAAGTCCCCCAGGCCACTTATTTCCAGTTGAAAGATCTAGAAAGGAATGACTTTTCTTGGACATGTGCTCTCATATTTCCTAGTACCAGGAGAGCAAAAACAAAACAAAACAAAAGACAGGTGAAGCCAATATATCCTTTGTCTATCAGGTCTAATTGTATACGATCAATATATTATAATATTTAGATAGGCCAAATGTAGGAACTTAAGATCTTTCTTGATTGGATTACAATGTAATTTGCTTATTAATTCTTTTATTAAGTGCAACTTCCTTATACTTCCTGATTCCATTTATGGCAAGCATGCTAATATTGATATGATTCATATCTTCCAGTAGTATGCCAACTCATTAGTCATTGAAGAAGCTTCCATTTAAAATACCAACAGTTAATGTGTATAGTCTAAAAACAATATCCTCTTTAGCACCTTCTGCCCCTTTCTTCTGCCACTATTACTGCAGAAAAAGAAGAGCGACGCAGGAATAAGGAGTATTTGTTTTGATTCAAGGGTTGCCAGAGCCAAATGATTCATCACCTGGTACTCATCTCATTCATGGAAAACCTCTATGTACTTACCTAGGGGACAGCTAGGTGGCACAGTGGATAGAGCACTGGCCCTGGAGTCAGGAGTATCTGAGTTCAAATCTGGCCTCAGACACTTAACACTTACTAGCTATGTGATCCTGGGCAAGTCACTTAACCCCAATTGCCTCACTAAAAATAAAAAAATAACAATAATTAAAAAATTAAAAATTAAAAAATATATACTTAGCTAGGCTGGCTTTCAGACAGTAGACACAAACTCAAACTCAAATTCAAGCAGATTCTACCAATCTAGAAGGGCTTTCACTGGGATCACCCTCAAGAAACCAGGGCAATCTCCATGTCACAAGGGATCATTAAAGTTGAACTTATGGATGATTCTACTACAGGACAGGGAAGAAAATAATAACCTTTGTATCCATAGCTTGACATAACTTGTCTTAACTTGACTTCCAGGGCTTACAATCCTAGAGACTGCTGAGACTGGAGCTCCCAAGGGTGACATCTTTCTCTTTTTCCTGGTTTGACTTGAGATTTTATCTTATTCCCAGATGAGGAGCTCAACTGGGGGAGGGGGAGCATATTCTAATCTGTAAAACTTCTCCAATTTCCGTTTCATGTTTGCTTAGATAAAAGAGTGTACTTGTTATTGCTATTCGTAATAGCCTTTTGGCTATTATGAATAGCCAAATAATAACCAGCATTTGGTTGGGAGGGGCTTTTGTTCTGAATCACTAAACACTGTGCCCCTAGAGATACTTGAAGGACGGCAGATAGATTTAGTTCTAGCCAGATACACCTCTTAGAGATGCAAGACATCACCCATTCAGGCTCCAGACTTCCTGGGTCCTGGGTCCTAATTCCTCTTCTCTTCTCTCCTCTTCCATCAAGGTTGCTGGTAGTGTAGGCATAGTCCTTTTCCTACTTTACAAAGGTAAGCCAGACCTCGGATTATATCTATCGCAGCCATTTGCACCTATATATTCAGAGAGCACCACATACCCATGTTATACCTATGATAGAAACCCAGCCCCTCAAACCATTTAAGAGTCATTTCCACTCATTGGAACTAGATGAAGAGGGGCAAGTGTCAAATATCACCTCCTTCACAAGGCTTTTCATTATCCTTCCAGCTGCTGATACCCACCAAGAAAATTATCTTATCTATACTCAAATATGTATATGTCACCTCCTTTAATAGAATATAAGCACCTTGAGGGTAGAGACTGTTCCATACTTGTCATCATATCCCTAGGAGCTAGAACAGGAGATAGGAATAAATACTGGACCCATGATTTCATCAATATTGGTAATTCCCAGATGAGGAAGTTCTACCAATGAAGATGAGTACCTTTTTTATATCTCACAGTTTTAGTGAGTTCCCTAGAACACAGACTCAAATGACTTGCCTAAGGTCACTATGTTTCAAAGGAAAGACTTGAACTTGGGTCTGCCATGCTGACTCTCATAAATGCACTTAATAAATTCTCACTAATTGGTTGATTCATTCAAACAACTAGAAGGAATCAACTATTAACCATATTACCAAATAAAATGGGGATATGGGAACACCTTACAATGGAACCTTCCTCAATTGCCTTTTCTGCTATGAGAGGTCATTCTCCAGCCTGTCCCACTGCCAAATAATCACTGATCCTTACCTTTTTCCCTTTCAGATTATTCTAGGATGTCATTCTAATAGGCCGAAGCCACTTTATTTGGTAAACTCACAGGATTTAGAATTAGAAGGGAGCTTTCAAAACATCTTGTCCATACATTTCTGTAGGTGGCGGATATGGGAATTTGTTTTGCTGGACCATACATAAAAGTTATGAGGGTTTTCTTTCTTTTTTTAATTGTTCATGGAGGGGTGGCTAAAAGGATAATGAAAGGGAGAGAGAATAAATGCTCGTAATAAATAAATGCTTTTTAAGAAAAAGTAAAGACTATATAGATGTAAAAAAGAAAGCAAAGAATGGCTGAACAAGTTGTGATGTGTGAATATAATGGAATATTAGTGTGCTAGAAGAAATGATGAGCAGGCAGATTTCAGAAAAACCTGGAAAGACTTAAGTAGACTGATACTGAGTGAAGTGAGCAGAACCAGGAGAACATCGTACACAGTAACAGCAACATTGTGTGATGATCAACTGTGGTAGACTTAGCTCTTTTCAGAAATTCAATGATCCAAGAAAATTCCAAAGGATTCATGATGGAAAATGTTTTCCACATCCAGAAAAAAGAACTGTGGAATCTGAATACAGATTGAACCATCTAGCACAGTGCTGCTCTGCATACACCTTCAGTAGATCTGTGATCTCACAGGGGCCACACCCTCTGGCTACGCAGATCACAACCTATCCATCCCTTGTCATCCCATACAACTCTCCTCTGTGTCTTCCTGTTGGTCCTCCACCTGCCATTTCTCAATGGTGTGTGGATACTAATGGGGCACCAGCTGTCCATCAGTTATTTTTCCCTTTACACATGGCTGACCCACATTTTTTTTTCTAGTCCTAGAGTCTTCTATACACATTTGTAAAGTTTGGACTCTGCATACAGTAAGACTGTAATAAATATTTATTTAATTGAACCGAAATAAACTCATCTCAGCAATGTCTACCTGCTACTGCTACTTCCCTATGTAGTCCATAGGGAATGTTTAATTACATGGGGGCTCCAACAATTTTAGACCCACTTCTTTGAAAGCCCTTCCTCATTTTCTGCTTAGCCTTTGGATTTATTTTCTTCCTGGACTCTTATGTTGACTCAGCTCAGCCTCCTGTTTACTCAGATCATGGCTCAGATCATTCTCTTTTTCCATCTCCCTCCTCCATTCTTTCCCTAGGCCCTCAAATTAATTGGTCCTTAATTACCTCCTCCCTAGGGGGTGCACATTCAACTAGATGCATCATGAGACATAGACTTTTAGACATTTTGAATGGGGGAATTTGTTTTCTTTGACTATACAAAAGTTTGCTTTTCTTTTTTTTCCAATAGTGGAAGCAAGTGGAAGGGAGAGAAAAACATACTAGTCTCTTCATATTTTGGCTATTATATATATGGTTGTAACCTGACACATGTGATAGCAGGTCTGTGAGAGTATGGGGAGGAAAATATGTCCAAACTAACCAAGGAAGGAAAAGAAGAAGGAAGTGAGGGAAGGAGGAAGGAAGGAAAGAAGGAAGGAAGGAAGGAAGGAAGGAAGGAAGGAAGGAAGGAAGGAAGGAAGGAAGGAAGGAAGGAAGGAAGGAAGGAAGGAAGGATGGATGGACAGCAGGCAGGCAGGCAGGAAGGAAGGAAGATGCTTATTAATTGAAAAAATAATAGTGAGGCCCAAAAAGATCAGATCGAGAAAGGAGTCTAGATCATTGATGAGGGGTACAGGAAAATACAGCCTTCCTGCAAAAGATCATAAGTGATGAATCATTTAATATAGATAGAACTCCAGGGATCAAGTTCACACCTGCTTATACACTCCTCCCCTGACATTTTGTCATCTCTTGCTAGGACTCAGGAAGCTCAGAACTCTCTATTCAGCTCAATACAGCTTCTGACCAGACTCCAGAGAGCAGCCAGCTTCCCAACACTGGTGCCACTGGATAGGATCAGAACATAGAATAGGTAGCACAATCCCCAGCATCCAAACCCACACTCGCACCGAGTCTGCCTGCACCAGCTGGGACTGCCTGACTCCAGCCTTCACACACTCCTTCTGATCTCATCTTCCTCCTTCTCTCTCACACTCCTCCTACTCCATAGCCTCTACTGAGCCTTTCCAAGTGTCAAACCAATTCATTTTTCCTGAATCATGCCCACCTTACATAACTCATGGCCACTCTACCAGAACAACAATCTTCCTGTTCCCAGGACAGTAGTTTCTGTTTCTCCCCTTCTTCCTGCCCTGCCCCTCCATCCCCCCAATCCTCTCCACCCCACCCCATCCCCTCCATCCCTTGTGTCCCCCACCCCCAACAATGAGTCAAGACTACAATCCCACAACTTCTTAAATGGAGACCAATCAAAAAATGGGCCCTCCCCATCTCAGTCCTTTTACTCTTTGAAATCAATCGAGCTGTTGACCTAGCCCAGACACCTGGGGCAGGAAGCCAGCTAAGTAGCCCTGTCTACAAAAGGAATTGGGTGGCACAGTGGGAAAAAACACTGGTCTAGATGTTAGGAGACCAGAATTCAAGTCCTGCTTCAAGTCCTGTGGCCTTGAGCAAGTCACTTCCCTTTCTTGGGTATCTGTTTTCTCCTCCAGGTACAATGGATAGGGTGCAATACTTGGGTCTTCCTGACTCCCAACTATCTCCCCCTTACTACCTGTGACTTAGACAAGTCACTTAACTTGTGTGGGCCTCAGTTTCCTCATCTATAAAATAATGGTAATGATAGTAATACAAGAGGCAGATGGGTAGAGCAGTGGATAGAACCACCAAGGCTTGGAATTAAAATCCTGCCTCAGGTACTTAGTAGCTATGTAACCTTGGGTAACTCATTAAATTCCTGTCTGCTTCAGTTTACTCATCTATAAAATGGGAACAATAATAGCACCTACCACCCAGGGTTGTTATGGAGATAAAATGAGCTATTTGTCAAGTACTTTGCAAATCTCAAAGAACTATATAAATGCTGGCTGTTATTATTATCTGTAAAAAGAGAAGGCTCCAGCCTCATAGTACTAAGACTGAATCCAGCCACCAATACTTACCGACTGGGTGGTTATAGGCAAATGAGTTCAACTGCTCTGAAATTCAGGCTATTCATCTGTTAAATAGGGCTAATAATTCCCATTGTTGTGAGGATCAATCGAAATACCATATGCTAAGTGCTTTACAAAGTCTGAAGACCTTTATAAATGACAGTTATACTATTAGAATTAGGAGGCTGGATGAGATTCAAGGGTTCTTTACCTGGGGTCCGTGAACTATTATTATTATTATTATTATTATTGTTGTTGTTGTTGTTGTTATTATTTTGATAGCTTTGTTTCAATGCAATTTATTTCCTTTGTAATGCTACACATCTCATCCCTTTAAAAGCACTATTTTGATAAGGGGTCCATAAGCTTCAGCACATTGTCAAAGGGGTCCTTGACACAAAATTAAGAACCCCCAGATCAGATAATCCCCAAAGTCTCTTTTGGTTCACTTTCTAGGATTCTCATTTACCAGTTTCTTTCTTCCTTGAAAGGAGAAACAAAGGAAGCTTTGAAATCCTGGGAAACTGGGGAGAAAGACCAGTAACAGGGGTCTAGGGGTAGGGGAAGGACACAGAAAGAAGAGGCAGGGACCCCAAAGACATACATTCCAGCTTTCATAGTTTTACTGAGGGCTGTCTCTCTCTCTCTCTCTCTCTCTCTCTCTCTCTCTCTCTCTCTCTCTCTCTCTCTCTCTCTCTCTCTCTCATCTTCCTGCTGTTTGGCAATTGGGGTCATCCCAGGACAATTCACTTCCCCTCTGGGATCAGTGATGCTATTTCCTAACTTTGGGAAATTTTAGCATCTGAAAGGCCTATTTTTTTCCAGCAGTAAAATTGAGGTGCCTCTATTCAAAAATTCTTCCAGGGTATTACCTAATTCAAATTGAGGACAGATCTAGCTTTCCTGGTAGGTTTGTGAAATAAACTTACTGTACAAAGGTACAGACCACATACCTAAAGAGAGCAGAAAGCCACCCTTAGCAAATTCAAATCCCAGCTGGGAGACCCCCTCACCCATACTCCAACACCGCCTCTGTATCTCAGAGGCAAAATACGGTGAATCTGAAATTGGCTATTCCCCCAGGACTGAGTGTGCTGAGGTTAATGATAGGCAAGACAAGACAAGGCAAGAAGGATTTACTATGTGTTACTGTGATACACAGTGGAGATACAAATACAGGCAAAAAGAGAGACAGTCTTTGGCCACAAGGAACTTAGATTCTAATGAGGAAAGAGAACACATAAAAAGGAGATGAAATATGAAGGAAGGAGGAGAGAAAAAGGACCCTTAGGAGTAAGGAGTACTAAGGGGAGGGGGTACAGATTGGTGGAGAAGTGGATGTAGGTGGTTGGTAAGGAGCTGAGACTTCAAAGCACTATTTTACTCTCATGCTAGATCTCAGAAGAAGGAAATGGCAAACCACTGCAGTATCTTTGCCAAGAAAACCCCAGATGGGGTCACAAAAAGTCAGACACAACTGAACAACAGCAACAACAAAGGGTCTTAGAAGCAAGTGAAAAATGAAAAATGCAAATAAATTGTACTGTCCTGGCAAAATAAAAAGACATCTGTGGGGCTGCTAGGTGGTGCAGTGGATAGAGCACCGGCCCTGGAGTCAGGAGTACCTGAGTTCAAATCCGGCCTCAGACACTTAACACTTACTAGCTGTGTGACCCTGGGCAAGTCACTTAACCCCAATTGCCTCACTAAAAAAAAAAAAAATAGACATCTGTGCTGGGATTTAGAGGATCATAGATATAGAGCTGGAAGAGACCTTAGAAGTCATCTGGACTAATCTCAATTTACAGATGAGGAAACTGAGGGCCAGGGAGATAGAGGGACTGATGCAAAGACACAAAGGTAGTAAATGACAGAGGCAAGATTTGAACCCAGTTCCTCTAATTCCAAACCTACTGGGTAGTTTCCACTGTTTCCAAGCCCTTGGTTCTTCCAAGTAAGAATAGATAGAAAGCTAGATGGATAGATGGATGGATGGATGGATGGATGGATGGATGGATGGATGGATGGATGGATGGACAGATTGATAAATGGATGGATAATAGAAAGAAGGTAAGATGATAGACAACAGAGACATTCAAATAGATAAAGGATAATAAAGGATAATCAGATTAATGATAGATATAAAGGATAGACAGATAGATGGCAGATAAATGAATAGCTAGATACATAGATCATTTATAAAGTGCTTATTATGTGCTACAACCTGTGTTACAGAGAATACAAGCTCCCTGTGTCCAGGAAATACAAATAAAAACAAGCAAAGTAGTCCCTGCCCCCAAAAGGAGATTATATTTTAATAGGGGAAGACAACAATAAAGGGAAGGTGGCAAGTTAGAAAGGGAAGCATATATCTTATACCACTGTAACTGTGGCATTCTGTGCTTTTTTTCTGGCGGACTGAATGATCTAGTCTCTTACTATTCTGGGTATTATATGGCTACACCCTGACACAGGTGATGGCATATCTGTAATTAGGACAGAAATGTGCCCAAATGAAGCAAGGAAGAAAAAAGAAGCTCATCTCTGAGGTCAGAGCTAACAAAGTCTCACCTAAGGCAGCAGAAAACCCCAGTGGAGTTAGGATTTAATTTGGAAACATGGCCTCAGTGATCACGTACAGAATGTGAGCCAAGTTCCCTTAGTCTTGCCATGGCCCATCCTCGGGCTGCTTCAGCTCCCTTTCCCTATTGGTGAGGTCCTCCTGGAGTTTCCATTGGGAGGGGCCCAGGCCAGTCACCCTTTAATTCCTCTTCTGACTCTCTGGGTTTTGCCACCATGCCTTCACACCCTGAAAATAGCCTCACCCCCTGTGGTCTTCTAGATCTCCCACCACCCCTGAGGACCTCTTCTCCCACTGATGACTTCCTCCAGAACTTCCACTTTGAGAAAAGGGCTCATCATTCCTAAAGCCATTCATGCTCCCTCTCCTGGCTCTGTTTCTGCCTCTCCACCATCACATTGGTCCTTTCCCCTCCTGCCCACTGCTTTTCAGCTCCCTTTTATGTGTTGGCTTCCCCTCCCCCATCAGAATGTAAGCTCCTTGGGGGCAGGATGATCGGGGTTTGTTTTTGGTTTTGTTTTCTTATATATGTATCCCCAATGCTTAGCACTGTGCCCAGCAGTGGTAAGTGCTTAACAAATGTTTGCTGACTTGACCTGAGGGGAATGTTTGGAAAGGAGGAGAGAGATTGGTCCTGGACTATTCATGACAGCTCAGTTTCAGTGTCACAGATGGAATGTATAGAGTGGAGAGCTTGGGACCACAAGATCCTAGGATTGACACTTGGAAGGATCCTGAGAGATCATCCTTCCATTTTACAGAGGAGGAAACAGAGGCCCAGAGAGATTCAGTGACTTGCCCAAGATCTTCAGGTAATAAGCAACACCACCTGGATTTGAACGCAAGTCCTGACTCCAGATCCAGGGCTTGGGATAAAGGACCAAGCCGAGAGATTAGACTCTCCTGGTAGATCTCAGACAATTACCCAGAAGATCACCAATACAGTTGCTACTCCACTATGACCCTCTCTCCAATTTGACAGGGTTCCCATTGGGGAAGGGATGGCAGTGGGCATGATCTCTCCCTGGCTCCAGCTCCAGGAACAGCCCCAAACCTACTGCTGGTAATGTCAATGCTTTTAAGGAAAGGAAAGAGATGGTGGAGGAAAGGCAGTAACCTCTCAGAACTCCCCACACGATCATGCCAAAAACCTCCACATAATTCCATAAGACAATTCCTGGACCAGCAGAACCCACAAAAGGATGGGGTGAGATCATTTTCCAGCCAAAGACAGCTTAGAAGGTTGGCAGGAAAGGTCTGTTGTACTGGAGTGACAGTGAAGCACAGCCTCTCAGCCTCGAGTGCAGATTCAGGCTCAGGTTGTCCACATCAAAGAAAGAGACCCCACCCCTGCAACCTCTGAATCAGCTGCACGGGGTGGATAGGGAGGAAGGAAGAGAATTTGGAACACAAGTTTCAAAAATCAATGTTACAATTTGTTTTTATATGTAAGGTGGTGGAAAATTCTAAATAAATAAATGCATGAATGAGTAAATAAATAAATGAATGGATGAATAGATGATAGATGAATGAATGAATAAATAGATAGATAAATAGGTAAATAAATAAATGAGAAAAAAGGAAAGGAAAACCATCTCCTCTCTCTCAGAAATCAGATAGTGACCTCTGGTGCAAGACAATAGTGATACTAGCCGTGTGACCCTGGGCAAGTCACTTAACCCTCATTGCCCTGGGGAAAAAAAAGAGAATAGTGAAACTTCCAATTGTCCTTCTGTTGATGAAGGTGTCTTAGCTTACAGCTGTCCTTATGTCTATGTTATGCTCATATCCACAGTTAAACTCCTATTTTAAGGGTTCTCACTGTAACATCCATATACACACTAGGAACCCCTACTCCTAGATTATAGTTGACAGTCAATTCGTTTTAACCCTAATGTACAGAAGAGGCAATATGGGGGAGTGGACTTTGCATCATTAGACCTGGGTTGGAATCTCAAACCTTGGGCAAGTCACTTTGAGGTTCCCTTCCTCTCTCCAGTCTCTAAGGCATACTCCAGTTCTAACATTTCATTATTCTATTGCATATATTTTCAATGGCAATACCGGAGTCACTGAAGATTATTGAACAGGGAAGTGACATGGTCGGAAGTATACTTTGGGAAGATGATTTTGGCAATTTTTAGAGAAAGGGTTAGAGAGACTGGAAGCAGGCAAATCAATTAAGATTTTATTACAGGGGGTGGCTAGGTGGCGCAGTGGATAAAGCACCAGCCCTGAATTCAGGAGGACCTGAGTTCAAATCCGGCCTCAGACACTTAACACTTACTAGCTGTGTGACCCTGGGCAAGTCACTTAACCCCCATTGCCCTGCCCCCCAAAAAAACAAAAAAATAAACAAAAAAATAAATTTAATCTGAATTGACATTTTTTAAAAAAGATTTTATTACAATAGCCCAGATGAGTGCCTGTAAGGGCCGTAACTAAGGTAGTGGCTTCATATGTGAAGAGAAAAGGATGGATGTTCAAGATGTTGTGGACATAGAATTGACAAGACTTGGCAACTGATAGGCTCTAAGAGGTAAGGCAGACGGATAAGTTGAGGATGACTCTGAGGTTGAACACCTGGGTGACTGAAAGAGGGGAGGGTTTAAGGAAACTATCTTGAGTTTTGTTTAGACATGTTTAATTTAAGATGGGCAGCTAGGTGTCACAGTGTGTAGAATGCCAGCCTTGGAGTCAAATCTGGCCTCAGACACTTAATAGCTATGTGACCCTGGGCTAGTCACTTCACTTTGTTTGCCTCAGTTTCCTCATCTATAAAATGAGCTGGGGAAGAAAATGGAAAACCATTTCAATATCTTTGCCAAGAAAACCTCAAATGAGGTCACAAAGTGTTGGACACAACTAAAAAACAACAACAAAGTATAAAACTGAGAAGAAGGTGCTAGTAACATATGACCGTATTTTTATCATAAAAGTATTTTATTATTTTCCAATTACATGTAAAAATAGTTTTCAACATTTGTTTTCATAGAATTTTTAGTTCCCAAATTTTTCTCCCACCCTGTCTTCTCTCCTCCCTCCCCAAGACATTAAACATATTTCTGCATTAGTCATATTGTGAAAGAAGAATCAGAAAACAATGAAAAACCTCAAAAAAGAAAAAAAAACAGCCAAAAAGTAGAAAGAGTATGGTTCAATCTGCATTCAGAATCCACATTTCTTTTTTCTTGATGTGGAGAAGATTTTCTATCATGAGTTCTTTGAAATTGTTTTGGTTCAGAATTCACCACCAATGAAGTAGAAATTAAAGCAATAATTAGGAGCTATTTTGCCCAACTATTTGCCAATACATTTGACAATCTAAATGAAATGGATAAATATTTACAAAAACAAAAATTGCCCAGGTTAACTGAAGAGGAAATAAAATCCTTAAATAAGCCCATTTTAGAAAAATAAATTGAACAAGCCATCAATGAACTCCCTAAGAAAAAAATCTCCAGGGTCAGATGGGTTTACAAGTGAATTCTACCAAACATTTAAAAAACAATTAATTCCAATACTATATAAATTATTTGAAAAAATGAGTGAAAAAGGAGTTCTACCAAATTCCTTTTATGACACAAATATAGTGTTGAGGGGGCAGCTAGGTGGTGCAGTGGATAATGGACTGGCCCTGGATTCAGCAGGACCTGAGTTCAAATCTGACCTCAGACACTTGACACTTACTAGCTGTGTGACCCTGAGCAAGTCACTTAACCCTCAATCCCCTGAAAAATAAAATAAAATATACACACACACACACACACACACACACACACACACACGTATAGTTGATATCTAAACCAGGCAGAGCCAAAACAGAGAAAGAAAATTACAGACCAATTTCCCTAACAAGAATCTTAAATAAAATATTAGCAAGGCAATTATAGCAATTCATCACCAAGATATTACACTATGACCAGGTGGAATTTAGACCATAATTTTTTTTTTTTTTGGTGAGGCAATTGGGGTTAAGTGACTTGCCCAGGGTCACACAGCTAGTAAGTGTTAAGTGTCTGATGCCAGATTTGAACTAACTCAGGTCCTCCTGAATCCAGGGCCAGTGCTCTATCCACTGCGCCACCTAGCTGCCCCCATAATTTTTCAATGAAGAGTGGCCAAAGATCCTCTGCTACAGAGAGGTATTCGGAGAGGCTATAGATGGCTTGGAGAAAGGAGAAAAACAGCTCCTTAAAATCTGCAAGGTATTTTATGTGTATTTTCTCATTTGAACCTTGCAACAACCCTGTAATACAACGACTTGTTAAGGGCTAAAATTCTAGCTAAACTGTCTAAAATATCTAATGAGTGGTCGCCAATAAATTATAAGCTTTAGCAAGAGTTAGACTTTTAAGCATTTATTAAGGAGAATAAGAGTTTGGTAAAGAAAGAAGAAAAGGCCTAGATTCCTATCTATTAAAGGGAGAGCACATTTCTAGCTCCCCTCTCCACCAGCATCCTCCGGAAAGGAGCCTCAGTCTCTTCCTTCCTCCTCCCACTAGCCAATGTCACTTCCTTTTCCAAAGAAAAGACTCCTGGTCTTGCCCTCAAAGACCTTCGCTTCATGGGCAGAACTCTTCTACAGTAAGTCTCCAGCAGGTGGCATCATTCCAATCGTTACAGACTGCAGGTAAGTGTTAAAGGTGAGATTTGAACTCACATCTTCCTGACTCTAAATCCAGCAGTCTATTCACTATTTCTCACTGCTCAGCTAAGCCAATGGGCAGTCCATCCAGCTGCATGTTACAAACTGTACCATATACATTTTTCGATCACTTGGTGTCTCCCATATGGATTGCTAGACCAATCTCTTTTCAATGGCCTTGGATTCCATTGAAAGGGCCCTGTAGTGTCTGGGGCTGTAAGTAATCATTGTCAATCGATCTGCACTGACATTTGAAGATGTCTGCAAATGGGAATATTTGGCGGGCTCCACTGTGTACAAATGAATTAATGAATGGATGGATGGATGGATGGATGGATGAATGAATGAATGAATGAATGAAAAAGCATTTATTAAGCACTTGCTATATGCAGAGCCCTGTGTTGCTCTGCTGAGGCAGCCACTGCCCTCAAGGGACTCACATTCTAATAGGGGGAGACAGCCCATGAGGGAGGCTTAGACTTTGTGGTGATAACATCTCATTTAATGTGGTTCTTATGTCTAACACCATCTCACTTTCTGATGTTGAACCATTTGACAATGCCAAGGTCTTTTGGTTGTGAGAACATTCTTTTCTAGAGCAAGGCAGGGACTGCGGCTGGGCTCCCACAGAGGAAATGGTCATTGTGCATCACCATGAGGGTTGCTTCTCTGCTTGACTCAGAAGCCGAGCTGGAAGCGGAGCCATCAGCATGCAAGGTGCTGCTATCCCCAAGGGCTCTTGGATTTACCCGTCCCTGGATGGCAGCTCATGGTGGTGACGGTAGCAAGGATGCCAGGCCCCTTTTCCTCAAAGCTTGCCCCCTAGATGGTGGCTGCAGGTGGCAGACCAGAAGCAGGACAGGTAGTGGAGCAGGGACCTTGCATTTGCCCATCAATGGCATTATGTATAGGGAATTCTTCCATCTGGATTCTGTACAGGCTATGCTCCATAGCACAAGTAAAACTCTTTGGCAAGCACACTCCTCCCTCATCATCAATCGGAGGGCTGCTGGTGAACAAAATGGTGTCTGGGGTTGCCTTGATCAGGGAGTCTTGTGTGATCTTAACATCCACTGGAGGAGAGCCTCTGCAAGCTGCTTTTTGCTCCACTAATCAGGTTTTGTTGAACCTAGGAAGGCATTGATCCTTATTAGGGCTTAGCCTGATGCACTGGAAAGTACACTGACCTCAGAATCACAAAACCTGAGTTAGAATCCCACCTCTGTCCCCCACTTCCCCATGACCTTGAACAAGGTCTCAGTTTCCTTCTCTGTAAAATGAGAGATTCTGGCTCTAGATCTAGGCACTGGATGGAGTTTTGACCACGCTGCTCCCCACCCCAATTTGGAAAGTTTCTGTAGAATGAACATATAGCTTAATTCACAAACTACTCAGGTTAGGAACCCTGGTATGTGAATTCCTGTTAACCAAGAGATGCTTGTACCTTGTGAACAAGTGTGCTCTGAGGCCCTTTTCCCTTTGCAAATCTGAGACTTGCTGAGGAAAATTAATTATCTGACCTTCAAACATACCAGAGATGACGTTCTGTGGAAAGGCCTCTGCTTGTCACAGTGAAACCAATGATAAATATAGGACCTGGAGCAATTTCTCAGTGAGATTTCATGTCAGTATTTTAATAATCATCGAGGAGAGCCCTGGGAACCAATTACAGAACTAGGACAATTTCCCTAAAACTACCTGGTCTCCAAGCCAGGGAACTTGTCGGCATTTTAACGCTGATATGACCAGATGGATTCTGAGAGTTTTATCCAACCATCAGATGAGCCGATTTACAATTTCTTAATAATAAGAACTCACAGTGCATAAAACACTTTAGAGTCACAATAATTCATGCTTTTATAATAATACTTTAGAAGTTCCAACAAGCTTTACTTATAACCACCCTGTGAAACTGAAAGTAAAAGTATTATTCCCATTTTACAGATGAGGAAACTGAGGCAAACAAGTTAAGTGACTTGCCCAAAATCACACCACTAGTAAGTATCTGAGGTTAGATCAGAACTCAGGTCTTCCATGACTTCAAGGGACCCATCACTATGCCCTATGGCGCCACCTAAATGTCCCTTCTGATACCTTGTCCAGTGTTTATTCTACTCCTCCTGGCCCTCCTCCAATATGAAGAACTTCACTGCAGGCTTCCAAGAAGGCAGTGACTCTTTTTTTTTTTTTTTTAGTGAGGCAATTGGGGTTAAGTGACTTGCCTAGGGTCACACAGCTAGTAAGTGTTAAGTGTCTGAGGCCGGATTTGAACTCAGGTACTCCTGACTCCAGGGCCGGTGCTCTATCCACTGTGCCATCTAGCTGCCCCTAGGCAGTGACTCTTAAGGAGAGAGCACATGCAATGGCACTTTGGATGGAATAAACTCTCTGTCAACTTCTACCAGAAGCCCTTGCTCCCAATCCCAAGTGGTATTGGGTAGTTAGTGATGATAAATGGTGGGTGATGTTCTCGCTAACATTTTTGAGGAATTAAGTTTTTCTGAACTTCGTGTCAGCTAAGCTGACAGCCTATGATACCACCCCGGCCCCTGAGGGGTTGATGATCCAGTCTAGAAGGGCCCAGATTAATGACTCTGAGTTGAGTTCATTTTCCATTACACCAAGCTAGGACCTAATGAGGATCAGTGCTTTGACAGATTCAAAAAGCAGCCTTAAAATTCCTCCTCCAACAAAGAGTCCCTCTTACATAAGTTAAGATCAGACAAGCCTCCTTGATTAGTGCAAACCCAGATGCAATTTTGTTCAACAACAGCCCTCCAGTGAAGGATTGAGCTGGCCACAGATAGCTTTCCCAGAGTTGAGCACCCGTGTAGGTCACATCCTCCTCAACAGCCTATGAAAGCAAGGGTCTGGGGCCAGGGTCACCCAGGGGGTTTCCTTCTCTGCCCCTTCTCCCAAGCTGCTCCATATTGCTGGAAGAAGCCACACATCCTCACCAACCAGTCCCACTCCAAATCCATGTCTCTAATCTCAACTGAAACCAGTTGTTTTTTACCATCAATCTTTCTCCCCTCTCAATCCAGTCTCCTCAGAGTAACTGTTCTAACCACCTCCACCCCCTCCCCCTCCACAGATGATCTCATCTCCTGCTTTAATGAGAAAATCAGGCTAACTGGTGTGAGGTCCCTCAGCTCCCCTACTTTGTCCCTCCAAAGCCTGTTACATCTTCCTCCTCCTCTCCTTTACTCCAGTCTCAGAGGCCCAAGGGGGCCTTCTCATTGCCAAGGCCAGCCATATCTCCTAAGGGTCAATGAGAAAATCAGTCAAGAAGCAGACATTAAGAGCCAGCTATGCAGCAGGTACTATGCAAGGCTCTGAAAATATAGAAACAAAAGTGAAATTGTCCCAGAGCTCGGAAAATTTTGATTCTACTGGGAAGATGAGGAAGTAGGAGGCTGCGATACTGAGAACAGGAGTCAGAGGGGAGTAGAGGACTGAGCCAGATGCTAAAATTATTGGAGGGGAATATTGCTACAGCTTTCAAGGATATTAGAAAACAAAACTTCCCAGCAGCCTGGTAAAAAAAGTCCTCTTGGTCTATGAGATACCTGGCCTAGAATGCCAACTGATTCAACAATTCAGTGTCCTAGAAGTGCATAGGAAAAAGGATCTGGACAGGACGGAGCACACTCTCAAGGAGGAGAGGTGGTTGCTGGGAGGAGGAGAGCAGAAGAAGGGTCTCAAAGTGGGGAGGGAAGCAAGGAGTTTTCTGACTCCAACTCCTGGCCCTGAGATGAGAGAGAAAGAGAAGCCAGCCTTGGAGAGGGAGGTGCCAAGAGAGGCTGGAGGTTCAGGAGAAACTGGGGGTTCACTAAGCAATAAAGATGGAAGGAAGGTGAGAGGAAGTGATCAGAAGGGAAGGGAAGGGCAGCCAGTTGGCACAGTGGATAGAGCACTGGCCCTGGATTCAGGAAGACCTGAGTTCAAATCTGACCTCAAATCTGACTTAACACTTACTGGCTGTGTGACCCTGGGCAAGTCACTTAACCCCAATTGCCTCACCAAAAAAAAAAAAGTGAAGGAAAGCCCAAAAATACAAGATGGCTCCTGAGGGCAGAAAGTGACAGGGACAGGAAAGGACTAGGGATAATCCCAGTAGGGAAGAGAGTATGGGAAGAGGTAGCCAACCAGAGAGTCTAGAGAGAAGGCAAGTGGCAGGAGAGACAGTACAATCTCAGATGCAGTAATGGATGGGTGGGCTATGTTCTTCCCTGTTCCTTTAACCTATGTCACCAGTGACCAAGCTCTCTCTCGGGGTTGCCTTCCCTCTGATCCTCCAGAGGACCTTGGTCCAACAAAGCACCAGAATGCATGAGACACAGTAGCAGAGGTCTCCAGACCACAGTGGGGAGGAACTAGTGTCCCCATCAAGGGACCAGTGTTTGCATCAAAGCCCCAGCTACCCCACCCTAGGTATAACTCTGCATAGCTCTGCTATTCTACAAAGGCAAGTGGGATTATATTAACAAATGGGTGAATTGTAATGTTTGAAAGAACCAAATATTGCTACAGCTTTCAAGAATATTATAAAACAAAACTTCCCAGCAGCCTAGTAAAGAAGTGCTCTTGGTCTATGAGATACCTGGCCTAGAATGCCAACTGATTCAACAATTCAACAAGAATTTATTGAGCTCCTATTCAGGACAAGGGATTGTGCTAGGAGGGGAAATACAAAGATAGAAAGTGAGAAATAGCCCCTATCCCCAAGGACCTTACATCCCACCAGGAAATCTATAAGAGAGGGCACTTTCACTGAGCCTTGGGGGCAGCTACGGAGGAGGGAGGGGCATTCCAGTCTTGGGGCAAAGACTGTGAAGCAAGGCTGAGGTACGAGAGACAATGCCAAGTTTGAGAAACAATAAATATGGCGTTTGGACTAGAACTTAGAATTTGTAGAGGAGTGAGTGATGTGAAGCGAGCCTAGAAAGGTAGGCAGAAAGCAGACTGTAGAGGATTTTATTTTATTTAAAGGAAATAGGTCACTATTTAGGCAACTAGTGGTCCAGATGATAGAAGTTGGGCCTAGAATGGGAAAGACCTGAGTTCGAATGCTGCCCTAGACACTTACTACTTGTATGACCCTGGGCAAGTCACTTAACATCTATGTGGCTCAGTTTCTTCATCTCTAAGATGGAGATAATAATAGCACCCAATTCACAGGGTTGTTGTGAGGATCAAAGGAAATATATGTAAAGTGTTATATTATTATTAACTAATTAGCTATTATTATTAACATATACATGTGTGTGTATACACACACACACACACACACACACACACACACACACACACAGACTAAACAGCTAGGTGGTACAGTGGAGAGATCGACAGGCCTGGAGTCAGCAGGACCTGAGTTCAAATTTTACCTCAGACCCTATCTGTGTGACACTAGGCAAGTCTCTTCACCCTGTTTGCCTCAGTTTCCTCATCCATAAAATGAGCTGGAGAAGGAAATGGCAAATGCTTCAGGATCTTTGCTAAGAAAACCCCAAATGGGATCACAAAGAGTTGGGCACAAATGAAACAACTGAACAATATATAGATTCTCTCTCTCTCTCTCTCTCTCTCTCTCTCTCTCTCTATATATATATATATATATATATGCATATATATATATACACACACACATACATACATATACATATATGTATGTTTTGTATATATAGAATTGTGCATATGATTCTATATGATATGTTTCCTGTATTTTTGAGGTCTCAAAAATATATCTGTATAAATCCCATATCTATATCTATCCCTAAGTATCTCTATGTCTATATCTCTATCTCCATCTATATCAATCTATTTATATCTATCTCTATCTCTAGCTAGCTAGCTCTATCTTTTTTTTTTCTTTTTAGTGAAGCAATTGGGGTTAAGTGACTTGCCATGGGTCACACAGCTAGTAAGTGTTAAGTGTTTGAGGCTGGATTTGAACTCAGGTACTCCTGACTCCAGGGCCGGTGCTCTATCCACAAGCTAGCTCTATCTTTGAGGCCTGAATAAGTGTTTTGGGAAATCAAAGCTGAGTCTGCTTGCTGTGTTAATAGAAACTTAAAAAAGAGTTAACAAATCAAGACATTGCTTAAATCTTTCCTCCCTTTTACTCTCAAACTCCTGGAAAGAATCACCTACACTCCCTGCCTCCACTTCCTCCCTGCCCACTCTCTTCTCTGGCCCCTTGCAATCTGGCTTCCAAGCACTCAGCTGGAGCAGCTTATTTAAAGGTTATTCATGATTTCTTAACTGCTCAACCCAAAGGCCTTTTCTTAGTCCTCATCTTCTCTGACCTCCCTACAACTTGTGATGCTGTTCACCACACTTCCCTTCCTGCTAGATCCTCTCTCAGCTTCCAGAACAATGTTCTCTCTAGTCTCTCCGCCTACTCTTCCAAATCTTCCTTCTCCGGCTCCTTTGCTAGATCACTACCTACCTCCCACCCTCTAAGTGTGGGTTCCCCCAAAGGGCTAATCCGAGTTCTCTTCTCTTCTTTGTCTCTCAGCAGTTCCCTCCATTTCCATCCTCATGATTAACATCTCGACACAGACTGCTTTTCCAAACTGTTTATCCCGGTCGGATCTCTCTCCTGAGATCCAGTCTTGCATCACCAATTGGCTGGGAAATATCTCTTCTTTTATGTCGGGGAGGCATCGCAAACGCAACACGTCCCAAAACGGGACGAGTTCTCCTCCCCATAAAGCTGGCACTGCTCCAAACGCCCCCATTTCCATTGAGGGCACCACCATCTTCCAAGTCACTGAGGTTTGCAAACCTCGTCTTTCATTCCTCCCTCTCCCTTATCCCCCGTATCCAATCAGTTTCCAAGTCCGGGATTTCTTCCTTTCTCCATTCACAAATTCACCAACTAAGTTCAAATCTTCATCTCCTCTCATTTGGATTGTTATCACATCAGCCTACTAATTGGTCCCCCAGCTTCCGGGCGCTTTCTTCTCCAATCTGTGCTCCACACATCTGCGCTTTATGCTCAGTAATCGGACTGCGCCTTTCCCCAGGCTCAGAAACCCATTACCCCTAGGATAAAATACGGAACCCTTATCCTGATATTGAAGACCTTCCACAATCGGGCCCCTACCTACCCAGTGTTATATTATACTGCTCCCAACCTCTGTGGAGTCCGCCAGGCTACTCCGCACCCCTGAAATGCACTTCTCCAACTCTCTACATCTTAGAATCTCTGACTTCCTTCGAGGCTCGGCCCCGAAATTGTCTCTTCCGTGAAGTCTTTCTTGATTCGCTCCCCCTCCACCACCATTTTCAACTAACCTTATATTTATTTGTGTATGTTTTTTGTTTTTGTTTTGTTTTGTTTTTTGGTGAGGCAATTGGAGTTAAGTGACTTGCCCAGGGTTACACAGCTAGTGTTAAGTGTCTGAGGCCCGGATTTGAACTCAGGTCCTCCTGAATCCAGGGCCAGTGCTCTATCCACTGCCCCACCTAGCTGCCCCTGTTTATGTATGTTTTGCATCTGCCCCCAACTGAATAATATGCTCCCCCAATAAGCTTCTTGACTATTCAGATTGCTCTATGGGACACACGCTACGGATGGTGCTCAACACAAGGGATTCTCAAGAATCAACCGCTGAGGGCTAGGCTCCCAGAGCTAGAGAATCTAGTAAGCTTTTGGCTTTGCATCCCCAACATCTAGTGGCTGTGATGACAGAGATAGATGGTGGTGCAGTGGATGGAGTGCTGGGCCTGGAGTTAGGAAGACCTGAGTTCAAATCTAGCCTCAGACATTTGTTGGCTGTGTGACCCTGGGCAAGTCACTTAAATTCTGCTTGTCTCAGTTTCTTAAACTGTCAAATAGGGATAACAATAGCAGCTCCCTTCAAATGAGATATTTACAAATAGCGCTTAGCATCATGTTTGCACATAGTAGGTGCTATAGAAATGCTTATAGAGTGTAGAAATTGAAATCAGAAAGACCTGAGTTTGTATCTTGCCTCAGACACTTATAGCTGTGTGACCCTTAGCAAGTCACTTAACTTCTCTGTGCTTCAGTTTCTTCATCTGTAAAATGAGGGGGTTAGACTGGATGACCTCTAAGGTCCCATTCAATGCTGAATCTATGTTCTTCTCTGATCCTTGTGCATAGTTCATACTTAATTGCTGAAGTTGGTTGAATTGAATGGTAGGGAGAGGAGAGGAGAGGAGAGGAGAGGAGAGGAGAGGAGAGGAGAGGAGAGGAGAGGAGAGGAGAGGAGAGGAGAGGAGAGGAGAGGAGAGGAGAGGAGAGGAGAGGAGAGGAGAGGAGAGGAGAGGAGAGGAGAGGAGAGGAGAGGAGAGGAGAGGAGAGGAGAGGAGAGGAGAGGAGAGGAGAGGAGAGGAGAGGAGAAATTCTCAGAAGGGAGAAGGAGGAAAAGCAGAAATGTCCAAGGCATACTCAAGAGACAGTGAAAAGAGCAATCTGGCTAGAACTGGGTGCATGTAAGGATGCAGTGAGAGATGGAGCTGGAAAGGTAGGTTGGCAACAGATTGTGGAGGGCCTTTAATTCCACACTAAGGACTCTGACTGTGGTTATTACGAGAAAGGGACTGTTTGGATTTCAAATAGGGACCGAGCAGGAGGTGGAGAGCCTCAAAGGCTGGGCCAATACTGGGCTTCGGATTGCTCCGGGGCACATACTACAGATGGTGCTCCGCACAAGGGATGCTCAAGAATCAACTGCTGACAGGAGTTCCCAGAGCAACTGTTCTGGGGGAAATTATAGCAAACTTTATTGTTATAGCAACCCAGGATTTCCATACTCATCCGCCTGGCACCATGCCTAAGAAATACACTCACTTTCAAAAAGCCACGGGAAGAAAAAAAAGGCTGATTTGTTTTTCTTAACTCTAAGCAGAATGTGGAAATAGAATCGTCCTCAAGACACTGAGGTTGGAATCCTGGACGCAGCTGGGGAGGGAGCAGGGCAGGAGAGCAGTTCAGCACACTTTGACAACTATTTTACTAAGCTCCAGGCATTGTGCTAGGAAATACAAAAACAAAACAATCGCTGAATTCAAAGAGCTTACATTCTGCTGGGAGGAAGCAAAGTAGGCACAGATAAGAAAAGAAGGAAATAAGCATTTATTAAGCACCCACTATGCTCTTACTATGTTCCACTGTGGAAAGCCCTTTTTGCAAATATTATCTCATTGGATCCTCACAACAACTTTGGTGGTGAAGTCCATAAATAGAGCACAACCTCCCAAGGTTGTTGTAAAGATCCAATGAGATAATGTTTTTTTAAATGCTTCCCATAGTGTGTGGAACACAGTAGGTGCTTTATAAATGATACTAATCAGAGTTACTGAGTCTTTCAATGTTGTTTTTTACCATATTGTCATCTTTCTATAACTCTTCCTCCCGATTCTGCTTGCTTCATTTTGCATTAGTTTGTACAAATCTCCCAGGGTTTCTCTGAAACTATCCCCTTCATCATTTCACCTTATATCTTCCATCACCTGCTTGGCACAGCATGTCCCCTGAGGGAAGGTGGCAAGGGGATGGGCCTGGGAATATTCCATATGCCCCAAAGTATTTTCCCCTGCCCCAAAGCAATAACTTCCATCCATGCCAGGAAAAGGTGACTTCACCTTCTGCTGCCAACCTGATCTCCCAACTGGGATGTGTGTCCCTTGAGGTAAAAGGAAGAGGAATGCCCAGGGAGAGCAAGAGGACATCCTTCTCCTACTTCACAGGTTAGACATTTCTTTTCCTGCCTAATCTGCACCCTTCAGAGGGAGAGGAGTAGTGAAGCAGGGCCTCCCACCTGACCATGAGCCTCTCATCTCATGCCACACTTATCTCCAACCCAATCTCCAACCTCCATAACTTTCCTAACCTCCTAGGGAAGAGTGAGGTCATCCACTCTATGGTCCCCTCTACTCAAACCTGGTCATACCCTTCACATCTCCTTGATTCTGAACCCCCACAGATCATCATGCAAACCCCATTCCCCAACCCCCAGCACCTGATTCCTTATTCCCAACCACCTCAACCCTCATACCCCAAAACTTCAAATAAGCACTACCCAGCCTTTCCACTGTGCCCTCTGGAATGCCTGTTCTATAAGCAGGAACAAAACTTCCCTTCAACCTAAATCTTTTCCTCTCCCATTCCTTCTATCTACTAGCTATTACCGAAACCTGCCTCCCGGGCTACCCTTTCTAATACTGTCTGCACCTTCACTCATTTTCCTCTACTGGCTGGTTATTATAGCAATAGCCTTCTGGTGGGTCTGTCTGCCTCAAGTCTCTCCCCACTCCAATCCATCCTCCATTCAGCCACCGAAGAGATATTCCTAAAGCATAGGGTCAGACGGGTCACCATCACCCCTACTCCACTGGTTCCCTATCATCTCCAGAATCAAATACAAGAGGCTCTGTTTGGCATTCAAAGCCCTTTGTAACCTAGACCTCTCCTACCTTTCTAGTCTTCTTTTTTTGTGTGTGTGAGGCAATTGGGGTTAAGTGACTTGCCCAGGGTCACACAGCTAGTACTTGTTAAGTGTCTGAGGTCGAATTTGAACTCAGGTCCTCCTGAATCCAGGGCTGGTACTCTATCCATTGCGCCACCTAGCTGCCTCCCTTTCTAGTCTTCTTACACCTTACTCCTTACCAGGTACTCCACTCAAGGGGCACTGGCCTCCTGGCTATCCCACAAACAGGACACTCCATCTCTCAGTTCTGGGCATTTTCTCTGGCTGTCCCCCATCCTTGGAAGGCTCTCCCTCTTCAACTCTGACTACTGACTTCTTTAGTTTCCTTGAAGTCCCAACTAAAATCTTCTCCTTTACAGGAAGCCTTTCCTACTTCTCTTTGTTATGGTGCTTTCCCTCTGTTCATTTTTTCTATTTATCCTGTATATAGCTCGCTTTGTATACGTTTGTTTACATGTTGTCTCTCCCATTAGAATGTTAACTCATTGAGAGCAGGGACTGTCTTTTGCCTCTTTTTGTATCTCTGGCACTTAACACCATGCCTGGAACATAGCAGGCACTTAATAAATGTTTATTGATTGATTAATTTCTTATAATAAAATAGTATTCCATCACATACAAATACTTACTCAGTCATCTGAAGGTATATCCAATGGATGGGCACACCTTCGGATTCCTATTCTTGCTATGTCAAAAAAGAGTTTAAAACATTTGTGAATATCCTTAGGGTTTTTTTTGCTTAGAACTAATCCCTCCTTTAATCGACCCTCCCTCTAATTTCCTTTCTCCCTTCTCCCTTTTCCTTCCTATTTCTCTATTACATTAGATATATTTCTGTACTAAATTATGTATGTATTCTTCCTAACTTTAGATGATAGTGAGGTTCAAATATCAACCACTCCCTATTTTATCCTTATTTTTATAGACATCTACTTGTATACCCAGATTATATTAGATTATTTCTCCTGACATTCCTTTCTCTTCTTTCCCCCCACCCCACTCCAGTGTATTCCCTTCTCTTTTCTTTAAATCATAAAGACATATTAGGGGGACAGCTAGGTGGCACAGTGGATGAAGTACAGGTCCTGGATTCAGATGGACCTGAGTTCAAATCCGGCCTCAGACACTTGACACTTACTAGCTGTGTGATCCTGGGCAAGTCACTTAACTCTCATTGCCCGAAAACACATATTAGAACCATTCCGAGGCCTTGTCTAGAGTCCCTTTGTGACCCCCGATGATGACCCTGACGATGACAGTGTTCAGAATGGACACATATATCATCTCACCCTATTTGAATGGAAGCAATTTATCTTTTTCTAATCCTTTACAATTATTTCTTTGTGTTTGCCATTTTGTATTTCTCTTGCCTCTTGTTTTTGAACTTCAAAATTTTTATACAGCTCTGCTCTTTTCATTGGCAATGCTTGGAAGTACCCTTATATTTGGGATACTTGGAAGTCCTTTGTAAAATTATATTCAGTTTTGCTGGGTAAGTTATTCTTGGCTATAAGCTTCTAACCTTTGCCTTTTGGAATATCTATTCTAAGATATTGACTCCATCATAGTCTTGGCTGACTGACTCCTAAGTGCCTGAATTCTTTCATTCTGCCTGCTTGTAGTATTTTCTTTTTAAACTGGGGGTTCTGGATTTTGACTATACCGTTCCTGGGAGTTTTCATCTGGGGGTTTCTTTCAGGATGTGACCAGTGGATTCTTTCTATTTTTGCCTTGCTCTCTGGTTCTAAGAGATCTGGGCAGCTTTCTTTTAAGATTCCTTCAAGTATGATGCGTAGGCTCTTTTTTTGGTCATGGATTTCAGGTAGTCCTAAAAATCCCTAAATTTGTTCTACTTAATCTGTTTTCAAGGTCAGTTGTTTTCGCTATGAGATACCTTACTTTTTTTTTCTGTCTCGACTTTGTTTTAATATTATTTGTTGTTTTATGGAGTCATTGGTTTTTAATTTTCAGGGAGTCTATTTTATAGGCAAGATTTTGTACCTCTTCTGCTAACCTAATTTCCTTTCCAATTCTTTCTTCCATATATCTCATTTATTTTCCAATTTTTTTTTCTCTAGGACTCTCGTTTCATTTTTTAAAAAACTATTTTTAACTCCATTTTTCAGTAGAGAGGTAGGAAACTGCAGATATAGAATGTTGTGCATAGTTTGACATAATCACTGTGATGATTGGTTTTGCTTAGCTGTTTTTCTTTATTGGAAGACAGGATCTATAGATGGAGGGAGTATATCCAAAACTGCAATGCAACAATAAAACGTATCAAAACAGTACCTAATTTTAAAAAATCTTATCTTGTACCATACTGCTTGATGCTTCTTTAAACAAAGTGTGGCTACAAATGATTATTTAACAAACATATTAAAACCAATCCAGGGGCAGCTATATGGTGCAGTGGATAAGGCACCAGCCCTGGATTCAGGAGGACCTGAGTTCAAATCCAGAATCAGAAACTTGATACTTTCTAGCTGTGTGACCCTGGGCAAGTCACTTAACCCTCATTGCCTTGCAAAAAAATAAAATAAAATAAAATAAAATAAAAACCCATCCATCCAAATAAGTGAATCACCTTCAAAGTAGTCAACTTAGTAATCAAATTTTATTCTCATCAGGATGCCACTGCCCACCAACTCATGAATAATGGGAAACTTCTCTTTGGGAGCTGCCTTCAGCACTTTGAACATACTCAAAGGCAGCAAATCTTCAAGGAGGGATTTTTGAACAAAAGTCATTTGGAGTCTAGTGTAGCAAACAGGCTAGCAACCATCCCTATAAACAAGAGACTGCTTTTCTCAAGAAGATTATAAACTGGGGGTCAGCTAGGTGGCGCAGTGGAAAAAGCACCAGCCTTGGATTCAGTAGTACCTGAGTTCAAATCTGGCCTCAGACACTTGACACTTACTGGCTGTGTGACCCTGGGCAAGTCACTTAACCCCCCATAGCCCCGTTAAAAAAAAAATGGAAAGAAAAAGAACAAACCAATCCTGTGTAATTATAATAACCAATCTTAAGCCTGAAGAAGAGATAAGAAAATATACTTCTTCTTCCTTTGCAGACATAGGGGATTATGTGAGCTGTGCATCTACTTTGAGACTCAGTTGATGGGTTGGTTAATTTTGCTGAACTGCTTTGGTTTTTTCTCTTTCTTTTTCATTCTTCATGACGCTATTCATGCACAGTAGTCATGACTCAATCAATCAATCATCTCTGAAGTAGACCACTTATGTGTTCAGAGAGGTGGTACCCTCCAGACCTTATCAAAGAAAGAGGATCGCTGTAGTGTCAGTGGAGACATCCAAGCCTCACACAGAAATATCTTCAAAGCCAAAAGGCTCATTTTTTCATTTCATTAAATTAATTAGGGCTTCATTAATTTGGCTTAATACATCTCTGTTACCTGTTTATATACTAATATTCATGAAAGAGATTATACTTCGTAACCCAACCAGAATTAATTTAGCCATCATTAATAAAACTGTATACTGTCCAAATATTTGTTCATTTTACAGATGAAGAAAATGAGGTCCAGGGTGAAGTGATTTGCCCAAAGTCATAATAAAGCAGCTCATGATAAGCCTAGGATCAGAACTCTGGTGTCCTAATTCATAATCTAGTGGTCTTCCTAGCATATGGCACTGCTTCCTTATGGTAACATTAAATTTGATACCAGAGAGCAGTAATAGCTTAAGGGGGAAAGATAGGAAGGAAAGGGTCAGAGCTTGAGGCTTGCCCAGGAATTGTTGGTCTACTCAAGTACATACCTTCTGAGATGGGGCACCACAAGCCAAAGAGAAACCCCAAAAGGATAACCAAATGGACAAGGAAGAAGATGCTGAAAGGAAGATGGGTGAGCCCAGACGTCACCTGTGAAGGGGGCTATCTCTTGGAGCTAGGTTACTAGGATGAAGAAAACCCATGTCTATAAACACGGTAAAAGCCTGCCACCAAGTGATGGTGCTCTCTGAGATCTCTGCTGCTATGTCAAGGAAGCAGAAACATCTTTACCCATCTTCACCCATCACACAGATGCACACTTTGGAACCTTCATGAGAAATTCATTTCAGCAGGTTCTCCAACTGAGGATGCTTATAAACTAAATCCTCAAGCCAGGACTTAAAATCATAGGATCTAGGAAAGGACCTTAGAAATCTTCTAATCTAATAACTTTATTTTACAAATAAGAACACTGAGATTCTTAGAGATAGTCAAATGCAAAGAATCAGTATTGCATAATAGGATGCTAGACAAGGGGACCTGAATTCAAATTCTGATTCTAATTCTTACTATCTGTATGACCCTGGGCAAGTTACCAAACTTTTCAGTAGCTGTTTACTCATCTGTAAAATGGGAATAAGAATGAGTGCACTAAGGGGCAGCTAGGTGGTGCAGTGGATAGAGCACCAACCCTGGATTCAAGAGGACCTGAGTTCAAATCCGGCTCCAGACACTTGACACTTACTAGCTGTGTGACCCTGGGCAAGTCACTTAACCCCAATTGCCTCAACCCCCCCCAAAAAAAAAGAATGAATGCACTACCAACTTCACAGGGTAGTTGTGATTAAAGAACTTTGTAAACCTCAAAGCATTATATAATTGAGAACTTGTAGGATCATTGACTGATTTGGAGCTGAAGAGACATTAAATCTCATCTCATTCAACCCCCTCATTTTACAGATGAGGAACCTGAGGCCTAGAGAGGTCAAGTAAATGGCTAGAAGAGATAAGGTACTTCCTTTGAAGGTCCAAATAACACTTTCTTTTAAAATCTAACCAGGAAGGGGCAGCTAGGTGGCGCAGTGGATAGAGCACCGGCCCTGGATTCAGGAGGACCTGAGTTCAAATCCGGCTCCAGACACTTGACACTTACTAGCTGTGTGACCCTGGGCAAGTCACTTAACCCCAATTGCCTCACCAAAAAAAAAAAAAGAAGAAGCAGAGGTAGACCAGAACTCCAGTTTCCTGACTCTATCCAATTTAACTCAATAAACATTTATTGAGGATTTACTATGAGCCAGGCACTTTGCTGGGTGCTGAAGATACAAACACGAAAACAAGGTGGCCCCTGCCCTCAGGGAGCTTATAGGTTGAGGAGAAAGGCAGTACTAAATGTAAATTTTAAATATATACTAATATAAAGACAAAGGAATATGGGAAAGAGGCACTAACTGGGAGAATCAGAAAAAGCCTGGAAAAGTAGAGATTCTAGGAGGGCATACCAGTCATGGGGGACAGCCTATCTAAAGGAACAGAAATGGGAGAGAGTAAGCTAGTCTGGCTGGAACACAGCCTGTTATGGGACTAGTGTCAATCAGTTAACAAGTATTTATTAAGCACGTACTGTATGCCGCATACTGCACTGCATTATAAAATGCATCTGTAAAGATAGACTAGGGCCAGATTGTGAAGGACTCTAAATGCCAAACAGAAGATTTAGAGTTTACATAAAAGCAATAAGAAGCCAATGAAGTCCCATGAGCAAGGTCATGTCAATGTTATGCCTATGCTTTAGGAATATGATTTTGGTAGCTATATAAGGATATATTAGAAAAGGGAAGAGATTGGAGGCAGGGAGACCAAGTAGGAGACTTCTGCAATAGTTCAGGGACATGGTGATGAGGACGTAGGTTATGGTGGCGACTCTCTAGCCCGGGGTTCTTTTTCTTCAACCATGTCAGGAAACCAGCAGGAAGGTGTCATTTTTCAGATGGGGGGATCCTACCTGCCCCACCCCAAGTCACACCAAGTAGACAACTGCCTACTCTGCCTATATGTGAGGTCAGCGTTATAGGGGCATACAGCCAACTATGTCAAGAGCATGTTGGGCATCATCCTAGGTGGGAATGAAGATGTTTCTCAGATTAGCAGGCATTAGCTCATTCCTGATGAGGCAAGAGTGACCATAAATCCTGGTTTGGTTAAAACAATCTCAACTTCTTTTTTGTTTGGTTTGGTTTTTGTTTGGGTTTTTTTTTTGTTTTTTTTTTAGTGAGGCAATTGGGGTTAAGTGACTTGCCCGGGGTCACACAGCTAGTAAGTGTTAAGTGTCTGAGGCCGGATTTGAACTCAGATACTCCTGACTCCAGGGCCGGTGCTCTATCCACTGTGCCATCTAGCCTCCCCTCTCAACTTCTAACAAACAACCTGCAGCAGAGAAATGAATGTTCTAGGATATATTCATCAAGTAAGCTCACAGTGTCTTTGGCATGTAGACTAAATAAAAAGCTGTAAGTTGCTTTGTGAATTACCATAGAAAGCTTAAACTAGTCATTTTCCATTTCAGAAAGTCCTTCAAAATTCTCAGAATCTTGGAGCCTAGAACACATTTAGCTGTGAGCTTCTCGAGAGCAGGGACTGTCTTTTGCCTTTCTTTGTAGGCCCAAAGTTTAGCACAGTGCCTGACACATAGTAGGTGCTTAATGTCTACTTTTTGATTGATTGACCCAGGCAACAGGGACCCCTGAAGGATGGAGGTAACCTGGTACAATACAAAGTGTGCTGGAGTCAACTCTTCCATTTACTTCCTACTACTCTAGTATCTTTTTTTTTTTTTGAGGCAATTGGGGTTAAGTGACTTGACCAGGGTCACATAGCTAGTACGTGTCAAGTGTCTAAGGCTGGATTTGAACTCAGATCCCCCTGAATCCACTGTGCCAACTAGCTTCCCCTCTTCCATTTACTCCCAATGGACCTTGGTAGCACCAGAGGCAGGACTTCTTGCCCCTCCATGTTTGTGCCCGGCCCCATTTCCTAAATGTATGTCCATATTTGACATCTATGTGTATGCAGTCTTCCAACAGATAGTATTTGTGGGATCATTTGCCCCAGATTTATAGGGAGAGTGTTCTATTGCTACTCTCCTTACTATGCTAATTCATTAAATGCCTTTGTTTTGAACTAATCACAACCTCTGGTTGACTATTAAAAGGAAACACATCAATAGGGATTTTTATTGTGGTTTTGAGTGGGCATGGACTCAAATTGCATCTTGACCTTAGGGTAGCTTTTCAGGGGGAGCCAATGTCTAGTGGGAAATATGGTTGCTTTGGGTGAGACCCTATCCTGGAAGTCAAGTGTGCTAAAACACAGACCTCAACACAGTTGCCCCAAGGTCTTAGAACCAAAGACAAATCTCTTAGAGTCAAAGCCTTTACAGGCACCAAAGGGCAAAACAAGGGCCTCAGAATCAGTTAAGACCTCATTTCCAAAGCCAAGGAGAGTTCTAAGGGAAGTTAATTGAAGGGAATGAAATCCTAAAGAGTTGAGCACTCAATTCAAGTAACTAAATTTAGCCTAACTGAGATGAAGAGGCCAGAAAAAAAACTGCACAAAAACTGAAGAGAAACTAATTTGGAATACATAATAGGAAGCAAACTTCTCAAATTTCCTAAGAACCCATGAGACATGATTATTCAAGAAATAATTAGATGCTATCCTGGGGGGAATGAAAGCTAAAAATGAAGGGGGGGAGGAGGGAAGATGCCAAAAGGTCATTGCTTGTTCCCAATATCTTTCTCTTTACGGTTTCAAGATACAAGAATTAATTGCAAAAAAACAAAATAGCAATGAAAAGAAATGGCCATCAAATGGGGTTGGGAAGATTCAAACTCAGTTGTTTTTGTTGTTGTTTTTTTAACTGACTCCGCTTAATTTTTAATGTAAATAAAGATTTGGAAGAGACTTTAGAGAATGCCATGCAGTGTTGGCCCTATGCAGAGGAGGAAGACAAGGTAACAGCATTATGTCACTCTGCCCCAAATCTCTCCAATCATAGCCTAGAATTTTAAAGTATTAGGAACGGGCAGTGAATGAAGGGCCTGGATTCAGGAGGACCTGAGTTCAAATCTGGCCTCAGGCTCTTGACACTTACTAGCTGTGTGACCCTGGGCAAGTCACTTAACGCCAATTGCCCTGCCAAAAAAAATTAAAGTATTGGGAACTGGTTAACCCAATAAACAATGATCAACCATTAATACCTCATTATTAATGAATTTGTCAGTCATTTGGGAAAATTTAGGTTTGAGGGAGGGAACATAGGGTCCCATTAGACAGAAGGGAAATTGTCCAGGCTATTGATTACCAAACTGAGCCTTGACCATCCCCACACTCATGTTAGCTCTCTTTCTGGCCATTCTCTTTACCTTGCCCCATCGCATCACATTCCACCATCACCTAACTTGAGTTTCCTTCTCCTGCTCTCCTCTCACATTCCCTCTCTGCAGCTCCAAGAGGAGCATAAGAAAGGTCAGAATTTCATGCAGGCCCATAGGAGTCTGAGGGTCCTCGGGACACAAAGAAGCTTTAAAAGAATTAGGAAAATTTTTAAAAATTTAAAAATAAAATTT
This sequence comes from Dromiciops gliroides, assembly GCF_019393635.1. Taxonomy (NCBI): domain Eukaryota; kingdom Metazoa; phylum Chordata; class Mammalia; order Microbiotheria; family Microbiotheriidae; genus Dromiciops; species Dromiciops gliroides. The sequence continues at coordinate 710,038,722 of NC_057861.1, forward strand.
TTTTAATTTTAAAAATTAAAAGAATTATGACTGGACCTTCCCCATGACATAGAAACTGAGGCAACAAACAAGGGGATGGATGCCCACGTTCAAGAATGCTGAGGACTAGGGGGCAGCTAGGTGGTGCAGTGGATAAAGCACTGGCCTTGGATTCAGTAGGACCTGAGTTCAAATCTGGCCTCAGACACTTGACACTTAACTAGCTGTGTGACCTTGGGCAAGTCACTTAACCCTCATTGCCCCATCAAAACAAACAAACAAACAAAAAAAAGAATGCTGAGGACTGCCAGGTAGAGTCAAAACTATTAGATCTGTGCTCCCAAACATCTTGCCTACTCCTTCCCCTTCACATGACATGTCAGTCTTCTCATAAAATGAAAATTCATCTGGACCTTGGCATGTTATGGTCCCATAGTTGTAAAGAAACAGTCAACCAGAGTCCTAGAGAATTGGAGATCTGGAAAGTAAAGATCTCCGGTACTGTCCAGGGGAGCCTGTGCTAATTCTGGATCAGTAGCTCCTACATGGGAGAAAGCAATTCATCAGACTTTCATTGCTGTGGTTCAGTCGTTTCAGTCACATCCAACTCTTTGTGACCTCCATATGGGGCTTTCTTGCAAAGATACCAAAGCAGTTTGCCATTGCTTTCTCCAGCTCATTTTACAGATGAAGAAACTAAGGCAAACAGGGTGAAGTGTCTTGCCCAGAGTCACACCGCTAGGAAGTATCTGAAGCCAAATTTGAACTCAGGGAGATGAATCATCCTGACTCCAAGCTCGGCACTCTACCCACTGAGCCACCTAGCTGTCCTATTCATCAGACTACCTAACTTGATTGAAACATAGATCATAGATTTCTAGCTACAAGGGACCATGGAGGTCATCCAGTATGACTTCCTCATTTTGAAAATGAGGCAACCAAGGCCCAAAGGGTTTCAATGGCCTTGCCCTAGTTCCCACAGGCATTAAGTGGCAGATCTAGAATGTAAAGCCAGGTCTTCTGACTCTAAATCCGCTGCTATTTCTACTGTACCACGTCTAAGGACATCTGAATTCCTCTGCCCTAAATCTGTAGGAAATTCTGTGGCCAGATTTCTCGTCTATAATTTTGTTTCCTGACTGCACTTGCCCACTAGGAAAGGGGTGCTCAATACAAATGACTAGCCTGAGTTCCCAGGCCAGATATATAGCCCATTAATCAGTAAATGAATCCATTGCCATTTAGGGTTCTAAGAAAGCCTCTTTATGAGTTTGCATCAGCGAGATTCAATTCTCTAGAGCCTGGTTGGTCCTGACTGATGAAATCAAGTTTTCTAAGGCTTAAAGGCTGAGGACCAGACCCTGGTCCATGGTTCAGGCACACAGAGGATCCTAGCCTGAAACAGCCAGGACACCTTCATTACTATAGTCCTTAATGTTGGAATCTCTGGCTTATGCATTTGAAGTAGGATTCTTCTTCTTTTTTTTTTTTTTTGGTGGGGGAGTAGGAAGGAAAAGACTTCTTACCTCTCCCAGGACCTCTCTCAGAGTAGGGTCTCCAATCTCAAGACCTTGTTTTATCCTTCATCCAGCCTTGTGTTCCTCTTTTTTGTTTGTTTGTTTTTGTTTTCTTTTGGTGGGGCAATGAGGGTCAAGTGACTTGCCCAGGGTCACACAGCTAGTAAGTGTCAAATGTCTGAAGCTGGATTTGAACTCAGGTCCTCCTGAATCCAGGGCCGGTATGGTGCTTTATCCACTGTGCCACCTAGCTTCACCACCCCCCCCCATGTTCCTCTTGAAGAACTTTCTCCTTCTACATGATCTGGTTTCTTCTCTCAAAATCAGTTTCCTCTCAAGGCATAATCTCCTCTCTCTGGTATTCTTGTCCTCTCCTAATTCTTGCCCTAAGTCTTTCAGATCTTGGTCTCCTTTTCCAATTCCACCCCACATACACACATATACACATACACCTCTCTTCCTTCACTGCCTATTAACTCATCTCCTTGTCTTTCATTTTGTGGCCTACTGTAGCAGCCCAATATTTCCAAGGTGCTAGGATTTTTTCATTTGTCAAATTTCAGATGAAGGACACTCACTAAATTGAGAGTGGCTTCAGTGGGGGAGGAAGGTTAAAGCGGAAGTATCAAACCCATGGCCTAACTCCTGAGTACAACAGATACAATTTTGGAGGGGCAGCTAGGTGGCACAGTGGATAGAGCACCAGCCCTGGAGTCAGGAGTACCTGAGTTCAAATCCAGCCTCAGACACTTAACACTTACTAGCTGTGTGACCCTGGGCAAGTCACTTAACCTCAATTGCCTCACCAAAAAACAAACAAAAAAATGTAATTGGAAATAGTTAACAAAATGAATAAAAATAAGATTCAACATATATAATGTTAATTTGTGGTTTTCTAAGTCAATATGCAACCACAGACTCATTTCTATTTGAGTTTGACACCACTAAGAATCCCCAAATGTCTTAATGGTGTTCAAATGAAGACTGGAGGATTATATATAACAACTACAACAACAACAATTTACATTATAGATCTTTAAGACTAGCAAAGTGCTTTCTTACATATCTCATTTTAAAAAAATAATAGACATTTTTAAGTTCCAAATTTTATCCCTCCTTCCCTCCCTCTCCTCCCCGCTCCCTGAGGCTGTAAATAACCAGATATGGGTTATATATGTGCAATTATGTAAAGCATTACCATATTAGTCATTTTGTACAAGAAAATCTGAATAAAATAAAAAAATGAAAGAAAGTGAAAAATAGCATGCTTGTCTGCGTTCAGTGAATATCAGTTCTTTCTTTGGAAGTAGATAGTCCTTTGGGATTGTCTTGGTTCATTGTATTGTTGAGAATAGTTCATTCATTCACAGTTCTTCATCAAACAATATTACTAGGGCAGCTAGGTGGCGAAGTGGATAGAGCACCGGCCCTGGAGTCAGGAGGACCTGAGTTCAAATCTGGCCTCAGACACTCAACACTTACTAGCTGTGTGACCCTGGGCAAGTCGCTTAACAATTGCCTCACTAAAAAAAAACAAAAAACAAACAAAAAAAACCCAATATTACTGTTTCTATACACAGTGTTCTCTTGGTTCTGCTCACTTCACTATACATTAGTTCATATAAGTCTTTCCAGGTTTTTCTGAAATCATCCCTCTTGTCATTTCTTATAGCACAATAATATTCTATCACAATCATATACCATAGTTTGTTTAGCCATTCCCCAATTGATGGACATTCTTTTGATTTCTAATTCTTAGCCACCACAAAAAGAGCTGGTATATATATATATACACAGAGAGAGAGAGAGAGAAAATTTGACCCTCACAAACAACCCTGATAGGTAGGTAGTATATCATTGTTAATTTATGGATGAGGAAACTGGATCAGAGCAATTAGGTGATTTGCCCAGGGTCCCACAGTTAATGTGTCTGAGCTGGGATTTGAACCCAAGTCCTTCTGATTCTAATTCCAGTACACTATGCTGGTTAAATATTGCCTTACTTGTCATGGTATTTTAAGGGAAGGCGGGGCCTCCACCCACACACCCCCACACACAACACACTAACTAGACAGCATGCCCTGAAAGGTCCCATCTAGCCCTAAAATTCTGTGATCTTCCAGCTTTTCTTATCTTTCTCCCTAATATCCTTTTCTCTCCCTTTTTTGTATCTCATCCCATCTCCTCTAGCCCCAACCTGCACTGGCCGATTAGTAATATACTCTTTTATTTTTTATTTATTTTTTTATTTTTTTGGTGAGGCAATTGGGGTTAAGTGACTTGCCCTGGGTCACACAGCTAATAAGTGTTAAGTGTCTGAGGCCAGATTTGAACTCAGGTCCTCCTGACTCCAGGGCCGGTGCTCTATCCACTGCACCACCTAGCTGCCCCAATATACTCTTATTACTTGAGATTCTATGCCCCTCAAAGACAGAAAAGGTGTCCAATTAGTTTTGCTGAGAGACCTTCAGCACCTCTGTGAAAGCTCCCCATGGATATGATACAGTGCCTGACACTCTCTCCACAGTGAAGTCTTGACCTCCGGGAACTTAACACAATATTATGAGTGGACCAGGAAAGGAAGGAGAGTTTGGAAGGAAAAAAAAAAAAGAGGAGAAAGAGAGGAAAAAGAGGAGGCAGCATGCTGTGGTTGAAAGCATGGGGGATTTTTTAAGTAAATAGATTTGAATCTTGGCTCTGCCTCATAACAAATATATGACTGAGTAAATTCCTTCCCCTTCAGTATCTCAATTTGGTCCTCAATTTCTTCATCTGTAAAATAAGAGCTGCTAGGATAATCTCTCAAATCCATTCCAGCTTCTATTAAAGGAGGTTTGTGGATTTAATGAAAAGGGGCAGGAATTGGGAGCATCCTGGTTGGAAGAAGTGAAGAAAGCAGACAGACACTGAGGTATAAACTCACTTGGGAGTCAATACCAATGGCTCAGTTCAATTCCACCAGGCTTAATCACCCGCTCACGTGTTGATACAGGCTTTGGTTTTCCCCATAGCCCTGTGGGGCAGGTAGCCCACATTGTCTTATTCCCATTTCACAGATGGGGAAACAGGCTCAGAGAAGCTGTCGGTCACCCCAGATCACACAGGTAGTGGGCAGTAACTGTGAGGATTCAAACCCAGGTGTCCTTGGCCAACACTTTGTCCACTCCCTCACTGGCACAGGGCACTTAGATGGTCGGGTCTCAGGACCGAGGTTGGCTGCAACCTGGGTAGGGGCAGAATGGGGTGGAATGAGCCTGGTCTAAAGCATGCAAGACCTGAATTCAAATGCTGATTCAATCCCTTATTAGCGGTGGGATTTTGCGCAAGTCCCTTAATCAGCCTGAGCCTCAGTTTCCTCCTCTATAAAATAAGAGGGATGAACTCAATAGCCTTTACGGTCCCTCCTCGACTCCAAGTCCATTATCCCATAACATAAGATCTGGAGAATCGAGCCGCTCCAGCCCCCCACCCCCCCCTCCCTCCGCACGTGTCAAAATTTCTGCGCCTGCGCAGCAAAAGGAGCGCAGACTTAAGACGCTTCGGAATCTTTCTTCGAAGGCTCCGTTTCCACTCCGGAAGCCTCTCCGTGGTGGAGAAACCCGGATCTGTCTCCCGGGCACTCTGACAGCGGCACCGGAAGTGACCCGTCCTGGGCGCAGCCGTCGCCGGGAGGAGCTGCCACGTCCGAGCCCGGGAACTGCCACCGCCGCTGCCGCCACCATGGTAAGATCTCTCTGCTCTGCGAGCCGGGGTGGGAAGGAGGGGTGGGAGGCAAGGGACGGGGCCGCGGGCCGCAGCTTCCCTCACACCGGGGCCGGGGTGTGAGGAGAGCCGCAGGCCCAGGCCGGAGCCGGTGGGGACGACAGGCTCGGCCGAGCTGGCTCCTGCCCCCATCTCGAGAACGGGGGCGCCTAGTGACCGTCCCCCCGTCTCGGGGCGGAGTGTGAGCCGGGCCAAAGTGCGGTCGACCCTGGGGCTCGAACCAGATAAGACGCCTGGGCTGCTGGGGGCTTCGTGGGGGGGTGGGGGGGAGAGGAAGAGGGGCGGCAGCCTTTGTGCGGCCCTTACTCCGCACCAGTCACCGGGGCTGTGAAGGCCGAAAGAAAACACACCGTCAGGCCCTCAGAGGGCCTGAGCTCGACCTGGCCGTGGGGCCAAATGTCCACCCTCCTTTGTGGGGAGGGGGAGGAGACTAAGCGCCTTTAGCGGGGAATCCCGGTAGGCCTCCAGTGGGGGCTGAGGTGACCGTGGAGCTTTTAGCCCCAAAGCTAAGTCCGGAGCTTCTTGTTCTATAGCAGAAGAGTTGGTAAATGTAAATTACAGCCTGTCCCAGAAGTCTTGGTGCAACCTAAAGCTTTCCTATGAGACTCCCAAGTGTAGCACGGCCCGTAATAAGGGAAAGATCATTTGTCATAAATACGAGAGTCACCCGGTACCCTGAAAATGACGTTGACCTGGGAGTCAGGAGGCCCGCGTTCTGCTTAGTTGCAGCTTAATATCTGGTGTGACCCTGAGCGGTCCAGCCCGGACTCCAAAGTCACCTCTAGCTCTGATCGTCTATGATTATCTTCTTGAAGTCTTAAGTTCATGGCTTAACAGCCTAGAGCTGTTGTGAGTGAGCCCCACCACGTGGCATCTGTCAAAGTCCAAACCAGCTGGGAAGCAAATTGCCTTTTAGGAGATGTGTGCGAATTGTTATACTGACGCCAGACCAAGGCATGAGGCTGGTTTCCCCCTCAGACTTTTAGTGGGAGAGTGGTCCTTGTTCTCCTTGCATCAGTTATGCTACAAAGGTTAGGAATAAACTCCTGACAGCTATAATTTAACCTCAGTAATGCATCATGAGGCTTCCACTAATGTAGCTGTATTTCAAATTATATTTTATTCTTTATTTCGGTTATCAATCAGTCAATAAACATTTATTAAGTGCCTTCTTGGTGCCAGATACGGTGCTAAGTGATGGGAATACAAAAAGAGGCAAAAGACAGACCCTGCCTTCAAGTTCCTAATAGACTTTCTGTAGAAGGTGGAATTTTAGTTGGGACTTATGGAAGCCAGGGAGGGCAGTAATCGGAGCAGAGGAGGACAAGGGTTCCAGGCATGGGAGAAGAGCCAGAAGAGAAAGCCCAGCGCCAAGACAACTCCTTGTGTAAAACATCTATTTTATTTGCTCCACAGTTCCCTCTTGTAAGCTTCAAGAGGTGGGGCCTGGTTCTAATTGTTTTAAATTTAGTAAACAAAAATATATTCACTCCATTCATCTACTTGCTGCTATAATAGACTTTGCTTATATCCAACCCTTATATCCAGTCCCTGCCTTCACTATTTTAAAGAATACTAAGTCTTGTAATATTTTTTAGTGGGATTTAAACAGAAAAAGTGGAAATGGATGAAGTTATAAGAAATATCTATATCACATCTAACTATGCTTTTGCTCTCTTCTTGCAATTTTAATATTGACCATACTTCAGTGCTTCAAGTGTTAGTATTGGTAGTCCATTCTTAGTAATAATTGCTATGTACATAAAACCGTGTGGTTACAGAGGGCTTTACACAAAGAATTTTCAGGCTAGTGGAGAATTCCATTCAATTCAGGAAACATTTATTAAGCACTTGCTGTGGGTCAGTCATTGTTCTGAACTAAGGGTAAAAAGCCAAAAAGGAAAGAAGTTGTTGCCCCTGGTAGCATACCTTCTTTTGAAGGGAACAGGACACAATATACACATAGATGGGCAAATGTAAAACATAGAAAATAATTACAAAACGAGGAAAATGTTGACAACTACAGGGTAACGTACACATCAGTAATTCACATCAGGCAAGATATAACAAACTCTGTAAGAGACAAAAATGCCCTTGAAATTCACAAGAGGCTGAGTGAGGTCCCTTTTTTTCTATGAGGGTGGCCAGAGAAGGCTCCCTAGAAGGGGTAGCATCTTCAGTTGGGCCTTGAAGGATGGATGGAATTTACAAAGTCAGAAAACTATGGCAGTAGCACCATAGACCCAGGCATCTTGTAGTCTTCAGAATCCATATGTGCTCTACAGACTACTTAGCACACAGATATGCCGCCAGTATTAGGTGGATGACTTCACTTACTCAGAAATGGTGTGGTAAGAAGCAGCCCCAGTAGGATTGTAGCCCAAGATTGGAGAGTCAGGGAGGTCTAATCCAATTTGTACAGAAAGTGCTGCAGAAGCTTAATGAGGTAGAAAGGGCCAGAGCCTATAACTGCTGAAGTTTGTATTGAGAAAATAGTGAAAGGATAGAAGACCATTAGATGGAAATAATGGATCAGATTCCTGAGGAGGTTGCTTTATAATTGCCACTATTAATTCAATGTAATTTTTGGTTTTAGGTGTCGGTCATTAACACTGTGGATACCTCCCATGAGGACATGATTGTGAGTATTCCATTTAACAATTACTTCAAGAAATCTGAAGCTGACGTTCTTGTGTGATTGTACAGTTTTTATTTTTAATTATGCAATTTTTCTGTGTTTATGAACCAAAATAGGGTGGGGTTTTTTGAGAATTTGGCAGACTCCAGTATTTAGCCATTAGAAGACCACATCCAGCCTTTCTTAGAGTAACAGGTCCCCTTCAGAAATGTTCCTGTTGTTTGACAGGCTGCCAGATTGGGTCAACATAGAGGAGGAGTCCTTAGCCCTTTTTGTGTCATAGTCCCCTCTGGCAGCAGTCTGATAAAGAAGGCTTTTAAATACATAAAAGAAAATATGCAAGATTACAAAGGAAACCAGTTATATTGAATTACAGTTGAAAGTTTACAGATCCCAGATTAAGAACTCCTGGTATTGAGGCACTTGTAACTTTCCATCCTAATGGTCAGCAGTGTGTCTGTTGGGCCTCACAGTGACTGGAAGCTGGGTTTTTTTGGTTTGTTTTTTTTTCCCCAAATCTTCTGCTGAAAGTGTTTTGCATCCTGGGTTGTTTCATTGGCTAACTGTGATGCCACATATTCAAGGTCTGTGAAGGCCATGAAACGGTTGTTAGAAAGGAGAAAATACAGCCCTAAGACTTAGAGATCCAGCTTTGGCTAGAACCTGAGAGAAATAAGGGATTTGGCTTTGATTTCCTAAAGCAGAATCAGAATGCTTTCCTTACATAGTCTAGTAACTTCCTCCGGTCCAACTTTGATAAGAAGTGGGAAAGTAAACGGCTGGGGTAGAATGTTAGCAGAAAATAAATAAGCTCATTAGTCTAATAAACCTAGTTATTATGGGAAGCAAAAGAAGCGGAGAGTTGCTTGAGATCCCGATGGTACAGGTCAGCAGCAGAGCCAGCACGTATGGCAAGGGCATCCAAAATGTTTTGTGGGAAAGGAACCCCAGTGGCATTCGGGTGCTTAAGATTGTCGAGAGAAGGAATAAGAGAACAGTTCTAGCCTGCCTTTCAGATTCAGTCCTGTGTGCTAGATATAGATATTAGGAGTATAGAAGTGACTGAGACAGGGCCTCTGCCCTCCAGGAGCCTACCTATGGTGAGGTTGTAATACACACAAGGAAAATGCAGCTCTGTATTCAGCTGGCATGGTATAAATAAAGGGACTTCAATATTTAATACTAGCTGTGCAAGAAGAACACTTTATATTGAAGAACATGCAGTATAAACCAACTTCTCAGATTTCTCTGGAACTGAATTGACTTGAGCAGTGTTTTTGTTTCTCAAATTTAAAATCTCTGCCTCAGTAATAATGGGCATGAGCCCCCAGAGTCTCCACATCTCCTGATTTTTCTGTTCCGTATTCAGCACGATGCCCAGATGGACTATTATGGCACCCGCTTGGCCACCTGCTCATCAGATAGATCTGTCAAAATCTTTGATGTGAGGAACGGGGGTCAGATCCTCATTGCTGACCTGAGGGGGTAAGTATGTCTGAGAAAATTCTGTGGGGGAAAAAGATTTTGTTTCTCAGATCTTAATACAATAGACTTTGGAAAATGAAATAACAACTCAGACTTTATCAGAACAGAATGTGTTTATCAAAGAGGATAGAGAGGAGGCTGTTATCCTACGGAGCATATTTCAGCCTTTAAAAGCCTCATTTTGCCCAAAGTGATTCCAGCATTAGCTGAAGCTCTTTAAAGGAAGTGGCTTCATTGGAATAATATCCATAATCCCATTAATTCCCCTGATTCACAAAGCAGAAGTTAATCAGTTGGGGAAAATGAGGCACAAACTGCCTTCAGACAGTTGAGGAGGGTTCTTGGTTTCCTGAATTGTAACTGAAATGCTAAGTTCAAGAATCTACAAAGCAAAACAAAGAATTACCATTGATAGATTGCTAGGGCCAGATCTTGTACATTCTCTACTCTTCCCTACACTGAATTGTTATTTATGCCTGTGCTTAGAAAAGTCAATAGCAATTCTTCTATATTCAGTGCATCAATGATAGTCAAAATCAGTCTAGTCCTAGTTTATCAGTTCTTTTAGTGTGGCCCGGGTTGAGGTATTAGCCCAATAAAACAAAGGGAGAAGGGCTGCCTGGGATTTGGAACCTTCTGGTAAGGGAAGAAGTAGAGACTGAGGAGAAGGAGGTTGACCTGTCTTTGGGCCAAAGCAGTGGAGCCCATGAGACATCATGGACTATATTCAAGGCACTGCTAGGCCCTAGAGTGACAAAGACAAAAATAAAAGTCTCTGCCCTTGAGGGTTTTAGATACAACATCTATACTGTTAGGAAAAGATACGATTGAGGAGGGAGAGAGCCTTAACAACCAGGAGGGTTGGAAAAGGCTTCACAGTGAAGATGCCTAGTACGGATTCTGAGGAGCAGAAGTCAAGGCAGATTGTATCCCAGACACCTGAGACAGCTGCCTGTACAGAGGCAGGCATGGAAAGGGGCTCTGATACCAAGTTCAGGGAACAGGAAGTTGTACAGAAACATCTCTCCTATGGAGGGAAGTCACATGAAACCAGGCTTCCAGTCTGCTGGAGACAGATTGTGGAAGACCTGAAATGCCCAGGGGAGGAGTTTATATTTTATCCAAGAGGTGGCGGAAAACCACGAAAGAGTTTGGAATAAGTGAGTAACACAGACATGAGGAATATGATTTTGCCAGCTCTGTATAGGATGAGTTGGAGAGGGGACAGACTGAAAACAGACACCAGTTGGGAGATTGTTATTATTATAGGCAAGGTAAGAGGTGATGAGAGCATTATTAGGGTGGAAAGAAGGATAGATAGGAGAGCTATGGAACAGTGGGCAGGACCAATTAAATATGTAGGGAGAAGGAACAAGGGAGAGAAAGCATCATGGATGCTACAGGGTATAAACCGGAGATCCTAGAAGAATGGTGTTACTGCTGTGCTTTACCTCTACCTATTGGGAAGCAAGAAACATGAATTTTAGTCTCAGCTCTGCCACTTGCTACCTGTGTGAGATCTTGAGCAAGTCGGTATATCTTTGGGCTTCTGTGTCTTCATCTGTAAATTAAAGGGGATGATTAAAAAAAAATTTTTTTTTTAAATGGGGCAGCTAGGTGGCGCAGTGGATAGAGCACTGGCCCTGGAGTCAGGAGGACCTGAGTTCAAATCTGGCCTCAGACACTTAACACTTACTAACTGGGCAAGTCACAGCCCCAACTGCCTCACTCGGAAAAAAAAAAAAAAATTAAAGGGGATGGACTAGATCAGTGGTTCCCAACCTCTTTTAAGCAGACACATCAGATCATAGATTTAGGATTTGATGGATCTCCCATTTTATAGATGAGGAAAACTAAGGTCAGGAGAGGATCCAGGGCCTCTGATTCTCAATCCCTTGCTCTTTGCCCTTTTCCATACTGCCTCAAACCCCAATTATAGCTTTTTTAAAATGTTGCAAACCCCCCCCCCCCATATGATAGTTATACTGTTAGTGTTCAGTGCGGCTTCTATTAATTTGGTAATACTTTAAAATTAATTCAAGGAGCAGCTAGGTGGCGCAGTGGATAAAGCACTGGCCCTGGATTCAGGAGGACCTGAGTTCAAATCCAGCCTTAGACACTTGACATTAGCTGTGTGACCCTGGGCAAGTCACTTAACCCCCGTTGCCCTGCAAAAAAAAAAAATCATATTAACTATAATAGTATCCATACATATATGAAAAAAATCATTATCCATAATGTTTATTTTGTTGGAGCCTAGTAGAAATAACACTCGATTCACATCTGAATCCATAAGTCAGAAACCATGGGCACGATTATCCATAGGGTGCCTTCTAGCTCTGAATTGCTTCTTCTACCCAGCACTGGACATTTTGGGAAAAGGCATCGTTTCTGTCGTTACATGAACAATTTTGTCCTTAGCCATTGTCCCAGCCAATACTAGAACTATGGGATACAGCTGGAAGGGGCCTTTAAAATCTAGTCTAATCCAGCCCCACCGTACCGCCATTTTCCAGTTTAAGAATCTAAGTCTTGGAGAGCAAAAGGGTTTCTCTAAGATTACAGGGTTAACAAATAATAAAGGCAGGATTCCTGTGTGGTACAATAGAAGGAGTATTGACTCAGTTCAGAAAGGCAGCACCTAGATTGAGAGCCCAGCTTTCTGGTGCCCTTGGGCAAGGGACTGAATGAACCTCACTGGGCCTCAGCTTCTTCATGGCTAAAATGAGGGGGTTGGACCAGACAGCTCTAAGGTCCTTTTCAGCCTTAGGGCTGTGACCCCAGTCCAGTGTTCTTTGCTGCTGTACCACACAGCTCAGGAAGCCGTTTTATGTGGCAGATTCCCAAGGCACTTGTTGGTCTTCCAGTCAATCTTTGGTCTCTCTTATAGTCACGAAGGCCCTGTGTGGCAAGTGGCCTGGGCTCATCCTATGTATGGAAACATCTTGGCCTCCTGCTCCTATGACCGGAAAGTCATCATCTGGAAAGAAGAAAATGGCACATGGGAAAAGACCTACGAGTACACAGGACATGACTCCTCAGGTGTGCAGGGTCTTATGGGAATTGTGTAGTCATGTGACCCTCAGCCACCTCCATACGGCCTACACGCTCTTTCTCCAGGCCCTCCTCCAGGTTTTCTCTCCCCTTTTGCTCACGCGCTTCCCAACTGCTGCCGTTTGCTCGACTTCTCTCTCGTCTGTGCCACTGCTAGAAAGACATCCCATTCCTTAGCTATCCCAACGCCTAGTGGAACCCTCACTGCTTCTCTCTCGTCATATCTCACCGTCGCTGTTTTTCCAACAGTGAACTCAGTGTGCTGGGCCCCCCATGACTATGGGCTCCTTCTTGCCTGTGGCAGCTCCGACGGAGCTATCTCCCTGCTGAGTTATAGCGGCGAGGGGCAGTGGGAAGTGAAGAAGATCAACAATGCCCACACCGTAAGTCCTGCGCACCCGGGCTGTGGTTTTCAGACAGGCAGTTTCAAGGAATTTGCAGTTCATGTATACACCCCCCTCCAGAGTAGCAGGGGGGGCAACCCAGGTCCTAGAGTAATGACCCACTTAACCCAGGGTCAGCCAGCCCTGTGCTCAAGGGAAAGAGATTTCATTTTTTCACACTCAGTTTATCCAGGTGCCAACTTGATAAAATTTGTCCTTTTTGCATGCTGGAGGAGGTAGGGAGGCACAGTGCCCATCACAGACTGGGTGGCATATGGTGCTGACTTGCTTGGGTTGTGAGGGTTAGTTAACATGTGCCTCTCATAGGCAGTGGCTCGTGAGTGGCAAGGGAGGGGGCGTGACAGTAGCTGCTCATCCATGGGGCATCTTAGTAGCAGTGCCATAGGCTGGCGGCCTCTGTGCCAAACTAAAGTGCACCACTTGGCTATGACGATCTTGGGAATTCATTTCCCTCTACTCCAGAGCATTAAAACTAAAGCAAGCCAGGGAGGTTTTTTTTTTCTATCTTTTTTTTTTTTTTTTTTTTTTTTTTGGTCTTTGGGGGTTTTTTTTGGCGGGGCAGTGGGGGTTAAGTGACTTGCCCAGGGTCACACAGCTAGTAAGTTTCAAGTGTCTGAGGCTGGATTTGAACTCAGATATTCCTGAATCCAGGGCCAGTGCTTTAACCACTGCCGCCATCTAGCTGCCCCCATTTTTTTTTCTTTTTAAATGTTTTATCAGTGCTTTTTTATATACCACTATTGACTTCACGGTGACTCCACTGTCCTTCCCCCAGCCCTCACGGAACTTTACCTTTTAACATTTGAGAAAAACAAATCCACACATCGGCCACATTTGAAAATTTTTTCCTCATTCTGTATACATGGCCACCATCTTTCTGTGGAGAAGTAGGAAGAGTGATACTTCACCATCAGTCTTCTGAGGTCATAGTAGTTCACTACATTGATCAGAGTTTTGAAGTCAAAAGAGGTATTGTAACTATTTCTGTATATATGAGACTTCTCCCTCTGTGATTCTGTTCCGTAATGATTGGGCCAGCGTACAGTGCTGCCTGTCTTTCCACAGCCCAACCAACACTTGACCTTCTGATCTGTCATCCTTGCTGATGGTGGGAGGAGAGTGGAGCCTCAGAGTTGTTCTCATTTGTATTTCTCTTAAAATTGTTGATTTGGTTCAATCTTTCAAAAGGTTCTTGAGAGCTTGTATTTCTGCTTTTGAAAACTGCCAGTTTGTGACCTTTGATCACTGTCCAGGGAGCGATAGGTCACAAATCTAGTGAAAGACAAAGGGAATAAAATAATATGTCGGTTCCAGGTTTTAATTGCCCCCAATGCAATACAGCTGAAATCCTAAAGCTTGAAAGCCTAGACAGTTTCCTTACAAATTCCTAAATGCACTGCAAACCTTGCACCTAAGGGAGCCCTGAGACGCTTACCATTGGGGCTTGGCCATCTCTTCTCTCCTGAATGGTCCATCTAGAAAATTCTAGTGAAGCCAGGATGGTTTTTCTCCATGCTTTGACTCTCTCTCTACCTGGGTCTGAGTCCCAAGCAGGTGCCACCTCCTAGAGGAAGTCTTTCCTCATCCCCCTAGTTTGTGCTCTCTCCTTCCTCAACCAGTCATCTCTATACTGATCTGTTTACGTGGAGTATATAAGCTGCCTGACTGCAGGGACTCTACTTGTGTCTTTAGGTCTTCAGCGCCCACCACAGCACCTTGCACATAATAGGCACTAAATAAATGCTCATTGGGTTGGATTGGATTGGATTATCTCATGTATTTGGCTTCTGGAATTCAATGAATGCCTGTGCCCTGCATCTTCCTCGAAGAGTAGCTACTCTTTTCATGCAAGTGAACATATGCTGTTAATTTGTGGGGTAAAAGGCCAAGTAGCATCTTGTTTCTCTCTCTGTTCAGATTGGCTGTAATGCTGTGAGCTGGGCTCCTGCAGTCATCCCTGGGAGCCTGGTAGACCAGCCGTCTGGACAGAAGCCAAACTACATCAAGAAGTTTGCCTCGGGTGGCTGTGACAACCTGGTCAAGCTGTGGAAGTAGGTGGGCCCTCTGGGGGACTTTGGGCTCTTTGGTCTGTCTTAGAGACAGAGTCCTTGCTGTTTACCCAGACAGCAGCTAGCATTGCCAACTCCCCCTAAACAAGGGTGGCTCCTTCTCCTTATTATGTCTCCAAAATGTTTTCCCTCAAAGTCCTCACTGTTTTGGAGGATTCAGAAACTGATCTCTCTTCATAATCGTAGACATTTGGTAATAGTTATCCCATTAGGGGGTGGCTAGGTGGCACAGTGGATAAAGCACCGGCCCTGGATTCAGGAGGACCTGAGTTCACATCCGGCCTCAGACACTTGACACTTGCTAGCTGTGTGACCCTGGGCAAGTCACTTAACCCCCATTGCCCCACGAGCAAAAAAAAAAAAATCCCATTAGTGTTCAGAGTCCCACCCTAGGGGTACGTAGAGACAAGTGAACTTACCCTTGGGGGCAACCTTTTTACGGGATAGAGTTAATCACATTAAGGAGATTTCAGTAGATCAAGAGGAGAAAATCAAAACAATAAAAAATAATAATAGAATCTGTATACCTCTTTTAAGGCTTGCAAAGTGTTTTACATATGTTAGCTCATTTGATTCTCATAACCACCCTATAACATAGATGCCCTTGCTGTCTCCACTTTAAAGATGACAAAACTGAGGCAAATGGAGGTCAAATGACTTGTTCATAGTCACACAATCATTAGGTATTGGAGGCAGTATTTGAACTCATCTTCCTGGTATCCAGATTCAGTGTTCTTATGTACTTGCCAACCTGATGCCCAAAAGAATAAAGAGCTTACCATCCCCCCAGTGGATGCTCAGAATTCAGCTTGTAGCGTTTTGGTTTGAGGAAAATTCCCATTATCCAAACTGCCCAGTACTAAGAAGTATCATTAGTCACTAGAAAAAAGACAGCCTTTCAAGAAGACAGCAGGCTGCGAGCCGCTTTCCTCACTTTCTTCTTGTCCGCTTGTTAGGGAGGAGGAGGATGGTCAGTGGAAAGAGGATCAGAAACTGGAAGCTCACAGTGACTGGGTCCGAGATGTGGCCTGGGCCCCCTCCATCGGCCTGCCAACAAGCACCATTGCCAGCTGCTCCCAGGTGAGCCCCCAGGGTGTGAAGAGGAAGGGCAGACACGTGATGTGTCTTTGAGGTGACAGATGGAATCACTGGACAAAGGTGTGGCCCCATACTTAGTCCCAGCCTTTGTGAGACACATTTCTGAGAATCACGATGAACCAGAGACGGGAATTATTGTCCAGCTTTGGAGGGCAAAGAGAATAGGGAGACTAGAGAGCCAGCTTCAGTCTGCAGGGAACTTGACCGGCAGCAGCAGGACAGACAGTGAATGTGGCCGCATCCTCGGGGGTTATAGTCTCCTACCCACTAGAGACGTGGTTGGCCATCAGAGGTGCCATTCAAGACAGCTGACCCTTGTCCTCTAGAATGTAGAGTAAGTGTGGTGTTTCTTCTTTGTCTGATTTCTCTTCCAGGTCTAATTTTTGTCTTTGTGTCCTTGGTGTCTGCCAAGTGCACAGGTAGACAGTTCTACTCAGCCAACTGGGGGAATTCTCATGAAGGAATTATCATAGGGTGGAAGGGATTTAACAGATAGAGGAGAGTAGGTTTGTTTGCCCAAGTCTTTGGTCTGCACAGACTTAGAGTTAGTAGAATGGACCAAGGAAAAGTGGAGTCGGCTGGAACAAAGGAAATACAGGGTAGCCAGAGAACAGAAGCTCTTGTAGCTCCATCTGAAGGGAGAGTTTGCTTTGGGGCAATGAAGGAAGGTTGGGCCTTGAGTCTAAGAGCAAAAAAGTCTAATTTGGTGGTGGCGACTGGGTATGAAAACTTGCCTGTTTTCATTATGTGAAAGTGATTTGGGGTGTGGGCATCAAAGGTTGTGTTTTCTTTTGTTTCCTGTCCTTTTAAATGTAAGTTCCTGAGGAAAGGGAGGTAAGAACCCCAGTGGAAAAGCCTGTGCCAGTCATCCTATGAGGGGAGTACTACAGATGCCCAGCACAGGCCTCCTAAAGTTCCCCACCGTCCACTGAGTGCCAAGGGAACCATTGCTGACTGCACTTCTTTCTAGGATGGCCGAGTGTTCATCTGGACCTGTGATGATGCTTCTGGAAACACATGGTCTCCCAGGTTACTGCACAAGTTCAATGACGTCGTGTGGCATGTGAGCTGGTCCATCACAGCCAACATCTTGGCTGTTTCAGGAGGAGACAACAAAGTGAGTGTTCTCTTTCATTTGAAACCCTTAGCTCTTGGATTGAAAAGCCTCACAGTTGGGGGATAGGGAGACAACAAAGATTCTTTAAAAAAAAAGTTATTCATGCCTTTTGTTTTTACATCAGTCATTTCATGACATACAGTCTTATACACACACACACCTGTGTGTGTTTGACACAGAAAAACAGTTAAGCAAATCCCACTGACATAATGAGAGATAGATATATGCTACATTCTGCCCCAGTGTCAACTCCTGCCTATGCCCACACTCAGCCCCCATGGAAGGAGGGAGGTAGATTTCTTCATCTCTTTTCCAGATCCAAGATTGGTCATGACGCCCACCCAGGGTTTGGCCTCATTTGAGTATTATCACAATGTATATTGTTCTCCCTTTTTTGCTTACTTCATTCATTCTGTCTCAGTTCATACAAGCCTTCCCATGTTTTTCTGAATTCTGCATATTTGCCATTTCTTATAGCACAATAATATTCCATTATGCCACTTACTGATTCAGCCATGTAATCAGTGGGTGCCCACCTTGTTATCAGTTTTTTTGCTACCATAAAAAAACTGCTGCAGTGAATATTTTGGTACATTTGGTACATCCTCTCTGCCTTGGACCTCCTTGGAGAATATGCACAGCAGTGGGATCTCTAGATCAAAGGGTCTAAACAGTTTAGACTTTCTTACATAATCCTGAATTATTTTCTAGAGTGATTGGACCAAAACATGCTCCACTAATAATGTTTTATAGTTGCCTGCCTTCCACAGCCCCTCTCACATCCACTGTTTCCATCTTTGTCACCCTGATTTGCATTCAAAAAGACTTTGAACCCACAGAAACCTAAATGGAAATTGTCTTCCTCTTCCAAGATCAAATTAGCTATATTGTGACCACTAGAGGGTAGCATTGGTCTTCTCCCAATCGAGGACTGGCTTTCTTACTTTGCCTACATTGAGGGCAGGGGAAAGAGGAAGTAGGCCACATGTGACCAGTTTTCATCTTAAACAAGACAGTACTTTTTCAGCTCAGTTTGGGGGGGAGGGAGAACAGGGGAGGAGATTTTTAAGTGAGATTTAGAATTTATTAAATGTTCCCAAACACTAAGAAGGCAAATTTTAAAATTTAAGTTTTAATTGAGCATCTCTTATGTACCTGAGGAGAAGTAGGAAGGAAACACAGAAGTATTATTACATATACAATATATAAGACATGCTCCCTGCCCATTAAGCTCATCATCACATCAGGGATTCCAGCCATACATGTGTAAAGCAATTAGAGAGTAACACAAGATAGGCCATGATTCAGTGCTAACATGTGTACTACTGACCAACTTTATCTAAGTCAGAGTAGCGTGATATCTCTGCAGGCCAGAAAAATTGGGGCAGGCTTTGTGGAAGAAGTAGGTCTTCAGCTGGGCCAAACCTCAGCAGCAGAGTGATATCAATTATAGAAACCAGCTGCTACAAAAAGTATGGGAACATCCATCTTAAAAACCAATGAGCTGGGGCAGCTAGGTGGTACAATGGAAAGAGCACCAGCTCTGGATTCAAGAGGACCTGAGTTCAATTCCAGCCTCAGATACTTGACACTCACTAGCGGTGTGACCCTGGGCAAGTCACTTAACCCCAATTGCCTCACTAAAAAAAAAGAAAAGAAAAATGGAGTAAGTGGGGCAGCTAGGTGGCACAGTGGATAGAGCACGGGCCCTGGAATCAGGAGGACCTGAGTTCAAATCTGGCCTCGGACACTTAACATTTACTAGCTGTGTGACCCTGGGCAAGTCACTTAACCCCAATTGCCTCACCAACAAAAAAATGGACTAAGCCAGAAAGGCCTCCAGGAGACAGTGACACCGTAGCTGAGCCTTGAAAGGAGCTAGGGGTCCCAGCAGAGGATCAGCCTGGCTGGACTGTGGAGTAAGGGCGGGGAAGGGCAGGCAGCTGGAACCAGATGGGGGTTTTAAATGGCCAACAGACGAGCTCATCTCATGTCCTAGACACAAGAGGGAGCCACTGCAGCTTCGTCAGGAATGGCCAATCAGACCGGTGCTTTAGGAATTTGAGGTTGACAGCTATGGAGAATGGATGGGAGAAGGCAGAACCTCATGGCGAGAGAAATGAATTAGGAAGCTCTGGCAGTAATCCAAGAGAAATGTGCCAAGGGCCTGAGCTAGCATGGTGGCTGGAGGAGGCATGGATATGAGATGGGGAGCTGAGCACTTGTGAGCCTGGGGGGCTGGCATGTGGCAGGGCCTGTGATGGGAGAGGTATGCGTTTAAGAGCAAAACAAGACATCCATATGTGAAAAGTTAAATAGGAGTTCAATGACAGTATAACAGGATCTCAATTTATCTATGAAAGTGGGGTAGGGAGGGGGGCTGGTCAGCATCAAGGGTTTTTAACCTGTGGTCCATAAACTTAGATTTTCAGTATTCTGAGAATTGTTTCAATATAGTTGATTTCTGTGTCTCGATGAATTTTCTAAACATTCTGTCAGAGGTCCATGATGCAGGAAAGGTTAAGAACCCCTGGACTTGACAGTAGTGAAAGTCCCTCTCTGCCTCAGAGAGGTCACAAAGTACTCTATATGATATGCTAAATGAATTATTTCAATAGTCATCTTTTTTAGCCACTTTTACTTGCCTGCTGATTCATCTTATATATGCATGCAAAATATCCCAGTCTCTATGAAGAATTGAACAAACCCCCCCCCAAAAAAAGTGATCTGTAAAATAAATGCTATAAGTTTATAACAGGGAGAGATGGGGTGTGGGGTTTTTTTTGGGGGGGGGGTGAGGCAATTGGGATTAAGTGATTTGCCCAGGGTCACACAGCTAGTAAGTGTCAAATGTCTGAGGTCGGATTTGAACTCAGGTCCTCCTGAATCCAGGGCCGGTGCTCTATCCACTGTGCCACCTAGCTGCCCCTCAGGGAGAGATCTTTAAAGTTGGAATGGTCAGAAAAAACTTCATGAGAAAAATAGAAACTGAACATTCCCAGAGGAGGAGGTTCCATGGCTACCCAAACATACCTGAAACACTGCTTCACTCCTCCCAGAGCCAGATTAGAATGTGATTGGGAAGTATTTAACAAAATTAATAAAAATACAGCAAAACATCCTGTTCATAGATGGTTTTCTAACTCAGTCTGCAGCATACAGGGCTCTTTCTGTACGATTTCGAGGCCCCTTGTTTTTCTTTGTGTTTGATACTGCTACTCCTAGGGCACTTCCCTTTTGCTAAGTAGGAAAAGGAACAGAAACCTTAGGTTGCATTTCTTTGAGATTAAAATAAATTTTGAAAGATCCATAGTTTCATCATTGTCTTTACTTCCTCCACCAAATGGATCATAAACCCCAAATTCATACTTTTGTTGTATCATGCAGTGCTTGTCCTTGTTTTCCAAAAAAATCCTGCACAGAGAACCAACCAGAGCCAGAAGCGTCCCTTGGGTCCTTGCCTGAGTGACAGTGAAGTGGCATTGGTTCTTCGGTACAGTCTTTGTGTACACATCTTCAGACACACACCCATCTCTTCTTTGCCCCTGGTGTTATTTGTAATTTCAGTTGTTCTGAAATCATGGGCTTAATAGAAGGAAAAACTTGCTGACAATTAGAGCTGTTGGAAAGAGGAGCGGCCTCTTGAAGTAAAGACCACTGGTCAGGTATACTGTGGAGCTATGGGTTGGACTAGGTAGACTTGGGGCTTTTCTCCCCCAGAAGTTACACAAGGCTGTGATTCCCCACAATTTATAGCCAAATAGTGTTACCAAAAGGGTATTTGTTGTAAAGAAATGGGCTTTTGCACTGGTGAGCTGTTTGTAACTGAGGGTTGTATCATTTTCCAAATCCAGTCCGTCCCTCTGCAGCTCATTATACATCTGAAACCCCTACCTAAGATGAGCATCAGAGATTGGGGGGGGAGAGCAGAGGGGCTGAGCCCTGCCTATTCTTTCATCGACATAGGGAAACTCCCGCCCATGCAGATGGGTCCTTCTCTGAAACTTAGAATCTTAGAAAGTTGCCTCAGGCCCTGAGAAGTTTTATGACTTGCATCTGTGCCCAATGCCAGTATCTGGCCAAAGTAGAACTTGAACTCCTGACCGAGGGAAATGGGGAAACCCACTCTCCCCACTACTCCCTGCTGCTTTGCATAGTCTGTTCTCCATTTATTTGTTTTTGTTTTTTATGGGGCAATGGGGATTAAGTGACTTGCCCAGGGTCACACAGCAAGTAAGTGTCTGAGGCTGGATTTGAACTCAGGTCGTCCTGAATCCAGGGCCGATGCTTTATCCACTGCACCACCTAGCTGCCCCCTGGTCTCCATTTAAATGAAGCAGGTGTCCTTAACTTGACCAGTGCCAGGAGAAGCAAAGAGTTGAGATGAGACAGAGTTTTCACTTGCCTCTAAACTTAGAGTCTGGTTAAGTGGCCAACACTAGCTGCCTCACAGGCTTATTGTAAGAATCAAAAGAGATAATGTGTCTAGAGCAAGGAAGGGAAGAGATTAAGCATTTAGGTGTGCCCAGCGTGATGCTAAGCACTTGTACACATACTGTTTCATTTCATCCTCACAACAGCTCTGTGGGATCGCTGCTATCTTGATCCCCGTTTTATATATGGGGAAACTGAGGGCAGACAGTAGTTTTTAGTGACTTGTCCAGGATCACACAGCTAGTGAGTGTCTGAGGCTGGATTTGAACCCAGGGCATCTAGTCACTGTGTCACTTAGTAGGCTTTATCAAAGCATTTTTAAAACACTATGCACCAGCTATTATTATAACAATTATTAATAATTGCTATTTATTAAGTGATGCCATAATCTAAGCAATATGCTTTTGTTTTCTCCAAATTACTCTATTTCATTGAAGCAGCTTTGTAACATGACAGGTGGTGCAGCATCATCTGTAAATAGAAGGAACCTTTAGAGGATCTTGGTATCATCAGTAGAAAGTCCTCTTCTTTGGACATGATATACAACTCATTATCCATTTGAAGCCCTTCAGTCGGTGGGTCCAGCCCCTCCCCCTCTCAGAAGACATCTATGACACATCAGGGGAGCACAGGGCTTCCTGTTTGACCCCTCACTCGATGTCAGTCCTCACACCCCTCATGGAATCTTAGAGAATTTTGACATCTACATGAGACATACCTTGTCTGAGGAGAATCTTCAAGGCTGCATTTTGTTCTGCTGAGTCATTCTTTTAAAAATGTTTTTTTCTTTTTTTAAACTATTTACCTTATGATAATGAAGCTTTTTGCTTTCAGGTTACTCTGTGGAAGGAATCCGTTGATGGACAGTGGATGTGTATCAGTGATGTCAACAAAGGCCAAGGTTCGGTGTCATCAATCACAGAGGGTCAGCAGAATGAGCAGTGACCGAGGCAGTGCCATCAGGGCAGACACAACAAGGAATCAACCAGCCATGGAGCCAGAGGGCAGCTGTCCCCAGCCATGACCTCTGGAACTGCTACATCGTGGGTCAGCTGATGAACAGGTTTTTCCCAAACTGGGAAAGGAAATGAGATGATTCTGAATTCAGTAAGATCACACGTTCCTATGAATAGATGCAACCACAGTATTGATCATCTGCCTTAAAATGATTTGATTTCGTCTCAAAGTTAACTTGACTGGTTCAGAGCGCTTATAGTTTAAGAAAAAAATATTACAAATGGTCTTCAAAGCTGTTCATTTGAAAATATTTTTTTTATTGGCTACTTTTGTCTACCCCTAGAATTTGGGGTTTGGGGAGGGGTGGGGTTGTTTTCAAAATAATTGAATAAAGTCAATAGTAATTCTCTATTTTTGATTATCAATCTAGATTTTACAAAGGACTTTCACATCCAGCATCCTTTTTGGTCCTCAAAACCCTGAGATAGGCAAGACAGGAATTCTCATTTCCATTTTTAGAGGTGAGGAAATTGGAGCTTGGGGAGATAAAGTGCTTTGCTTGAGGTCACAGTAAGTGAAAACATGAGGCTCCAAACCTAGGGTCTCCCCATTCTTAAATCCCATGCA
This sequence comes from Dromiciops gliroides, assembly GCF_019393635.1. NCBI lineage: Eukaryota > Metazoa > Chordata > Mammalia > Microbiotheria > Microbiotheriidae > Dromiciops > Dromiciops gliroides. The sequence continues at coordinate 710,061,863 of NC_057861.1, forward strand.
CTTTCCCATCTCCTGCACTGCCCCTGATGTCCTGATCCAAGAGGAGAGGACAGAGTCGGGATCTTGAGGCTTTTTAAGGACATTTTATCTGTTGTCATTCTCCCCCTGCTCCTCTGGGAGCACCCACCACCCCCGCCTACCCCAAAAGCATAGAGCCTGGGATGATGACTCCACTTTGCTATGTCCTAGAGTCAGTCAATAGCCAAGTATTGGTAGAGTTGTTTACTCAGTGTCCAGCCCTGTGCACGGTGCTCAGCGGGATACAGGAGGAGAAAACATGTTCCTTGGCTTTGAGCAGCTTCACAATCTAGCCTTTAGACTATGTAATAACTCACTCTTAGGAAATGCTTTAAAGTTATTAAATGTATTGTAAATTCAGTATAATTTCCCTCACTGATCCTTTGTGAATATCATCTCCATCATTTTATAGCTAAGGAAAACTGAGGCTTGGTGACTTGCCCAAGGTCACATGGCTAATAACTGAAGGAGACTGATTGGAAGCCAGTTCTTCTGAGTTTTAAGGCAGGTCTCATTCTACCATAACACAGATGCTTCCTATGTGGTTATAATAAGAGCAGAGTTTTTCACATTGTAAGTAAGTGCTGGAGGGAGCCAATGTCATCTGTCTACATCTGCACCCACCAGCTTTAAGTTAGCACCCCTACCAGCCACTTGCCAAAGCATCACTTTCCACTGTTGTGAAGGTCCAGATGTGGCCCAGCGTGTTCTCATGGTCCTTCCATTGGAATCTTGGTGATTGTTTTTGGGGGTCCGGACCCATGCACTGAGACAGCCAACAGGAGAACTAGCTGGGTCCAGATGTTCACTTGCTTCCTGGCTTGTTTGCCACTCAGATCCTCTGATGCCTGACCCTGCCAGTCATCCTGGTATCTCCACAATTATACAGCAGAACACAGCCTCTGGCAGGGCCCACCCAGCTGAGAAGGCCCCCATTACGGGCCCCACAAGACTAGGAGCCATCAGGAACCAGCCTTCCTACCCAAGTTGATGGGAGGCTCATCTCTGGTTGGGGAGGCTTTGGTCCCCATCATGGGAGGCAGCGGCCCCACACCAATGGCATTGTGGGCCTTCTGAAGTGTTTTACACATTCCAATCCGTAGTACAAAGTGAATTGAACCAGTTTGAAATTCCCAACCCATTCCCCTCCCCATAAGTCATGTGATGGATGAAATCTGAAATAACAGGAAACAAAGGTTCAAGCTCCTGAGCATATTGATTTGTTAAGTAAGGCATGGCAATTGCATAACTGATTGCAACCAGGCTGCCTCAGCTTAGCACTGGACACCAAACACAGGGAAAGACAAATTTTTATGCATTAAAAGAAAACAAGATATAAACCAGCAGACAAGATTAGGTCATCTGATTTCCAATTGGAGGAAAGATATGGGGCTTTCTGAGTTGGGAACAGGTGCAATTCCCTAAAATCAGAAAAAGGGATGTCCCACCTCCTCAAGTGTCTATATTCAATCCAAGGAACAAGGAAACAGTAACTGACCTGTATAAGGCATACAGGCTGCTTGAGATGTATAATTATAAGAAAACTGCATCAGTCTTCGGATCTAATTGGATTTCTGGTCAGCATCACCAGGGTCCTAAGTTAAGTGTCTAAGCAATGGGTAGAGATGGTCCAGCTTCCCAACCATACAGGTCTAGGTTCAAATAATGCAATAAAGTTTTCTCACAATTCCCATAATTGAATAGTTTTCTCACAAGACAGAAATTGAACTAGACCCTTAATTGAATAGAAAGGGAACTGAATTGAAGCTCCAGAATTGAGTCACAAGATGGAGACAGTGTGGTTCACTCAATTTCCACAGTTACCTTCCTAACTACATGTAGTCTGAGTAAAAAAAAATGGACTATACGGGGGATTGGGAGAACAGGAAGGAGTTTGCAAAGATTCTCTAAATTTTTGTGTGGACAATCCTTCTGCAACATGGCATTTCCTGTTCAAAGAACATAGAGTTTTGGCCCCTTCCCAAAGAGCCCTAGTCTGGGCAGATTTCCTAGAAGCTAGACCACTAACTAGACAGAATTGATGGAGATGCAAGACCTCCACAGCATCACCAACCAATCCTGATCAAATTAGATTGAACCCAGACCCAAGACTGTGCTTAGGTGTTCCTCTGGGGGAAATTGAGAAAATGAGAACTTGAAACTTGACAATTTATTCTTTCTAAATTAAGGAGGAACATAGAAGGTAATTTCATAAAAATAAATATGTGCACTTCCCTTTTTTGAATTATAACTAGTCAATAAGGGAAGGGAAGGAAAAAGAGCCCTATAAGGTGAACCATCAGCATCTTAGACTTCCATTCACTTGGGACCTAAGATTTCTGCCTTATGGACCATTTGCTTTGTGGAGCTAATTAACTGGTTTACTGTTCTTAGCTCTTCAGTTGCTCATCCTTAAAAAGGAAAAGTTACAATGACCATCTTTGAAGGAGGAACCAAATACCCTGACCATTTGAGATCAAGCTGAGGAGCAAAATGGTCTAGAATGTTCTCCTTTTTGAAATGTTTTTATTCAGAAACTAGGACCTATCATTTCATCTGCACTGGGAATTCCCACTTGAAGAAACTTCCTCTTCCTGTGCAGGTCAGCAACTGTCTTGCCTTTCATAGTCTCAGAGCAAGGCTTCTGGGCATTTCTGGTGTCATGGACCCCTCAGCCTGTGGAGCCCTTCTCGGCATAATGCCAGGGTGGGGGGGGGGGGGCCTGGGGGGTTGTTTTTGTTTAATATTTTATTTTCCCCCAATTACATGTTGTTGTTGGGGGGTTTTGTGGGGCAATGGAGGTTAAGTGACTTGCCTAGGGTCACACAGCTACTAAGTGTCAAGTGTCTGAGGCCAGATTTTAACTCAGGTCCTCCTGAATCCAGGGCTGGTGCTTTATCCACTGTGCCACCTAGCTTTCCTCTCCCTGCCCCCCCACCACCACCCCCCGCCCAATTACATGTTAAAACTTTTTTTTTAACGTTTTGAGTTCCCAATTTAATCCCTCCCCTTTCCTTTCCCTGAGACAGTAAGCAATCTGATCTAATTTATACATGTCAGAAGAGTGTTTAAATGCCTAAAACACGTAGGCTGATGAAGGAAACCAATTAGATTGAAATGCAACTAATTGTCAAAAAGCTTTTTTAAGTTCACAGACTCTGTTAAGAACCCTTGTCTTAAAAATAGCAAGGGATGCAGTGGATAGAGCACCAACCCTGGATTCAGGAGGACCTGAGTTCAAATCCGGCCTCAGACACTTGACACTTACTAGCTGTGTGACCCTGGGCAAGTCACTTAACCCCAATTGCCTAACAAAAAAACAAAAAAAAGAATAACAAGCCATTCTTACCTGCTCCACCCTATTAGCCCCTAGAAAACAATTTCTTCCAGAAGTCATGTATATGCATGTTACAACAAGAAAAGCCCTTGCTCTAGAGTCAGAGTGCCTGGGTTCAAATCCTGCCTCTGCCACTTACTGCCTGTATAATCTTGTGCAATTCCCATCACTTCCCTTGAGCCTCAGTTCCCTCATCTCTTAAATGAAGGCATTGGAGTAGATGACCTCTGAGGTCCACTTCCAGCTCAGAACCAGTGACCCTCTGCAACAGGTCTGGAGTGAGGTCACTGAGGTGACCTTGGGCAGATAACCTCATCTCTAAGATGGAGGAATTGACCTCTGTGGTCTCTGAGGACCCCTCCCAATAGAAAGCCAGGCTCATTCCCTCTGGCCAAAGAATGAGTGCAGGACAGGGAGAAGGATCCACCTGTGGTGCCCAGGGCTCTATGGGAGTGTATGGGGCAAACTGCCTCAGTTTACCCAAATAACTCGAGACCACCAAGTCAAGCAGAGACATATTTATTACATTCCTGCAGGAATGGGCAAACTCAATGCCTGAGCCACAATAGCTAATACATGCCTTGACCTTTTATAGGAATGTTGGTCAGAGGGGAAGTCCCCACGCACACTAGGGCGAGCTCACAATCTAACATCCAAACCTGTCTCAGGGTGCGTGTTTAGCTCATGATCAATGTATGGAGACATGCATACGTGTTCCAGGAACAAGGGGGAAAAGAGGAGGGGGAACAAGGTCAAACCGAAGGAAGAGGGAACAGGGGAGTGACAGTCAGATGTTTCAGATCTCACAGTTCCCACTGACTCCCCTCTCCCGGCCCCCATCTCTAAAGATATTCAACTTGAATAACAGGAAGAGTCACTCAGGTGTTTCAGCATTGTTTTGTAGCCGTGTTAATTTTAGAAGGATGACAGGGTTAAAATTTATCTTTGGCTATGTTGGGAAATCAAAGAAATAGAATAAAGAATAAAAGAATAATCCATTGTTGGGACCCTAGGGTCAAGGGGATTCTGCTCTGAGAAAAAGAGACATGTCACTTAACATCTGGTCTCAACTTAATTGCTGCATCCTGTGCTGAGCCCCGTCCTTTCTTCTTGAGTCCCGAGTATTGAATTGGTGGGCAAACTCCCCGACCCACTCAACAGGGACTGGGGTTCTGACACATGATGGATTCCAGATAAAACTAAGATGTAGCTGACAAGTGGGGAGACTGAGCAGAAGTAAAAATACTGTTAATTGGCGATAAAACTTAAAGGAGACAGTGAGAATTTGACAAGCAATAACCTTTTAAACTAACTATACTGGGGCGGGGCTGGGTACCTTCCAGACCCCATCCTCAGAGTTTAATCTGACTCAAATCCATAATCATCTCATACAGGAGCCTGGAGGAGGGAGGAGATCCATCCCCGGGGGCAGTGAGAGTGGAGGGAAGATTGGGAGGGCCAAGGTAGAGCAGAGAAGAAATCCCACTTGGAGATGGCGAGGGTCCTTTCCAACCTCCTCTGGCTCCTTAGAGGTTTATAAATGGGTTCATACATTTTACCTCATTTGAGAAATACCCTCAGCTTGTCTGGGGACTCCCTCCTCCTGTGGATTCCCGAGCATGATAAAGCAACATGTCACTTCCTGGATGGCTGTGCCTTCCAAAGGAGGCGCCTCTCTTCTCCCCACACTCATCCTTCCTCCATACAGAGTCTCATTAAAAAGGACCCTGCCCTTGGGATGAGATGACTTGGGTTCTTGGAGCTGGAAAGGACCTGAGGGGTCATCTAGTCCAGCTTTCTCATTTTGTGGATGAGGAAACTGAAGCCCAGAGTCAAGCCACTGCCCAGGGTCAGAGCCAGGACTCAAATGGTTACTGCTTCATTAGTTTGTTAGGATCGTTGAGGATTTCCATGTTTGGCGTCTCCCAACCTTCTTCTTGAGAAAAAGTGTTCATACTATTAAGAGGTGAAGCCTTTGGCCTCTCTCAGAAAAGGACCCAAAAGGAGGCTGTGTTCCCTGGCCCGCACTCCGCCTCATTTGTCTCATGACCGATCTTGGAAGGCTTTGGCCCGGCGCCGTGATGGGGCTGCGATTCGTGGCTGACTTCTGAGACTATCTCATAATTTGGAGGCAAGAATCCAGAGAAACTCTGATTGGGGAAAGATGGAAGAAAAGAATTCAGGGGAGCATAGCCCTAAGAATGTCAGTGGGAGCTAGAGCCTGACCTCAGGGATCATCCTGTCCAATTCCTCTATCTTACAGATGAGAAAACTGAGACCCACAGATGGAGCCATCTGCCCGAGGCCACACAGGCAAAAGTCAGAGCCTGCTCACCTCACTCTAAATCTAATGCTATAGCGGGCTTTTGTATCCATCTTTTAGCTTTCCTCATTTCTAAATCCTGGAGATAGCTTTGGGGGGGGGGGGCAATTAGGGTTAAGTGACTTGCCCAGGGTCACACAGCTAGTAAGTATCAAGTGTCTGAGGCCATATTTGAACTCAGGTCCTCCTGAATCCAGGGCCAGTGCTCTATCCACTGTGCCACCTAGCTGCCCCTGGAGATAGCTTTTAAGAAGCAAAGTCTCTCAGCCTGGTAGCATACATCTGTGATTCCTGCTTCTGGGGAGGCTGGGAATGGTAGATTGTCTGAGCTCAGGAGCTCCAGGCTGCAGCCAGGCTAAAGATGGTCAGATGTCCTCGATAAGTCTGGCAGCACCAATATGGCGAATCCCTTGCAGCTGGTAGGCCACTGGTTGCCAGGTTGGAAACAGAGCAGGTCAAAGCTTCCTGGGTAGTCAGCAGGGGGATTCATTAGGCTAGGGAGCAGCTGTGACACCTCCAGCCTGAACAAGATAAGGGAATCAATCTCAAAAAAAAAAAAAATCTAAGGCATACACAGAAGGCAGGAAGGCCTAAGTTCAAATCCAGTCTGGTACATTTACTAGCCAAACAAGTCACTTAACCTCTGTCTCTCAATTTCCTCATCTGTCAAATGGAAATCATAATAGCACCCACCTCTCGGGGTTGTTATGAGGATCAAATGAGAGAAAATGCTTAAGACAGCACCTGGCGGGGCAGCTAGGTGGCGCAGTGGATGGAGCACCGGCCCTGGAGTCAGGAGGACCTGAGTTCAAATCCGGCCTCAGACACTTAACACTTACTAGCTGTGTGATCCTGGGCAAGTCACTTAACCCCAATGGCCTCACTTTAAAAAAAAAAGACAGCACCTGGCCCGTAGTAGGGCTTAATAAATAATTATTCCCTTCCCCTTCCTTCTCTGCCAATAAAATGTCAACTCCTTAAAAGAAGGGACTATTTAATGTTTGTCTTTGAATCTATCTCCAGTAGTTAGCACAGTGTTTGTGACACTTGAGAGAAATGATTGCTTGCTTGCTTGTCTGAATGATTGAGGTCTGAAGTTTGTCAGAGTGTCCTTACACATCCATGTTGCTTTCTTCAGACCTCTCTCTCTTTTTCTCCTAATGTATTTTTTTTTCTTCCTATCTTCAGCATCATATTTGTGAGTGCTTCATATCCTTCCTGCCCTGACATAGGATCCTGCCTATCCTTTTTCTGAACCCTCTGAAATCTTCTCTCCAAAACTAAAGGGTGAATGTCAGACTCTTTCCGACTCTCTGCTCTTTATCACAAACTCTCAAGCAGAGAGGTCATTTCTCTGCAAAGGTCCCATTATTTCCAGTCTAGCAAACAACAATTCCTTATTGATGAGGATCAGATCTAGAAGAGTATCATCCCTTATTGGTTCCGCTATCTGTTTTGGAATGAAATTATCATTAAGCCAAATCCAAAAACTGTTAGCTATGCTTCTGGTTAAGATGGTGACATTAAAAGTTGTAGAGTGGCCTCAGACACTTGACACTTACTAGCTGTGCGACCCTGGGCAAGTCACTTAACCCCCATTGCCTCACACACACACAAAAAGTTGTAGAGAAACCCAGATCTCCAGAACATAAAAACATCTGAAAACAGACCCAAAAAGACAAATGACAAAAGAAATCTGAAAGAAACAGAAATCAGCTCTTCCATCCAGTCCATAACTGCACAAAAAGACAGCAAGAAGACAATAGAATCTGCTCAAGGTGTCAAACAAGGAAAGCTATCTTAGGTAACTGTAGAAAAAAAAACAACTGGGGCAAGGAAATGCTGACAATGGTGCCAAGAAAACTAGCACAAAGTTTGGTGCCCAGGCCACAAAACTAAGGGAAGGGGAGCCAGTGAGAATTCTAACAAATGGATCCGAAGCCAGCCAGCACTCTGTAGAATGACATCACAAGCCAGCACCAATTCCAACAATCTTGTGCCAGAAGCCAGGCACCAAGATTGGTCTTGGCTAGACAGAAGCAGGGAGCAGAACCCTATAGTAGGAGAGAGGAGACGAGGCCAACTCAGTGCCTGGATGGGGGTCGGAGGGGCAACTGAGTGAGGTGGGCTCTGCAGGATTTCCAACATCCCACAGGAGTCATAACAGAAGCATAACATTGTCATATGTTGCTGAGAGGAATAAGTCAAGCTGAGCAAAGAGACAGCTTAGAAACAAAAAAATAGAAAATTCACTCCATGGATAGACTAGTTATGTGTTTGTCAAACACAATGTGAATCAACTCAGCTTATCAGTGGAAGCATCTGTTGCGAATGGTTCCTAGGAAGAAGGGAAAAGCTGAGTTCCAGATTTATGAGTTACCTTGAACACATGTGACCCCTAACAGGTCCTGAGTGTGTCCCCTTTCCCCAAGAGGTAGTGCAATAGCGGGAAAGTGTGATCTAAGTTCATGTGTCCATTGGGATATATTTATTATTTCTGCATTTATTTTAACAAGTGAATTCCTGTAATATTTGTTACTTCTTTTGCCCTATTGCTAAACAAATGGTTATGTTTAAGAACTAAATGTGTAATTGTTGTGAGGAGCTTGTTTTGTGTAAATGAAAGCACAGTAGTGGGAGCCCAAGAGTTAAAATGGTGAGTTGAAGTGTATTCATCCACAACAGGGCTACATCCAGGACCCCAAGAGACTTTGATTGTAACTTTGTGGTGATGGTGATCCTTTTCCGTAAATTTAGACCAGCTGGTGTAAGGGCAGGTAGGAGATAGTGAACCATTCCAGAAAGTGAGTAGGTGTTCACACACTCATGAGAGACATATGAGGTGTGTTGGGTGACCACCCCACACACTCATTACATTGAACTGGCTTATGCTAAGCACAACAGACACATTACAAAATCAAGAAGAAAAAAAATACTGTAAGCACCCAGAAGTTTGTTTTGTTTTGTTTAATTCAAGTACCAAGAATCCACAGTCAGGTTCACACAAGCACCTACTTGAAAGGAAAGAAAAATTTGGAATACAACATTCCAAAAGGCAAAAGATAAAGGCTTACAACCAAGCATAATTTATCTTTTTAAAAAAGGGGGTGCGGCTAGGTGACGCAGTGGATAGAGCACCAGCCCTGGAGTCAGGAGGACCTGAGTTCAAATCCGACTTCAGACACTTGACACTTACTAGCTGTGTGACCCTGGGCAAGTCACTTAACCCCAATTGCCTCACCCAAAAAAAAAAAAAAAAACCTGAATATAACCCTCTGAAGGGGAAATGGGCTTTTATAGAATAAAAGACTTCTAAGTATTTCTGGTGAAAAGGCAAAAACAACAGAAATTTTAGGCAAGAGAAACCTAAAAAGGGAGGTTGGGGGCAGGAGAGGAAGTAAGAATTTATTAAGTACCCACTACACAGCCAGACACTTAAGGTAAATGCATTCAAAGCACTGGAAGAGGCAAAATATCCATTATACTTATACATGCTAATTGAGGAAAAGAAATAAATGTCCCTTAAACATCTTAATGTCTTCAAGAATCACAGAAGGAAATAAATAGTACAAACAGAGTATGTTTGGATGTTTGTTCTGTTTTATTGATTTTAAGAGAAGAAAAGGAGAAAGAAATAAACAGAAAGAAAAGGAGATGAAGAAATGAAGAAAAAGTGAGAGGAAGTTACTATTTCCCATAAATAGATGTATGAGAAGAAGAGTACATTAACTCAATGAGGTGGATAGAACTGCAGGAGGTAAACTTGCTGTTCTTTGAAAACAACACTCATCTGACTCCAAGAGTTTTCACTGACTGTCCTTCATTCTTCCTCACCTCCAACTTCCGGCTTCCCTGGCTTTCTTCAAGATTCAGCTCAAATTTCCCCTTCTACAAGAAGCCTTTCTTGGTCCTTTCCCACCCAGTTTCTAGTGCCTTCCTTCTGAGATTACCTTCCACTTATATTGTTTATATCTTATATTTACATGGTTATTTATATGTTGTCTCTTCCATTAGAATATGAGCTTCTCAAGAGGAGCAACCATGTCTTTGCCTGTCTTAACATCCCTACCCCCATACTTAGCATGGTGCCTTGGCACATTGTAGGTGCTTAATCAACAGCTTGCTGGCAGAATGAGCATCTTTTCCCTTCCAAATCCTTTGCCTTCAAAGGGCAGCAAGGCGGAAACATTACTTGTGTCCCTAATGCCATCAGTTTCTTGCCCCAGACAATTTTGATTCTTTGCAAGATGATAGTATTCCATAATTCACAACCTCATTGAAAGAATATTAGTTTTTAAAAGATGAGCTTTGGCAGCAGGGACTATTTGGAGATTTTTAAAAATCAAATCATAGTCTTTTAAATTTGATTCAACATAATCTCTTCTTCATATTCTATTCTGAGCCCAGTTTATTATCCCTAGGGAATGGCTATCAAGAAAAAAACTAGCAATGGGCCTACTCAATAGGTTGCCTGTCTTCTTGCATGTCATAATTGGAACAATCTACTTTAATTTTCCTGTGTGGATTATTGAAGTGAAGTATTTTTATGACTATGATCTCATTGACTCATTTATATGTGAACAATTTAATTACTATTGTGGGCATGTCCTTCCTCTCTATCTTCTTGTCCTGGGTCCTCATTGCTCCACTAATGCGGCCTTTGTTGTATAATGAGTCAAGTTCTCAGCTCCCAAGTTGCAGTGGTAGTAAACACCACCAAGTTAACCCTTTAAAATAAATGGAGTGGGGCAGCTAGGTGGCACAGTGGATAAAGCACCGGCCCTGGATTCAGGAGTACCTGAGTTCAAATCCGGCCTCAGACACTTACTAGCTGTGTGACCCTGGGCAAGTCACTTAACCCCCATTGCCCTGCTAAAATTTAAAAAAATAAAATAAATAAATAAAATAAATGGAGTATACATATGTATATCTGAGCTGTGAAAGACAACAGAGGTGCTAGAGGACACTCAGACCTTCAGAGGCACCTACACAACAATACAGTCCCCACAGGAAAAAAAAAAAAACTGTACAAAATAAAAACACTGAAATAGTGTCTGAGCTATAATAGAAGCACACTCAAAGACCCTGCCCTTTCTAGCAGGAAGATTGCCACATTAGAGAACCACATGCACCCAGACCAACTCCCCACCCCTACTGATCCAAAGAGAATTTGTAAGAGACTTGCATTCTTCACCCCCCCCAAAAAAAAAAATTGCACTCAGATCCATTGTTTCAGGGGCTGGTGCCTAGCTAACCCAGAGACTACAAATTATTGTCAACTATTTAATAAAGTGAGTTCCTAAGGATTTCTACTAGGCAAGAATTAAGAAGTTAAGTCAACAAGGATTTATAAATGTCTTATAAGTCACCAAAGATTTATTGAACACTAACTCTGTATAGGCTCTATGCCTACATACACATATATACATATATACATATATATATATATATACACATGCATGTATACATGCATATACTGTTAATATGAATATATGGATTACCTGGATTTGATGGAGGTACCTTATTATCCAAAAGGAGTTTTATGAAACCCTGGATTAATAGGATTAATAGGAGCAAAATGTCCTTCAACTGGGGGGCAGCTAGGTGGTACAGTGGATAAAGCACCAGCCCTGAATTCAGGAGGACCTGAGTTCAAATCTGACCTTAAGACACTTGACACTTACTAGCTGTGTGACCTTGGGCAAGTCACTTAACCCTCATTGCCCTGAACCCCCCCCCCAAAAATGTCCTTCAACTGAACTCCAGGCTGAGCCCAGATAGCTAGCAGATAAAAGACCCTACTGTTAAGGCTAAAATTCTAGCTTATGTTATCTAAAATCTAATGATTGGTCGCCAATAAATTATAAGTTTTAGCAAGAGTTAGGCTTTTAAGCATTTATTAAGGAGAATAAGAATTTGGTAAAGAGAGAAAGGCCTACATTCATCTATCTATTAAAGGGAGAGTGCATTTCTAGCTCCCTTCTCCACCAGCGTCCTCAGGAAAGAGCCCCAGTCAGAGCGCCAGGCTCCCCCCTTCTTCCTCCCACTAGCAAATGTCACTTCCTGATGCCAAAGAAAAGACGCATGGTCTTGCCCTCAGAGACCTTCACCTCATGGCGGAGCTTTTCTACAGTAAGTCTCCAGCAGGTGGCATCATTCCAATCGTTACACTACCTAGTGACTTCTTTTCCCTCAGAATAGTAATTCCCTATCTTATGGTAACATCTGGGCTTCCTCATCCTTGGCAAACCCTTTTTTGGAATCCTGTGGTCTTATCATGATGCTTCTGCATTTCCTCCATACTTGTTATAACTGAAATTGTTAAACTGCTTTTTGCTTCTGGGCTGATTTCTGTATCATACCATTGAAACTGACAACGCCCTGTAATCAGTGCACTAAAACCATATATACCCTCAGAAATAGGGAGCCCCCCGAGCTTCTCTCTTAGGAGGGAAGTCTCCACATGATCATGTGTCATGTTATCCTTCTTCTTGGGACAATAAAATATTAAATTGGTATTGTGTTTTTTTGTCTGTCTCTGATTTGTAGGAGAAATGAAGCTTTATTTCTCTGATCTGTTTGTAGGAGACAGGCAAATATATGATGTTCTCTGATCTGGTTCATTGTAGGAGATATAAGATATTGTAATTTCTCTGATCTGTTTATTAATTTGTAGGAGAGATTAAACATTATTTCTCTGATCTATTTGTAGGAAACAGGTAGATACAAAAGCTATATTTTAATATTCAACAACACACATACACATACACACACACACACACAGAGCTCTGTGCCAGGCTCTAAGAGAGATACACACACACAAAAAAAAGGAATACAAGTGCCCTTGACTGACTTACAAGCTAATTATTGAGCATCTTTTGGTTATTATCCATTCTTTTTTTTTTTTTTAAGGCAATGGGGTTTAAGTGACTTGCCCACAGTCACACAGCTAGGAAGTGTCAAGTGTCTGAGGCCGGTTTTGAATTCAGGTACTCCTGAATCCAGGGCTGGTGCTTTAACCACTGCGCCATCTAGCTGCCTCCTATTATCCATTCTTAAAAGAAATGAAGCTCTTTTTGTTAGAGCCAAAACCCAGAAAATAAGGGGGTGTCCATAATTGGGAAACAGCCAAACAAATAGTGGTATATGAATGTAATGGAGTTACATAAGAAATGACAAAAGGTTATTGGTTTCAGTGAAATATGGGAAGCCTTATATGAACCAATGCCATGTGAGGTGAGTAAAACTCCAAAAATGCATACCATAATAACATTGTAAAGAAAACAGCCTTGAAAGACTTAAGAACTGTGATCAATTTGATGACCAATGACAACCCCAAAGGACTAAGGAAAAAACATGTTACTCACCAACTGAAAGAGAAGTGACTGATGGATTCATGGTATAGAATGGAGTTCACTTGGTGACGTGGGAATTTGTTTTGCTTGGCTGTGCACATTTGTTACAAGGGTTTTGTTTTCCTTTTGTTCAAGGGCAGAGGATGGGGAGGTGGGAGGAAGAGGGAGAGGTTTATGTTAGGTTGCCAAAAATAAAAGAGAAGAGAGTCACTGAAGCATTCTTTAAATAACAGAAAGAAAACACAGATGAAAGCTTAGAAAGGTTTTATGTTAAAGTTATTATATAGACTTTAAGGGAAAGGCGAGGCAAACCCAGGAACTATATGAACACAATTATAAAACACTTTTCACACAAATAAAATCAGATCTGAACAAATGGAAAAATATCAATTGCTCATGGGAATGCTGAGCTAATATAATAAAAATGACAATTCTACCTAAATTAATTTACTTATTCAGTGTCATTCCTATCAAACTACCAAAATAATTATTTCACAGAGCTAGAGAAAATAACAACAAAATTCATATGGAAAAACAAAAGATCAAGAATATCAAGGGAATTAACGAAAAAATGCAAAGAAAGGTGGCCTAGCTGTACCAGATCTAAAATTTTATTATAAAGCAACAACCATCAAATATATCTGGTACTGGCTAAGAAATAGAGTAGTCGATCAGTGGAAGTTAGACACATAAAATACAACAGTAAATTAATATAGCAATCTCCTGTTTGATAAACCCAAAGACTCTAGTCTCCAGGACAAGAACTCACAATTTGACTAAAACTGCTGGAAAAACTGAAAAATAGTATGGCAGAAACTAGGGATAGACCAACATCTTAAACCATACACCAGAGTAAAATCAAAATGGGTACATGAGGGGCAGCTAGGTGGCTCAGTGGATAAAGCACCGGCCCTGGATTCAGGAAGACCTGAGTTCAAATCCAGCCTCAAACACTTGACACTAGCTGTGTGACCTGGGCAAGTCACTTAACCCCCATTGCCCCTCAAAAAAAAATTTGGTACATGATCTAGATATAAAAGGAAGAATAGTTTATTTGTCAGATCTATGGAGAGGAGAAGAATTTATGACCAAAGATGAGATAGAGAATATTATGAAATGCAAAATGGATCATTTTTATTACATTAAAGAGGTTTTACACAAACAAAACCAATGGAAACAATATTAGAAGGAAAGCAGAGGGGCAGCTAGGTGATGCAGTGGATAGAGCACCGGCCCTGGATTCAGGAGGACCTGAGTTCAATTCTGGCCTCAGACACTTAACACTTACTAGCTGTGTGACCCTGGGCAAGTCACTTAACCCCAATTGCCTCATCAAAAAAATAAATAAATAAAAAGAAGGAAAGCAGAAAGCCGGGAAACAACTTTTACAGCCAGTGATTCTGAAAAAGCTTCATATCTAAAATATACAGAGAACTGAATCAATTATATAAAAATACAAGTGATTCCCCAATTGAAAAATGGTCAAAGGATATAAACAGGCAGTTTTCAAATGAAGAAATTAAAGCTATCTAGAGCCATATGGAAAAAATAGTCTCAATCACTATTGATGAGAAAAATGCAAATTAAAACTACTCTGAGGGGCAGCTAGGTGGCACAGTGGATAGAACACCGGCCCTGAAGTCAGGAGGATCTGAGTTCAAATCCTGCCTCAGACACTTGACACTAGCTATGTGGCCCTGGGCAAGTCACTTAACCCCAACCGCATCACCAAAAAAAACAAAAAACAAAAAAAAACTTACTCTGAGGTACCACCTCATTGGCTAATATGACAAAAAAGGAAAATGATAAACGTTGGAGACTATGTGGGAAAATTGGAACTCTAATGCATTATTGGTGGAGTTGTGAACTGATCCAACCATTCTGGAGAGCAATTTGGAACCATGCCCAAAAGGCTGTGCATATCCTTTGACCCATCAATTTCCCAAAGAGATCATAAAATATCTAAATCCCAAAGAGATCATAAAAAAGGGAAAAGGACTCGCATGTGCAAAAATATTTATAGCTGCTCTTTTTGTGGTAGCAAAGAATTGGAAATTGAGGGAATGCCCATCAATTGGGGAATGGCTAAATAAATTGTGGTATATGAATGTAATGGAATACTATTGCGCTATAAGAAATGATAAGTAGGTGGATTTCAAAAAAACCTGAACTTACATGAATTGATGCTGAATGAAATGAACAGAACCAAGAGAATATTGTTCAAAGTACCAACAACATTGTGTGATAATCAATTGTTATAGATTTAGCTCTTCTCAGCAATACAGTGATCCAAGACAATGCCGAAAGATTTATGGTGGAAAGTGCTCTCCACATCCAGAAAAAGAACTATGGAGTTTGAATGCAGGTTGAAGCATACTATTTTCACTTTTGTTGTTGCTTTTTTGTTGTTGTTGTTGTTGTTGTTTCTTCTTTCTTGTGGTTTTTTCCCTTTTGTTTTGATTCTTCTCTTACGACATGACTAATGTGGAAATATGTTTAACATGATTGTAATGTATAACCTATGTCAGATTGCTTGCTGGCCTGAGGATGAGGGAGGGAAGGGAGGGTGGGAGAAAATTTTGGAACTCAAAGTCTTACAAAAGTAAATGTTGAAAACTATCTTTACATGTAATTGGAAAAAAAAATAAGGTCTGGGAAAAAATTAAGCAAAAGCAAGTTTAATTTAAGAGAGTCAAATTCTTATATATGCCTCTTTCTTTGTTCTACTCGGTTTATTGAAAGATGTGTTTTCTTTGTTGTTTGTTAAGTTCAGAATAGCAACAAAAATACTTAAGTGATGAAGTTTCATTTCTTGAAAGCATATGCAATAATTCAGACTTTCCATTCAGCCCCATTGGTTTTCCTCTCAAATGGTTTGAATCAGTTGGCTGTAGTTCTCAACTCAAATCTAGCTCAGCCTCAGAAATGGGGATAAGTTGGGTACTTTTTACAGTCTCCTTGAAAGAAAATTGTTGTAAGAACCAGCCAGCTTCTCAGCCCCTTCCTTATTGTGGCCTAGGAAGATCAGCTCTTTACTGGTATTTCCTCTCTCTAGCTGCCTAACCACCACATCACAGATTTGATAGGACCCTGTGACTAGGGCAGTTTTTACATTCTTTTTTTTTTATGTTTTATTGTATTTTTATTTATTTTGTTAAATTTTGCCAATTAGATTTTTTTATTTTTTTTTTTTACATATTAGGTATTTTATTTTTTCCATTACATGTGAAGATAGTTCTCAACTTTTGTTTATACAAGCTTTACAATTTCAGATTTTTCTCCCTCCCTCCCCTCCCTCCCCCCTCCCCTAGACAGCAGGTAATCTGATATAGGTTATATACATATAGATATATATACACACACATATATATATACATAATAACATTAATCCTATTTCTGCATTAATCCTGAGTTTTTACATTCTTGTATAAGCATTTCCTTTCCATGAAGATAAAGTGGTTAGTGTTTATCTAAAATCAACACTGATGGTTGGCACTGGGGAGATTCGTACTATGATTAGAGAGGCTGGATTCATTCCCCAGCTGGAGGACAGTTACCACTGATAGAACATAGGCCTTAGAATGTTTGTTTCCTGTAGGACATTGTTCCTGGACTAGGGCCAGCCCAAGGCAGATTTATATGTGGGCAAATGTTGTCTTACTAGTACTTCCAACCCTCTTTCCCCAACCTTTCTCTCTTTCAGCAAACTCCCCATACCTTACTCTGGGACCTATTAGCTGTGTGTGCCCATACCTGAAAAATAGGAATAATAATAGCACCTAGCTTTTATGGTTGCTAAAAAGATCAAATGAGATTATAGACATAAAGCTTATAGAGTCTCAAAATGTGAGGTCTTATTATTATTTTCTTTCTTCTCATTTAAATATAATGAAGTTCAGATAGAAATAGTTCTGGATAGATCTCTATCTTTACATTTAACATTCGAGTGTGCAGGTGTTTGACATGAATGCTTTCTGTCATTGAATAAAAGTATTGAATGGAAGGTCATCTTGAGGAGGTTTGATAAAAAAGAAAGCTCCTTTGGGACAACCCCTAGCAGATGGGTCAAAGGGGATGACAAGGGCCCCCATCCTATTCCTGGTTTTCATTCCCCCTTCTTGATATCTATGTTTCTTTCTTCCTTCCTTCCTTCCTTCCTTCCTTCCTTCCTTCCTTCCTTCCTTCCTTTCTTTCTTTCTTTCTTTCTTTCTTTCTTTCTTTCTTTCTTTCTTTCTTTCTTTCTTTCCTTTCTTTCCTTTCTTTCTTGCAGGGCAATGAGGGTTAAGTGACTTGCCCAGGGTCACACAGCTGGTTAAGTGTCAAGTGTCTGAGGCTGGATTTGAACTCAGGTCCTCCTGAATCCAAGGCCAGTGCTTCATCCACTCCACCACCTAGCTGCCCGATATCTATGTTTCTTAAGCTTTTAATGGCTGGTTGTTTGGAGATTTTGAGTGTTAGAGTTTGTCAACATCTATTAGAAATGTCACTCTTAAATATTTTTGGATTAGCATTAAGTCTGGGCAATTATGGGTGACAGTTTTATCTGTGATAATGCTCAGGATCCAGGACTTTATTTGTTGAATTCTCAAGGATAGTTTGGGGTTGGTAGTCATAGGAATAGCATTCTGAGACTCAGATGTTTATTGATTGAAGGATGGAAGGATTGGCAGTTGTGTAGAGGACAAATTGGAGAGGCGATAGACTTAAAGCAGGGAGACAAAGTAGGGTATTGAATGTGATAAGAGGAGGTGAAGAGGGCCTGAGTGATGATGGTGTTTGTGTGAGGGGAGAGAAGGGGACATAGCAACCAGTGATGTCGTAAGGGTGTGTCCCAGCCTGCTGCATTCATCTGGGGACTTAGGGACTTTTTTGGTTTGGGTTTTGGTTTTTCACAAGAATGACACAGACCAGTGAATATTGAAAGCAACAAGCTTGAATTTGGGGCATCTTAACTTCCCACAAGGCATGTCTCAAGGTCTAAAGTAAGGTACGCAGGACCTAGGGCTCAGCCACCAAGGGTGGGAATTATAAAAATGCCTGACGTTAGTATGTACTTTTAGGGTTGATGAAGTACTTCCATACATCCTCACTTGATTCTCACAGTGACCTTGTGTGGCGGGTGGTGCTATTATTCTCATTTTATAGATGAGTAAACCAAAACTCAGAGAGGTTGTGACTTGTCTATATTATTATAGTCATAGTGTCAGAGGCAGGATTTGAACCCACCTCTCTCCTGACACCCAGTCCGGCATGCTTTCCACGACACTACAATGCCTCTGGAAGGCTCAAATTTGAGCTTAGTCATAGGACCTCTGCTGTGATCTTTAGGCCATTTAGGAGAAAGATGGGAGTCAATGATGATCCTGGAAGAGTCCACCAAGCTAGTCACAGCTCCTAGTCCTGATCAAAAGTAGGCTAAGGGGCAGTTTTGAGTCCTTTGCTAACTCTACACCAGGGCAGCTCAATGGCCCCAAGGAAGAATGTCAGGTTCAGGATGTCAAGGGAGTCATAGTCAGTCACCTTAAGCTGCTTTAACTCTAGCACTTATTATAGAAAGAATCCATGGGGGCAGCTGGGTGGCACAGTGAATAAAGCACCAGCCCTGCATTCAGGAGGACCTGAGTTCAAATGTGGCCTCAGACACTTGACACTTACTAGCTGTATGACCCTGGACAAGTCTCTTAACCCTCATTGCCCAGCAAAATAATAATAATAATAATATTTAAAAATTTAAGAATCCATGGAAGTTTACATTTCTACTCCAAAAAAAGGATACCAGAAGATCCATGCTCTGGCACCACTCCCTACCAGCTTCCCTGGCACCTTCTTAGTCTAGCCTAGAGAAATGAGATCACTCCTAGACCATATATGGGGAAATGAGATCACTTCTATACTATATATCACTCTGAAGGTCAGCTCTATGCAGGCCAGTCACTTGATTCCAGATGGTCCAGAGAAGTTAAGAACAGTAAGGCTTTATGATGAGATGGGCAAAGAGAGATTGACCCATAGGCGAGATCACCAATCTGAAGTAGTGAAATACTTGTGCATGTATGGGGCACATCTTACGTTCAAGTCGCATAGAGGGCATGTCCTGGTTGGTCCTGGTGTCTTCAATGAGCCTGTCTCCCAGCATTTCCAAAGATGGAAAGAAAGAGCTGAGACTAAAGAGCTCCCATGAGAAGACAGAAGGTTTCATAGGGTTGGATGGGATCTTGCTCAATCAGAGCTGTGATTCTTTGATTCTGATTGGTTTTCCATCTCTGATGTCACAGACAGTGGGAGCTGCTGAGGCCATCCACTCTACAAGCATGGAAGATTCCAGGAAAGAGCAGGACGGGGGGCTGAGGAGGGGGCATATCTGGAGCAAAGATAGTCTGCCCCAGGAGAGAATAGGCCCAAAAAAAACTGGAGAAGATTTTTTTTTTGGATTTACCATAAGGTAAAATTTACAAGACTTGGTGACTGGTTGTATATAGGGGATGATTGAAAGGGAAGAATCACTTTGAGGTTATAAACCTTTTTAACTTGGGAAAGGGGTTGGCATAGAGAGGGAGGGAGTGTGGTAACCTTGAAAAAAAAACCAATTCTGATAAAGGTCTCATTTCTCAAACATATAAAGAGCTGTATCAAATTTTTAAAAATACAAGTCATTCCCCAATTGATAAATGGTCAAAGGATTTCAACAGACAGTTTTCAGATAAAGAAATCAAAATTATCAATAATCATATGAAAAAATGCTCTAGATCATTATTGATCAGAGAAATGCAAATTAAAATAACTGAGATATCACTTTACACCTATTAGAGTGGCAAATATAACAAAAACAGAAAATATTGGTTGTTGAAGGGAACTGGGACACTAATCCACTGTTTGTGGAGTTGTGAAAAGATCCAACCATTCTGTTTGTTTTTGCGGGGCAATGAGGGTTAAGTGACTTGCCCAGGGTCACACAGCTAGTAAGTATCAAGTGTCTGAAGTCAGATTTGAACTCAGATCCTCCTGAATCCAGGGCTGGTGCTTTATCCACTGCACCACTTAGCTGCCAACCATTCTAGAGAGCAACTTGGAATTATGCCCAAAGGCCTATAGAATTGTGCATACCCTTTGATCCAGCAATACCATTACTTGGTTTATATCTCAAAGACATCTCCAAAAAGAGAAAAAGACCTATTTGTACAAAAATATTTATAGCAGCTCTTTTTGTGGTGGCTAAAAATTGGAAATCAGAGGTATGCCCATCATCTGGGGAATGGCTAAACAAACTGTGGCATATGGTGGTGATGGAATATTACTGTGCAGTAAGAAATAACAAACAGGATGACTTCAAAAAAGCTTAGAAAGACGTATGAAATAATGTCTTGGGAAGTGAGCAGAACTAAGACAACACTGTACACAGAGACAAAAATATTGTTCTATGAAGAACTGTGAATGATTTGACTATTCTCAACAATACATTAATCCAAGACAATCCCAAAGGACTGTTGATGAAACATACTATCCACCTCCAAAGAAAGAACTGATATTGATGGAACAGACTGAAGCATGCTATTTTTCACTTTCTTTCCTTAAGTGACAAATATAACAATGTTTTGACATTGACCATTGTTATGACAATGATCATATATGTATAACCCATATCGGATTGTTTGCTACCTCGGGGAGTGGGGAGGGAAGGGAGTGAAGGAGGGATAGAGATTGGAACAGAAAATCTAAATAAAAATGTTTAATCTGGAAAAAAAAATGTTTTAAGGTGGGGGAGGTGTGTACTGGAAAGGGTTCAGGAGTTATATATGTATTTATATATACACACATAAATATATAAGTTGCACATAAATGGGTTATTTAGGTCTTATTTATATAATGATTTAAACAAATTTGTCATATGTATTATTTATATAAATTGATATGTATGTTACTTATAAAACAGTGATTTAAAGATTTAAAATATTAAGTTATATGTATTAGAATATATCTAGGTATATCTAAATGTAATAATGTAGAAAATTTACATTACATATGTCATATATGTGTGTATATATTATATCTATGTTTGATATATGTATAAAATATAGTTACATATCACAAATAAAAATAAAATTTTAAAAATAAAAATAAAATAAAAACCAAGAAAGTGTGGAGAAGGGGTAGGTTTGGGGGCGAAGATAATAGTTCTGTTTTGGACTTGCTGAGTTTGAGATGTTTATGGGACATCCACGTGGAAATGTTCATCAGTCAGCTGTAGATGCAGTATGAGAGTCCAGGAAAGAGATTAGGATATATAGAGACTGATAAATCATCTTCATGGAAAAGATCATTGAACCCATAAGAGCTGATGAAACCACCAAGAGAGAGGGTAGAGAGAAAGAAGAGGAGAACAAGGACAGAGCACTGTGGGACATTCATTGTTAGAAACCAAGAAATGAATATTGGAAACAGCCAATGAGACTGAGAAGGAGTAACCAGACAGGTAGGAAGAGAGCCAGAAGAGAGAGGTGTCATGGAAGCCAAGGGAAGAGATGGACGGCATCCAGGAGGAGGAGATGCTCAGCAGTGGCACAAGCCAAAAGGGTCAATGAACATTGGGAAAAGGCCACTGGATAACACTAATAACACTGGATACTATACATATAGCCCTTTAAGACACTTTGTAAAGATCGTCTCATGTTATTTGATTCTCACAATAACCCTAATAACTGAACCCAAGGAGACAGCTAGGTGGCGCAGTGGATAAAGCACCGGCCCTGGATTCAGGAGGACCTGAGTTCAAATTCGGCCTCAGACACTTGACACTTACTAGCTGTGTGACCCTGGGCAAGTCACTTAATCCCCATTGCCCTGCAAAAATAAATAAATAAATAACCCTGGGTCGGGGTAGGTTCTGTTATTATCCTCATTTTTCAGCTGAACAAACTAAGGCTGAGAAAGATTAAGCGACTTGTGACTTGCCCAGGGTCATGCAGCTAGTAAGTGTCTGAAAGCAGAATTTGAACTCAGGTCTTCCTGGCACCCACCCACTGTACCACCTACCAGCTGAGGTGAATAGAAATGAGAGTGTGGGAAGAGGTAACACTGGAAATGGAGTCTCACCTGAGAAGATAGTGAATTTTAGTCCCAGTAGTAATGAATGAAACCTTCAAAGAGACAAGTTGAAACCTGATGCCAGGGCCTACTTCCTAACCATGAGAGCAATCCCAAAGTGGGATGGGCTGCCCCTGGAAGTAGTGAGCTTCCCCTCACTGGAAGTCTTCAAGCTGAGGTTGAACGGCCACTTGCTGACACATTGTAATAGGGATTCTTGTTCAGTTACAGGTTGGATAAGATGGTATCTTCAGGTGCCATCTTGTCCTTTCCAACTCAAAGCTTCTGTGGTTTTGAATCATAGGGAGAAGCAGAGCAGGAGATGGGAGTTTTTCTGCCATAGCGGGAACAGAGCTAGTTAATGAGGGTCCCACCTTCCCAGGTCCCACAATAATGAAATGTGTTGGTGTTAGTACCATGGGAGGGGGCAGGGCATTAGCTCTGGCTTGTCACTCTGAACCTTGGTGAGATGGGGGTTAGGGCAGTGGGGGAAAGAGCACAGAGTGGTGACTTGGTATCCAGTGATGAGTGATAGGCACTTCAGGCACCAAGGCAGGTGCATAGGAGAAATATTACAGAGAGAATAGCATTTATTATTATTATTATTATTATTATTATTATTATTATTAGGCAAGGCAATGAGGGTTAAGTGACTTGCCCAGGATCACACAGCTAGTATAAGTGTCAAATGTCTGAGGTCAAATTTGAACTCAGGTCCTCCTGAATCCAGGGCCAGTGCTTTATCCACTGCACCACCTGGCTGCCTGAGAGGGGCATTTCAATGCCAACTGAGATCATCCCCTTCCAACCTATGGAAACCTTTGCAGTTTTCACCTCTTATCTCCCGACAGCCTTCACATGGGCACACTGGACAGAGTTAGAAGACCTGTATTCAAGTCCCACCCCACTAGGTGACCTTGACCAAGTTAGTTCCTCTCTCTGAGCCTCAGCTTCTCCCTCCATGGAATGAAGGCTTCATAAATGGCGCTTGATTGAATGACCTTCCAATTCTAACATGGTAGAAGTTCCCCCTAGCTCACAGCATCATAGTGACCTTTCGATTAGAGTGGCACCCCCAGCTCCCGTAGCACTTGGACATTTACAATAGCCTTCTCTTCCTCCAGTTTCTCCCCACTCTGATGCACCCTGCTATCAAATTAACCCTTCAGACTTACATGAACTGATGCTGACTGAGAGGAGCAGAAGCAGGAAAAAGAACCGTGAATTATGAATGCAGATCGAATCATACTGCTCTTCTAACTTCAAAGCCAGTTCCCTTTCCACTGCCAGTGGCAGAATAGACTGTGATGCTACTGACGCATTTAGCAAAGTAATACCACAGTCCTGCATTTAAAAGCATGAGGCCTTGGGTTCTTCCATAGAACTTTCCAAATACTGGTATCATTCAGCAGGTGTAGACAGGAAGATCTGAGTTCAAATCCATCCACAGACCTAATAGCTATGTGATCCAAATGGAGACCATAAATGGGGATGATGATAATAGCACCTACCTCCCCAGGTTGCTGTAAGAATAAAATGAAGTGGGACAAGCTAGGTGGTGCAGTAGATAAAGCACCAGCCCTGGATTCAGGAATACCTGAGTTCAAATCTGGCCTCAAACACTTAACACTTAACTAGCTATGTGATCCTGGGCAAGTCACTTAACCCTCATTGCCCTGCAAAAAATTAAAATAAAATGAGGTAATATGTATAAAGTACCATATAAATACTAGCTACTGTTATTGTCATTAATGGCTTGTCCATGCTCTAGAGAAAAATAGAGATTATATTAACCTAAGAATTGAGTTTTAAAATGTGATAGGCTAGGGGCAGCTAGATGGCGCAGTGGATAAAGCACCGGCCCTGGATTCAGGAGTACCTGAGTTCAAATCCGGCCTCAGACCCTTAACACTTACTAGCTGTGTGACCCTGGGCAAGTCACTTAACCCCAATCGCCTCACCAAAAAAAAAAAAAAAAAGTGATAGGCTAGGGAAGTTGTCCAGATGTATAAATTCTTCCCTTCTACACCTCTATAACCCTCCTCGCTTTACAAACCCTGGTGCAGGAATGGAATAGTCTGCTTGTTGGTGTCCCTTCCTCAAGTCTCTCCCCTCTCCATCCATTCTCCACTCAGCTGCTAAAGTGATCTTCCTAAAAATGCATGTCCGATCCTATCACCTCCTTCTCAGTAAATGCCAGTGGCTCACTATTGCCCATGGGGTCAAACACAAAAGCCTCTTTCTGGCTTTTAAAGCCCTTCCAATCTGGCCTCTTCCTGCCTTTCCAGTCTTCTCACATTTTAATTTAATTTATTATTTTGGGGGGCAGGGTAATGAGGGTTAAGTGACTTGCCCAGGGTCACACAGCTAGTAAGAGTCAAGTGTCTGAGGCTGGACTTGAACTCAGGTCCTCCTGACTCCAGAGCTGGTGCTCTTTACTCCAGAACTGTGCCACCTAGCTGCCCCCAATCTTCTCATATTTTAGTCTCCTCCACTTATCCTGGCCCTCACCCCACCCCAGGTCCCCCAAGCCTCTTCCATCCAGCCACCATTCAGCCATACTGGCTCCTTGCTACTTCTCCATCTCTAGTCTCCACCTCTGTGTCTTTTCCCTGGCCGACCCCATTCCTGAAGAACTTTTCCCCCTTACCTCTGCCTCCTTGCTTCCCTTGGCTTCCTTCGAGACCTCCTCAATGCCAGTGCCTTCTCTTTGAGATTTTTCTCCACTTACCCGATCTTTATTTTGTCTTTACATAGTTACATGTTGTTTCCTGCATTAAAACGGAGCTCCTGGAGAGCAGGCTGTGTTTTTTACTTTCTTTGTATCCTCAACACTTAGCATTGTATCTGGAACATAGTAGGTGCTTAATAAATGCTTGGATGGATGGATAGATAGATGGATGGGGGGGTGGGGGGTGGATGGATGGATGGATGGATGGATGGATGGATGGATGGATGGATGGATGGATGGATGGAGAAATTAAGAACCAGAGAAGAGTAGGAACTGACCCAAAGTCTATCTGGCAAGTGAGTGGTCCAGATGTCCTGGTTCCCAGGGATGGATGGTATGTCTGTGCCCCTGGTGACAGCTGGAACGGGCTTCCCACCTCAAACCAACCCTGTAATTCCTCCAGACCTTCTGACCTCCCTTGTTGATTTCCATCAGGGTGATGTGAGCATGTTAAGTTTTCAGGACACATGAAACATCTCTGTGCAAACTATTCTGTTTCAGGGGTGAGGTGGGGTGTTGGCTTAGAATAAACTCTACTCACTATATAAGAGCCTAGAATAGAAAGTGGTCAAGTCTTCTGTGAGATCCTCCAGGTAAGGATACCATTCTAAAAAGATTTCTTGACCAGTTTACCTGTGCGCTTATTTCTTTGCAGGTTTAATTCACTGCACCGACCTTGAGCAAGCTGCTTTCCTACCCTGGGGATTTCCTGATCTATAAAATAGAGATTGGTAGGCAGACAAGATACAAAGTCATCACTAGAAGTCCTGGCACCCAGGGCAAATCCAGGTGGTTCTTTTGGTTGGAGAAGGAGGGAACATAAGGTGATGATATCAGGGAGTATTTCTAGGCTGCATAGCTGTAACCCCATCCCCTTATCTGGACCAGCCCAATCTCTGTGCCCAGAGTAACCCCTCTCTCTGGGAAGAACATGCCAGATGACTCCTCTTTCTGGTTAGAAAATGGCCCGGGGCATCCTACACCCACTGGCCACTCATCCCTGGGCTGCTCAGAAATTGTACTGCCCACTGTCCAAGGTTATATTTGGTGGAGCAGCACAATATCCCTTCAGCAATCTCCCCCCAAAAAAACACTCCTGCTTCATATCCTGAGCCACCAGAGTCCCAGAGTTTCCCTCTTCTCCCTGGCTTGCCCCTAAAGAGAAGACTCTGATGAGAAGGGAGGAGTTTGGCATAGAGAGTGCCCCACTTTAGTTAAAAGAGGCTGGGCTCTGACTGGAGGATGATCGCTGTGGCTCACTCCTCCTCTGTCATTCTACAAGTTTCTGAATCCTTGCCAGCTCAAAAGATCTTTCTCTAGTTATGAGATCACTCACATCAATTCTGATCACCTCATAGAAGTTAACCTTATCTCCTCAAATAGACCAAAAGCTCCCTGCAAGACCCCACGTCTTCTCTTCCTCTAAATTAACCACTCGGCAATTATTAAGCCCCTATTGTGTTTCAGGTGCTGGGCAAGGTACTAAGGATATGGGTCCAAAGAATGAAGCAATTCCTACTCCCAATTAGCTTCCACATGCAAAGTGCTTTGCAAACTTTAAAATACTCTAGAAATGATAGCTATTATTGGTATCAGCAATATTCATAATCTCCTAATACCTCCCTGTAGCATCTGGGAACCCAGAAAGCTCACAATACACACCCAGTCAGCTAGGGGGCACCATAGTGCACAGAACACTGGGCCTGGAGTCAGGAAGACCTGAGTTCAAATGTGACCTCAGACAACTAACTCTGCCCAAACTTTTGCCTCAGTTTCTTCATCTGTAAAATGGGGATAATAATAGCCAATAGGATAATAATTGTAAAGTGCTTAGCACACCACCTACTGGCACCTAGTAGGTGCTATATAAATGTTAGCTATTATTTTTCCTGTTATTTATTAAAGATTAGAAGATGGGGCGGCTAGGTGGCGTAGTGGATAAAAGCACCGGCCCTGGAGTCAGGAGGACCTGAGTTCAAATTCGGCCTCAGACACTTGACACTTACTAGCTGTGTGACCCTGGGCAAGTCACTTAACCCCCATTGCCCCACAAAAAAAAAAAAAAGAAGATGAAGTCATGAGATAGAGAAATTACTGTGTAAGAAAGCGGGGAAAACCAAAACACATCTCTTCTAGTTTCATTATTAGTCATGTCATGGTCCAGTGGAAGGAGCACTTGCTCTGGCCTGGGGCCCTGGTGGGATCCCACCTCTGAGGTGGCCAATGAACAGCCTTGTCAGGAATATTTTGGTTGCATGATTCAGGGGATTTCCTGGGTCTCAGGTTCTTCATTTGCAAAATGAAGGGTCAGGGAGAGAAAATGAGGAGAGGGGAAAACACCAGACTTGATCACCTCTGAGGTCCCTTTTAGCTCTAAATCTATCATTCGTTGTGAATCAGTCTGGGTCATAGGCTACACAGTAGAGCTCAAGGAAATCGGGCAGAAATAAAAGGAACCAGCCCGAAAGCCTGACAGGGAGGAAGGGGGGCGAGGCGCAGATGAGAGGGGCTGAGAGTACCAGGTGCCTGGGGCCAAGGCCACTGCCCAGTGAGCAGAGTTATGCAGGGGAACACAGACAGTCCCTTGGCCAGGGTGGGAAGGAGGTGTTGTCTTGCCTCCTTTCTCTCTTCAGGTACCAGCTGCTTCCCGTCCCATCAGAGAAGATGTTTCCCAAGGCAGCCATCTGCAGCCTCCTCCTCCTCAGTGTGCTCTGGATTGATGTGGCCTTGGCGGGCTCCAGTTTCCTAAGCCCTGAGCACGCAAAGACCCAGGCCAGTATCTGTCCTCCTCCATTCTCCCCGAAAGGGCTGTTGTCTTGCTTCTAGATTCTAGTCCTAGTACAGCTGCTGTATCTGTGTGATTGTGCCCGTGTGACCTCTGTGGGCCCTTTCTTCTTAAATCTCTCCCAAGCCCCTCACCCCACTCCACCCACAAAGAAAGGCAAAGGAGAGAATGTAGAAGGGCTCCCTCCCTGACGGAAACATTCTGTGTCTTTCCAACAGCGGAAGGAATCCAAAAAGCCACCTGTCAAACTTGTACCCCGTGACATGGAAGATGCCTCCAGTCAGCCTGAAGAAATAGAGAAAGGTCTGGAAATCCAGGTCGGTGTTTCCACAGTGTCTGATGGGGGTGAGAGGACAACAGGAAGGTAGAGACTGGTTAGGAAGAAAGGTGTCTCCTCCATCATTCAATAAGCAGGCACTGTCTGGGATCTAAGGAATTCCCTGACCCAATCCCTGCTCTCAGGACCCTTATAGTCTACTTAGAGAGCCTGGGCATCAGAATGGAACTAGAGAAAAGGGGTAACATTCTATAGTTGAATCATGAATCAAGACACCTGATTTCAGGGGCAGCTAGGTGGTGCAGTGGATAGAGCACCGGCCCTGGAGTCAGGAGGACCTGAGTTCAAATCCGGCCTCAGACACTTAACACTTACTAGTTGTTGACCCTAGGCAAGTCACAACCCCAGTTGCCTCACCCAAAAAAAAAAAAAAAAAAGACACCCGATTTCTAGTCCTGGCTCTTCTCCTAACTCTCCGAGTAACTCGGGCAAGTGACTTCACTTTGGGGACCTTGGTTTCCCCTTATGTGAGATGGACTAGATGATCTCAAAGGTCCTTTCTAGTTCTTGATGCTTTAAAGTGAACATTAACCCAAGTACACAAATACGTGCCACCCACAGGGCAAGAAAGGGTTAACTTATAAATGGCATTAACAGTCTGATTTCTAGTATAGTTATTTTTTAGTTATGTAGGGCCCTACCCCCAGACCAGAAGCTATAGTCAATCACCCCTTGACTTAGCAGGAGAACCCAGCCTAGAACCCACATCTCAAAGTTCCTAGCCTAGTGCTTCTTCTCTTTCTCCAGTATAGCACGATGCTACTCATCTAGCCCCTTTTCCCTGGACTCCAGCTAAATGCCAAGCCCTTTGCTAGATTAGCCCATTGCGGTTTTTTTTTTTCCACTTGAGGGTAGTCTTATCATCGCCATTAACCACAGTGTGGAAACATAGACTATAAACACAAGACAGCAGAGTCAGAAGGTGTCAAAGGTCATCTAATCCATAAATTGCTGCCCCGAGATAGGAAGGGGCTTGCCCAGGAAACACACAGAGTCATTGGTGGTATGGAACTAAAATTTCCATCTCCTGACCCTTAGTGAGTGGTATTCCTTTTTCATTCAGTCACTTGTTGAAAACCAATCAGAGGTGGAACAAATGGAATTACTTGACCTGAATAATAAAAGGGTCAGAAGGGACATCACTCTTACTCAAGGACAGAAAGCAGTTCATCACAATTCAGACCTGTGTTCTAGTCCTGGCAATACCATCATTGGTATAACCCTGAGCAGGTCACGCCACCACCTGAAGGTGAGTGGTTGGGTCACATGATCTCTGGAGGTCCCTTCTAGCTAGCTCTAAAAGCTGTTTGGTTCCATTCAGGAAATATCGTTTGTACAAGTCATTGTACTAATCACTGATAATACAAAGACTAAAAGAAATGAATCAGTTCCTGCCTTCAAAGACCTTATATGCCATAGGAGGATAGGGTTTGGATCTATCTACACATAAAAGCATATAGTACAAGGAAACTTGGGAGATGGAAAATTAACAAATGGACAGATCAGGGAAGGCTCCAAGGAGGAGGTGACATCTGAACTCAGGCTTCAAGAAAGTACCTTAAGAGGGCAGCTAGGTGGAGCAGTGGATAGAGTACTGGCCCTGGAGTCAGGAGGACTGAGTTCAAATCCAGTCTCAGACACTTGACACTTACTAGCTGTGTGACCCTGGGCAAGTCACTTAACCCTCATTGCCCCACCAAAAAAAAAAAAGAAAGAAAGAAATAGAAACAGGGGAGTTTGGAAGGAGGGGTAGGTTTTGGGGAGAAGAGAGTAAATTCAACTTTATGTAGACTGAGTTTGAGATTCTAGGAGACATCCCTGAGGATGAATCCAGCAGGCAATTAATGAACTCTATAGGAGAGATCTTAGGGCTAGACACAAAGATTTGGGAATCATCTCTATAGAGATGATAGTTAAAGTTGTGGGAGATGAGCTCACCAAGGGAGAGAGAATGGAGAGAGAAAAGAAGACTGAAGAAGCATGTGAAGGGCTATCCCAATGGGTGAGCAAAGGAAACTGAGAAGCAGCAGCCAGCTAAGTCGAAGGAAAAGCAGGAGAGAGGAAGGCCACAAAAACAGAAGGAGGATCCAGGAGGAGCGGGTGGTCAGCGGGATGAAAAGCTACAGAGTAGTCAAGGAGGAGAAGCATTGAGAACTGACGCTAGATGTTTGCAATGAATAGACCCTTGGAGAGAAATGTCAGGAGAGTGACAGAGTGGAAAGTTAGATTGTGAGGGATGGATGGAGAAATGAGTGGGTGGTGAGGAAGTAGAGCTAGCCAGTGACCTATTTGTCTCCATTAGAAATTTTTTCCAGTAGTTTGGGAGGAAGAGCAAGGAGCTAGGAGGTGATTGACTGCTTGAGAAGATGGATGGCAGGGTCAAATGGAGATTTTTCAGAATGCCGTGGACTGAAACATGTTTGGAGGCAAGAGGGAAAGAGTCAATGAGCAGGTAGAGGGGTGTTTTGGGTTTTTGCGGGGAATGGAGGTTAAGTGACTTGCCCAGGGTCACACAGCTAGTAAGTGTCAAGTGTCTGAGGCCGAACTTGAACTCAGGTACTCCTGAATCCAGGGCCGGCCCTTTATCCACTGCGCCACCTAGCTGCCCCTACGGGTAGAGTTTTAAGGAAGAGGGGTGGAGAATGAATAATACAGCGAGTCTCTGAAGGAGAGTGGAGAGGATAGGATTGAGAACATAGGTAAAGGGGTTGGCTTTCGCAAAGAAGAGAAGCAACTCTCCCTCAGAAAAAAGAGCAAAGGATGAAAGGGTGGATGCAGTTATAGAGGAGTTTTGATGACTGGAGTAAGGGAGTTGAGGAAGCTTATAACAGCCTTGATTTTTCTCATTCAAATGGATAGTGAGCAAATCAGGGAGAGTATTAGGTACCACTAGGGCCTTGAGAGAAGGTTTGAACAGTTCATGGCATAGAGAAGCAATCGAGGGAGAATGCATATTTTGCCATGCAGCAATGAGGGACCCACTGAGATGAAACAAAATGAATTTGTGGTGGACACAGCCCAGTGATGTGACTTTTTACTCCACCGGCTTCCAGCCTCTCAGGAGCATGAGCAAAGAAGGCAGATGGTGGAGATGATCAAAGGTTAAGTGTTGACCAATTATGAAAAGCAGTTGGAAAAGAAGGTAAAGGAATCAAAAGTGAAGGATAGTTGGTTAACTATAAATAAGGTCAAAACCACATAGGGAGGAAAATAGGGCCAATGCAGAAGTGATGGATTTGGTGAAGGACTAGAGGCCTGGAGGATGCAGAAATGATCAATCATACATTTAGAAGTGACTCAGAGGGGCAGCTAGGTGGCGCAGTGGCTAGAACACCTGCCCTGGATTCAGGAGGACCTGAGTTCAAATCCGACCTCAGACACTTAACACTAGCTGTGTGACCCTGGGCAAGTCACTTAACCCCAATTGCCTCACAAAAAAAAAAAAGTGACTCAGAGGAAGAGATGGAAGTGCAAGAGATTACTTCAGAATTTGCAAATGGGGGTAACCCATTTTGGTTTGGTGGTGAGATCTAAGGTTTGATCCTTCCTGTAGATTACTAAGAATAAAGCTTTATGGGAATTGAGAAAGTTGGTTAACTCAGAGATGAGTGTGTGTGAGAAGTCCCCAGCATGTATACAAGGACCTCGAGTAAGAAGGTGGGAGTTGAGGTGAAGGTGAAGGAATTGAGATAAAACTGATGCAGATATTGAACTCCTTGAGAAGAGAGAGAATGCCCTAGATGTAAGTGGGTCACAGCAAGAAGGATATGACTGGGATACTATGAATGGATGATGTCAAGCTCACAGGAAGAGAAGCTGCTAAGTGTTGAGGATCTGGAAGGGGCAATGGGGGACTAAGGAGGATGCCAACTCCTCCTTGAGAGGCAGGAAAGAAGGGCCAACCAGTATGGTAGGGGTGGCCATGACCACACTGGTCTTCAGGAGGGAAGCCTGGTTTCTGTGAATGCAAAATGGAAAGTGAAAAGGAGACATCAAGGATGAACGGAAGGTTTTTTTCATGGCTTGGGTGTGGGGGTAGAGGATACAAAGGAGAGGAAAGGGTAGGATTGAAGTGGGTACAAGAGGACAGAAGAATTCAGCAGAGAAAGGTGATTCTTGCCATTTTAAATCCCTGGGATTGGAGGAGCAAGAGGTACACATTAGCCAGCCTAGAGAAATGCCACTTTGTCTGGACTTCTAACTTCCAGAGTCTTCGGATTAGGGTAGCATGGCACTGAAGCAGATCTTCCCTCTCCAAACACCAAGAAAATGGGATTAAAGGCAGCAGGGAGGGCAGCTAGGTGGCATAGTGGATAGAGCACTGCCCCTGGATTCAGGGGGACCTGAGTTCAAATCCAGTCTCAGACACTTGACACTTACTAGCTGTGTGACCCTGGGCAAGTCACTTAACCCACATTGCCTCACCAAATATATATATATATAACCCACATTGCCTCACCAAATATATATATATATATATATATATATATACATTTAAAAGGCAGCAGGGAGTTTAGACAGGAGATCAACACCCCACCCCCCCACCCCAGGAGTCAATTTGACTCCTATATGGCACACCGGCTCAGTAATTACATCCCAAGACAGCAGACAATGAGGAATATCCAAGAGATAATAAATTAATGGTGTAGACCCGGTGTCCAAGGTCCTGGTCCTCTGGGCACTCAGCATAAGGTACCTTCCACCCCAGCCCTATCCCATATTTGCTCTAGGAGGTCTTGATCAGAGCAACTCTAAGACTAATAAGCCTATAATCCTATGATAAAGCTACAAGCGGATTTTCTTTTCTTCTTTCTAAAGAAAAGGCTACCCTGAGTGCTCCAGGCTCTAATTCTTCTCCTGACACTGCTGGCAAAGAGGAAAGACTGAACACTATTTTTTCCCATTTTAAAAATGGAAAAACTGAGTCACAGTCAATGACTTGGCTGATGTCACCAGTAAAAAAATCAGATTCCCTCTTCAGGGTTCTGGAGTCTAGACCAGGTCTCAGGATCCTCCTTAGGCTAGAGGGATGACAAAGGGACTAAGTAATCCTATGTACTATCAGAAGCAATCTGGGTCAGGAGTCTAACAGAAGAAAAGAAAAGGAGAGGAGGGAGTGAAAAAATAAAGAGAGAAGAGAAAATGTTAAGAAAAGGTGTCAAAGACCAACCCCTGTCCCTGAGAATGATCACAGAACTATTCAGTGAAATTTCAAAAGCACTGAGCGAGATTTCCTGCTTAAAAATATATCCCGGGGGGCAGCTAGATGGCGCAGTGGATAAAGCACCAGCCCTGGATTCAGGAGGACCTGAGTTCAAATCCAGCCTCAGACACTTAACACTTACTAGCTGTGTGACCTGGGCAAGTCACTTAACCCCAATTGCCTCACTTTAAAAATATATATAGAGAGAGAGAGACAGAGAGAGACAGAGAGACAGAGGCAGAGAGAGAGAGAGATTGAAATTCCATTAGAGATTTATTCCTTTGGGTTTTGAAGATTTCTTTAATCTTCCAGAGTCTCCTGAGACAATTCAAATGGCCCTGGTTGGGGGAAGGTAAGGAAAAGGAAGTGGACAACCTAAACTGTTCTTAGCTAACTTCATGACGCTGAATGCAAATCTGAGGGAGTAAGACTTAGGGAGAAAAGTTTAGGTGTTGGTATCTAAAGACAATTCTGACCAAGGACCTGGCCAACACTTTCCAGCATCAGCTACCATTGTTAGTCAGTGGCCCCTGTGTCCCTGGACTATATTCCTTTCTCCAGTGAGTGTGATCTTGGACAGAATCTAGCCTTGAAGAATATTTCTATACTGAAACCTTCCTAAAGAAAACAGACAGTTGGGGCAGCTACATGGTGCAGTGGATAGAGCACCAGCCCTGGAGTAAGGAGGACCTGAGTTCAAATCCGGCCTCAGACACTTAACACTTGCTAGCTGTGTGACCCTGGGCAAGTCACTTAACCCTAATTGCCTCACTAAAAAAAAAGAAAAAAGAAAAAAAGAAAACAGACAGCTAACAGGGAAAGTCTCATTTATCTCTAACCACAGTTGTTGGTTTTTTTTTTTTTTGGGGGGGGGTCTCCTTTCTTTAGTTCAATGCTCCCTTTGACATTGGGATCAAAGTGGCAGAAGCTCAGTATCAGCAGTATGGTCAAGCCCTGGAGAAGGTCCTAAAGGAGATCCTTTCGGAAGAGAACCAAGGTAATCTCTTAAACATAGGGTGACAACAACAGCAGTAACAACAGCGGGCATTTATTTCGACTTTCAAGTTTGCCAAAACCTTTTCCGTACATGGTCTCATCTGATTGAGAGTGGAGAGAAGCTTAGAGATTCTCTAGTTCAACTACCTCAGGTCAGGATATCTGGGGAGAGAACTGAAGTGCTTGGTTGTTCATTTAAACTTTCAAATATTTATTTATGAAGTTGTTACTGAGGACAGAATACTGTGCTAGCCTCGGGGCATGATAGGAGGTTTGGGGAAGGCTTTTTCCTTTCCCTCTTGAGGCTTATAAGCCTGTAAGGAGGGATAAGATAATCATATATAAGGGAAGGAAGGGTCTGACCAATGAGGAACCCCCTTCTGGAAGTTTATGATGGTGGAATGGAGGTGATCAACCCTCCACTTAAGAGCATGCACAGATGGGGCAGCTAGGTGGTGCAGTGGATAGAGCACCGGCCCTGGATTCAGGAGGACCTGAGTTCAAATCCGGCCTCAGACACTTAACACTTACTAGCTGTATGACCCTGGGCAAGTCACTTAACCCCAATTGCCTCACCAAAATAAATAAATAAATAAATAAATAATGAATGAATGAATGAATAAATAGATAGATAGATTAAATAAATAAATAAATAAATAAAGAGCATGCACAGATATTCTTTGAGCACTAAGCCTTCAACAATCAGACCCCCCTTACATAGAAAACCGTGGCATGCATGACACCTAACAAATGCATTAGAGAAGTACAAAGTCTGCAGGGGGAGTCGTTATTGATCGGGGGAATCATAAAATTTTCTGAAAGAGACGGCATATGAGCTGGTTGAGCTTTTGAGGAGAGCTAGGAATTTGACAGACAAATTTGGGCTGGGAGGATACTCAGCTAGAGAACAGTGTGAGCAAAGGCCCGGGAATAGGAGGATGCTCAAGGTGTGTTGGGGTACAGAGTAACTAGTTCAGTGTAGCTACAGTAGAACTCAAAGAAGAAAGTATTATGAGATAAGACTGGGAAAGAAGGATGTCACAGGTTTATCCAAGTGCTCAAATACCAAATGAATCTGACCTTGTGCCTCTATTTCCTCTTGTCCAATGAGACTCAGGTCTTGTAGAGAAGACCATCTCTCCTTCAAGGCGGTCAAGCCTGCCTAAAGGGTAAAATGAGATTACACACGTGAAACACTTTTTGCAAACCTTAAAGTCCTGTATAAATGCTAGCTATTAAGTTTCCTCTGGTGGGGTTCTCATTTTAAGAATAGTCTGGGCCAGGAGTGGCCCTCACCAAAACTGTGAAGTAGGTAACTTATTCTTCAGAGCTCCACATCTTACCGTCCCCAATTCCTCTGGCCTCAGCACCTCAGCCAGGTCTGGTCTGAAACACCTCAAGCTTCTTACAGGTAAAGGGTGCCTATGCCATTATTTAATATGGGACTTTTAGAGACACCCCACTTCCCCCCACCCCCAACAGATGTCTATGTGACCAGTGGTAAGAAAATAAAATAAAATAAAATTCTGAGTTTTAGCAGCAACTTCCTTGCTACTCTCTGGGGATAAAATTACCTTTCCCAGCCCCTGGAGCAGCTGAGAGGGAGTAGAGAAAAGTATGATGGGATTAGACTCTCTCCCCACTGCCAGCAGAGGGCACTTTCTCCCAACGTAGCCTCAATTCTAGCTCCATCCCAACCCCAACTGTATCAGTAACAATTCCTGACAAGCCTTTTTATTTTGCCTTCCAATATATCACTTTGTCCTCACAACATGCTGGTGAGATAAGAAGGGAGGGCGTGTGATTATTATTCCCCTTTTACATATGAGGAAACTGAGGCAAACAGCTTAAGTCTAGCTTCTCAGTTATTGCTACCAAAGACTCCAACCTAACCTTAAGTCAGATTGAGTCCACTTTTCAGTATTTAATCATGATAATTATAAGAGTTGATGAGACTAGGGGCAGCTAGGTGGTGCAGTTAGGTAAAGCACCGACCCTGGAGTCAGGAGGACCTGAGTTCAAATCTGGCCTCAGACATTTGACACTTACTAGCTGTGTGACCCTGGGCAAGTCACTTAATCCTTCACTGCCCTGCAAAAAAAAAAAAGAGTTGATGAGACTAGCTGCTTGAGGGGTAGAATGGAAGAGTAGAATGAGAGCCTTGGAGGCAGGAAGCCCAGGGTGCAGATCACAACTCTCACACATACTGGTAGTCTAAGGGAAATAGGTCACTTGACCCTCCTAGGCTCTAGGCAATAATTTGTGGATCACCTCCAATAATAAATTGTGGAGGTGATCATTAAGAAAGAGTTTCTCGGGGCAGCTAGATGGTGCAGTGGTTAAAGCACCGGCCCTGGATTCAGGAGTACCTGAGTTCAAATCTGGCCTCAGACACTTGACACTTACTAGCTGTGTGATCCTGGGCAAGTCACTTAACCCCAACTGCCTCACCAAAAAAAAAGAAAGAAAGAAAGAGTTTCTCCATTCTGTAGTTCCTTTGCCAATAAAATGGCATGTCCCGTTCTTATTCTAAAAATAGCTTAAATTTATTTATATAAACACTCACATAATAATAATTAGCACTTATAAAGCTATGATAATCCTCGTCCATTTGGATAACTCTTAATTGACTTTTCTTCTTCCTAGCCAATTTTCGGACTTTTCATTGGTCATTAGCACTCAGGAATGATAAATTCATAGATCCAAAGTGACCTTGGAGGTCAGTAAGTCCAGCCGCCTCTTACTCTGTGCAAGAATCCCTTTGTGAATATTCTGTCCAATGCTAAGCATTCAAACTACCCCCCCAAAAAAATGTGTCCAATTATTAAGAGCTCGATATTTTGCTAAACAACCAAAAGTCCTGAAAGTACTTTAGGCTATGTGAATGTCAAGGGTGATTATTACTATTCCCTAGACTTCACAACCAGATTAAACTGGGGTGCTTGCTTAGGCAGCCAGATGGTGCAATGAAGAGAAGACCGGAGTTGGATTCAGAAAGATCTGAATTCAAATTTAACCCAAAACACTGTAATCCTGAGCAAATAACTTAACTTCTGTCTACCTCAGTTTCTTCATCTGTGTAGGAAGTGTTGTTGTGAGGATAAATAAAATCATTCATATAGAACTTCACAAACCTTAAAACACTAAATGCTAGTGATTCACTCAATGGGTATTTGCTGGTGGGTCAGCCGACTCCAAGCATTAGCATTATATTAGCTTTCTCCAATCTAGGCAGCCAGGTGGTAAAGTAAATAAGAATGCTGGGACTTGGGATGAGGAAGAAACAGATTCAAATCTCACTTCAAACACTTAGTAGTTGTGTAACTCTGGGCAAATCACTTAAGCTCTCCTAACTTTTTTTTCCTCATAGGTAAAAGTAGGTAAAGTAGAAATAATAGTAGTACTTTTCTCAAGGGCTGTTGTGAGGATCAAATGAGATAAAGTGTCAGGTGCTTTCCCAACTTTACAATGCTCCATAAATGCTAGCTATTATATAGGATGGAAATTGTTGCATTTTCTTTTTTGAAATGGCATCCTCAAGTAGAATTACACTTGGGGATTTTTATTTGATCTACCCTACTTTCTCTTTCTTTTTCAGGACATACAGTTGAAAACTGACGCAACTGGAGAGATGAGCCCACACATTTTTCTAACCAACATTCATCATTCCTAGCCTTGCATTCAGATTTGCTTCCCTGACAACTTCCCCTCTCTGTGTTTCAACTATATGCCGGGGAGAGAAATAAAATTCCCATTGTAGCCTAAGACCTCAAAAAGAGAACTTATTTCACCACAAACAAGTATTCTGTAACATTTTTTTTTTTTTTTTGGTGAGGCTATTGGGGTTAAGTGACTTGCCCAGGGTCACACAGCTAGTAAGTGTTAAGTGTCTGAGGCCGGATTTGAACTCAGGTACTCCTGATTCCAGGGCTGGTGCTCTATCTACTACGCCATCTAGCTGCCCCTGTAACATTCTTTGGAAAGAAGTTGGTGGATAATAGCATCAGGGAGACATATCCCACGGTGACGGAGGGCTACCCATTCAGAGAAAACCAGATAAAAATCCAAATTCTTTAAAACTGACAAATTAAGGGCTGACTTTTCAGAACGTGGGGCGTCTCTTCACAAAAAGATTACGGGGGGGCAGTTCTTTTAAATATTAGAACTCTCTGAAGTACAGAGAAGGGTTTGTTTCTAGATTATTCACTAGTGACAAGCCCCAGCTGAGAAACAAAGTCTTTTTGACATCACAGCCCCCCAGACCACAATGGAGGACTAGAAATTTATCTAAAAGAAGACTTTATCTACCCTAGCTCACTGTACTTTCTTGGTTTGGGTTTTTTGTTTTTTGTTTTTGGGGGGGTGGTGAGGCAATTGGGGTTAAGTGACTTGCCCAGGGTCACACAGCTAGTAAGTGTTAAGTGTCTGAGGCCGAATTTGAACTCAGATCCTCCTGAATCCAGGGCAGTACTCTATCCACTGCACCACCTAGCTGCCCTTCACTGTACTTTCTTATTCCCTCTATATCTTCTGGCAAGAAATCACAATCCACACTGAAGTTTTTCTGATATTGAACTTGATGGCCAGTGAACTTTGCTGAAGTTCAACAACCATCTGTTATGCCCCTAATGTCAATGGGCCAGTCAGGCTACATGTGTGATTGGATTTTAAGGGAATTGTAAAGAGTATATGGAGTGGGACGGCTAGGTGGCGCAGTGGATAGAGCACCGGCCCTGGAGTCAGGAGTACTGGAGCTCAAATCCGGCCTCAGACACTTAACACTTATTAGCTGTGTGACCCTGGGCAAGTCACTTAACCCCAATTGCCTCACTAAAAAAAAAAAAAAAAAAAAAGAGTATACGGACCCTCCCTCTCCCTCCTTCCATACCTTCCCGGCTCTCTACCCTAATTGTTGTACTACAAAGAGCACTAGAATTGGGATACAGGAGAGACCTGGGTTTGAATCCCAGTTCAAACACCTACTAGTGGTGAGTCCATGCTCAAGTTACTTGACCTCTATTAGCCTCACTTAATTTTGTTAAACAGGGATGGTGGGGCAGCTAGATGGCGCAGTGGTTAAAGCACCGGCCCTGGATTCAGGAGTACCTGAGTTCATATCCGGCCTCAGACACTTAACACTTACTAGCTGTGTGACCCTGGGCAAATCACTTAACCCCCATTGCCCCGCAAAAAAAAAAAAAAAAAGAACAGGGATGGTGAGGCAGCCTAGCATAGTGGATAAAGGCAGACTTAGATTGAAGTCTTCCATCTGATACATAAAACCTTGATGACCAGAGATGGCTACTTAATGGCATTG
Organism: Dromiciops gliroides; assembly: GCF_019393635.1. Classification (NCBI taxonomy): domain Eukaryota; kingdom Metazoa; phylum Chordata; class Mammalia; order Microbiotheria; family Microbiotheriidae; genus Dromiciops; species Dromiciops gliroides. The sequence continues at coordinate 710,101,346 of NC_057861.1, forward strand.
TCCCAGTCAGCTCTTGAGATTATAAATTACAGACCAGTTGTGAAGGAGTTTCTACTACTTCTAATGGAGTGATGTGGGATGGAATTTGAGGTCAAATTTTTTTTTTTTACTTTTTTCTTTTTGGTGACACAATTGGGGTTAAGTGACTTGCCCAGGGTCACACAGCTAGTGTTAAGTGTCTGAGGCCGGATTTGAATTCAGGTACTCCTGACTCCAGGGCTGGTGTTCTATCCCCTACGCCACCTAGCTGCCCCAATTTGAGGTCAAATTGATTGTGAGTCGTCCCAAAAGAATTACAAGACTCAGTGACTCAGTTTCCCAGTTTTATTGCAATACTGTGGGTGACCACAGGAAGAGAACCAGAATAGTGGAAAGGTATCTCTCAAATAAGGAAAGGAAAGACAATTATATTTATAGTATGGATAAATTGATTATCAGTCTCATAATAATCTCCACCTTGGGGAGGTACAAGGGAGGGCCTGTCCTACTCATAATAATCTCCACCTAGAGGTGTTACAAGGGAGGGCTTATCCTAATTTGGAGTTCCTGGGGGTCCTAAGCCAACCCCCGAGGTGGGTACCTTTTTCAGTGGAGGTGTGTTTTGGGGGTTTACACATCATAAGGTGAATCTGGGGACAAATTTGGCCTTTTCTGCACATGTCTCTTTCTGATTCCCGTGGCTAGTTTCAAAATATAATCATTTTTCTTTAGAATTTCTATAGCCAGGGCAGCTAGGTGGCACAGTGGATAGAGCACCAGCCCTGGAGTCAGGAGGGCCTGAGTTCAAATCCCGCCTCAGAAACTTGACACTTACTAGCTGTGTGACCCTGGGCAAGTCACATAACCCCAATTGCCTCACAAAAAAAAAAGAATTTCTATAGCCTTGTCATTTTAGTCTAAGGTCATCATGGCCTCTCTCCCTCTGTTCCCGTTATGGACACTGATTTCTATGGGTACAAGAACCTAGTATAAGTTATCCACTAACTGGGGTCTGACTCCCTTTTAGAGCTAAAATCTGAATTAAAGCTTGGATCTTAGGTTTTTCTATTAACCCCTTTTTGCCTCCTCTATCAGGAGTCTGAGCCCTTCCCCATTTAAAAAAAAATACTTGTTTGATCTGCTTTCACAGTATTGAGGACATACTTCCTTAGCCTTTAAATACTATATAAATGGGATCAGCAACATGAACCTTACATATGTATAGTTCAGGTGGTATTATTTCCAGGAGCCCAAAACATATCTTTATTCATAAGATGTTGCCTATTTGACCCTTTAACTTAAGGACCTAATCACTTAAAAAAAAAAATGGTATCCTTGCAGGTGTCTGCAATCACACCTTAACTTTTAACATCACAGAGGCTAGCTAACAGTTTGGTGGTGGGAGGGAGCAGGCTGCAATAAACAATCAATGAAGAACATAAAAGAACAGGAGTCAGAGGTCATCACAGAATTATTCAAGAGGAGAAAAGATGGGGTGCTCATGTGGGAAGAACAGGATGACAAGTGGATAGTATGAATGCTCCGTTCAAGGTAAAGAAGGACAAATTTATATGGAGTGGGGAAACAGAGAGCTGGAGCACTTGAGGGGAGGGTGGACCACCAAAGGAGAAAAAGTTCATAGTACTTGTACTTTCACAAAATACTTGTCTGTAGTCAGATAATATTTGGAGGCGGGGAGCTAAAAGACAACCTTAGATTTCAAAACTTTTGACCCTGATAAGTAGCACTAAATCCATACCTCCATAACTTCAATTCTATGGAGCATATAGAATCTCCAAAAAGTACTTTGGTTTAGGGGATGGGAAAAGATTCTGCTTCTTGCTCAGGCAGAGATCCTACTTTGGAAAGGACCCTAGCATAAGCTACAGATCTTTTAATAACTAGCATTTCTACAATTCTTTATTTAGGGTTGGCAGAGTGCTTTACAAATGATTTGATTTGGGGGCAGCTAGGTGGCGCAGTGGATAAAGCACTGGCCCTGGATTCAGGAGGACCTGAGTTCAAATTCGGCCTCAGACACTTGACACTTAACTAGCTGCGTGACCCTGGGCAAGTCACTTAACCCTCATTGCCCTGCCCCAAAACAAAGCAAACAAACAAACAAACAAAACAAATGATTTGATTTGATCTTCACAACAACCCTGTAGGTACTATCACAATCCTTATTTTATAAACAAGGAAGCTTAGCTTACATGACTTGTGCAAGGTAACACAACTAGTATCTGAGACAGAATCTGAACTCTGGCCACCCTGACTCTGGCAGCACTCTATCCACTAGCTGCCATATACCAGTACAGGTCTTGCTGAAGACTCCAGCCTTATATTGACCATCCAAGGTGAATGAAGCAACAGGAGCTACTGTGTTGCTGAACAGCCTAGTACACACCTCAGTGGTTCCAAATCCATATACAGCCCCAGGAATAAGAAACTCCTTTCTAGTGTATAATATCCCCTTTTGCCCTCTTCTATTTTTTTATGTCTTTAAGAAACTCTTCTAATATTTTTTTCCCGCATAACCACCCACCCTGGGTCAGTCATAAACTGAAGTGAGAAAGAGGCCATGTCCTTGAATCTTCATCCTGTTGTCTTTTGTTGCATCTCAGCAATTGATCAACACTTGCCTTCATGCTTGGGGGGGGGGGATTTTTCATCCTAGTTATGTAGATGAACCAGCAAGTGCTCTCTCTCAGAGGTATTTGCATTTTAAGTCTTATTAGAGTGATTTTGATCCTTTTCGAAGAATTTAATAGATCCTAACAAAGATGGAGGAAGAAGATATGCGAAGAGGGCCTCTTTCTTGGTACTGAGGTGAATAGTCAATCATTCTACCTATGCTTAAGGACATCTCTGCACCTAGAACCAATTTGGGTGACAAGTACCCAGTCGTATACTTATCCTGTGGCCCAGGATGCCCTCGTCTAATTTGTTTGGACCTCAGTAACCCTGAAGTAGTGCTAAAAGCACCGTACAGTTAAGGAAGGAGGGAAGGGGGCAGCTAGGTGGTGCAGTGGATAGAGCACCAGCCTGGGAGTCAGGAGGACCTGAGTTCAAATCTGGCCTCAGACACTTAACACTTACTAGCTGTGTGACCTTGGGCAAGTCACTTAACCCCAACTGCCTCACCCAAACCACCACCCCCCCAAAAAAGGGGAGGGAAGTAAATCTAGAACAATGGCATAACTGGGGGTACGGTATCTGGGTTTGAGTTCCATCTCTGCTTCTTGCTCATCATCTGACACTAGGAAGTCCCTTCCCTTCTCTAGACCTAAGTTCTGCCATCTGTAAAATGAGGCTATGATCTGATGACTTCTAAAGTCTCATCCAGCACTAAATCCTATGGCTGTCATCAATTATGAAAAAAGCCCCAAACCATGGGTTGTTTTATGAATGAAGAATCACAGGCACAGATCTACCAAAATGGGACTAAAGTTACACACTAAGCCCACAACAAAACAGTTAAGCAATGATGAGGAGAAACTATGCTGTAGTGAGAAGCATACTGGACTCAGGAATCAGAATATCCTGGGCTTAAGCCCCAATTCTGTCACCAAGCAAACAAGAACCTCTGAAGCTCAGTTTCCTTACTTTTTGCACTGACCATTTCAACAGTGCTTTGACAAGCCTAAGGTGCAACATGGGTGATTCTAGACCTTGAAGAGCTGAGTCCGTGATATTCCCAAAAGCATTTTCCCTGCTTTTTTTTTTTTTTTTAGTGAGGCAGTTGGGGTTAAGTGACTTGCCCAGGGTCACACAGCTAGTAAGTGTTAAGTGTCTGAGGCCGGATTTGAACTCAGGTACTCCTGACTCCAGGGCTGGTGCTCTATCCATTGTGCCACCTAGCTGCCCCCCTGCTTCTTTTTAGCTACAAAAGCCATCTCTAGGTAAAGATGTCTAGTGCCCAAGGGCTTTCTCCCTATTTCTTTTCCTCATAACCAATAGGAACAGTCCAGGAGAATAAATTTCAGGTGACACACCAAAGTAATTTATAAAATAAGCTGTTTAAGGTCAGTAGCAGTAGAGAAACCAAGGGGTGTGGGTTTAAGTCCTGGTCCCATTCCAGTTTCTATTCATGTAACCTTGGGCAAATCAATACCTCTCAAATTGTTTTCTTATCTTTTGTTTTTGGTTTTTGGGGGGTTTTTTTTGCAGGGCAATGGTGGTTAAGGGACTTGCCCAGGGTCACACAGCTAGTAAGTGTCAAGTGTCTGAGGCCAGATTTGAACTCAGGTACTCCTGAATCCAGGACCGGTGCTTTATCCACTGTGCCACCTAGCTGCCCCGAAATTGTTTTCTTATCATAAAATGAGGTGGTTGGACCCAATTTTCTCTAACAGCCCTTCCAGCTTTTTGGGGGGGGGAGAGGGGCAATGAGGGTTTAGTGATTTGCCCAGGGTCACACAGTTAGTAAGTGTCAAGTGTCTGAGGCCAGATTTGAACTCAGGTCCTCCTGAATCCAGGGCTGGTGCTTTATCCACTGCACCACCTAAGCTGCTCCCAAAGGGCGCTTCCAGCTTTGACACTGCCATCAACAAGATGCCAATAATTCCACGTATCATTTTTTAAAAGTCCTTCCCATGGGGGCAGCTAGGTGGCGCAGTGGATAGAGCACCAGCCCTGGAGTCAGGAGTACCTGAGTTCAAATCCGGCCTCAGACCCTTAACACTTACTAGCTGCGTGACCCTCAGAAAGTCACTTAAAAAAAGTCCTTCCCATGCTTTCCAAAAGGCATCAACAGGGGTACAAATACTTTTGCTGAATTTTTTTGTTTGTTTTTTGGTGAGGCAATTGGGGTCAAGTGACTTGCCCAGGGTCACACAGCTAGTAAGTGTCAAGTGTCTGAGGCCGAATTTGAATTCAGGTACTCCTGAATCCAGGGCTGGTGCTTTATCCACTGTGTCACCTAGCTGCCCCCTAAGATTATCTTTAATGTATTACTACTCTAAATTGTGGTTAATGCTTCTCTTCCCTGCTGAAACTTAGCTAAAATGCTAATAAGCCCTGCAATCTTATTTCAGTAGAGAAAGCCACATCCATCTTTCCTTCCTATGTGTACCCTGGTAATTCACTTAACCTCTTGGCTTCAGTTTCTTCCTCTGTAAAGTGAAGGACTTGGACAATTTTCTTTCTTTTTTTTTTTTTTTTGTGCGGGGCAGTGGGGGTTAAGTGACTTGCCCAGAGTCACACAGCTAGTAAGTGTCAAATGTCTGAGGCCGGATTTGAACTCAGGTCCTCCTGAATCCAGGGCCAGTGCGCTTTTATCCACTGCACCACCTAGCTGCCCCCTGAACAATTTTCTAAACCAGTGGTTCTTAACCTGGGGTCAGTGGATTTTTCAAAAAAATCTTTGTAAAATAAATGGAAAATGTTGTCACTTTTCCAGTATGATTGGTTTTTTTTTAAATAATTCTATGTCTATTACTTTATGCATGGATAGGAAGAGCATCAGTTTTACCAGACTACCCAAGTATTAAGAACTCCTGCTCTAAAGGTTCTTTCCAGCTTTAAATCCTATGAATTTCTGCATCATCCATTGCATGCCGAGATTATAAAGTCAGGTATCCTCTCTCTGCACGTCACTCAGACCACTTACAGGGCAGTCGGAACAAACATGGAAAACAAAGAAGAGAGCTCAAGGATCACTTTATTTTCAGAAAGAGTGAACCAGGAAATTTGGTGGATCTTCTGGTGGCACAGCCCAAAGAAGTGACTTTTCCTAAAGCTGGGTTGAAAGTCATGCCAGTTATCTCCAACCTCGAATAACTGATTGACACTCTGGACAGGATCTGTGAAACCATAATCCTGAAGTCTACATAGCACCTTTCCCAAAGGGGGAAATGCATAGGATTGCCAACTTCCATTGTTTGAATCCTCTCGACCAGGAATTTTTCATTTCGTTCCAGGTCGAGGCAGCAATTCATTTATAGTGCTAAGTAGAAGGTGAAACAAACAGTGAGTTCCCATCTGGTGGAGATCATACTTAGTATTCACAGTTCACTTGGGTGACAATAAAAGCACTTTAAAACCGAGTTAGCTAGCTCCCAAATCCTGTGCAGGAGGATCAGAATTGCCTCTCATTTTCCACATGGAAAAAAATGAGGCACAGAGCAGTTAATGAATTGTACAGCAAGCTGGAAGACCTGGCGATGGGGCCTAGGTCTTCTGACGGTGAATGCACCAGACGGCAACATCACATACACAGGATGGGGAAATATCAGATACGATTTCTTAAAAAAAGCCAACAACATTTTTAGCTCACGAGAACACCTATCTTCTGAGACATCAGAAATAAAGAGAAGATATTTGCAACTAAGATGAACTTTCTTCTAAAAAAGAGTACTTGGGTCAGCCCTTCTGTATGGTGAAAAAGGGTTTAGTTTAAAATCCTTCTAAATTTAGAGAGGACATGACACAGCCCTCAGTCGCTTTAACTTCAGGGAGCCTATTATGAATACACCTTAAATGAACACCAAACAATGGAGCCAGAAACAGTACAGAACACAGAATGACACCATCACTGGCCCAGCAGGCTCACAGTCTAACACAAAAATGGAAGAGATACTGACACAAGGAAAAGGCTTAGGGAGACAGAATGGGCTTCAGTATGTCCTCGGTGCTTAAAAGACAGCAGGTCTGTTTGTTTCACATGGGGAAAAACACTGAAAAGACACACATTCAGAGAAGTTATTTACCACTCAACTGGAGAACAAAATGCAGTTGCCACAGACAGAAATGGAATCTGCACTTGGTCCCCAGGACTAGGCCAATGGTCCAAGAAAAAGGTGGGAATGGAGGGCAGGGCAATCCGAAGTGACACCAAGAGGCAGGCACTATGGCGGGCTGAACACAACCATTTAAAATTGACCCGAAACTCGCCCTTGGGTTTCTTGTGTGTCAGAGAATGCCCTCCTCCCATGCAAAGCCTCTATGGGGTGTCCTTCAGGTATCAATCAGTCCAAATAATCACTCTGGCCATCTGTAGAACCCATTGCTTAGTGACTAAGCCAAAGAGAAAGAAAGCCAAACATGGCAACCCGAAGACAACTGAGACCAAAATCAGCATCTTATTGGAAGACAATCTCAGTGACTTTTCAATATAGTAGGATGAGAACACAAATCTCCAAACAGTGGCATATAGTTAATTTCCTACACAAGGATGTTCCTACTGAGGTGTGTTTTAAAGAGAAAATTAGTGACATTACCCATACACGCCTACTTAAGAAGATGACTTTATTGAAAAACTTTATGGCGCTTAACCACAGGCTACAGTGTCTGGAGATTCAGTCCAGCAATCTTCTCTGCACTGACTTCAGCCTCCTTCAAGCACATTCTGGCTAGCAAGCTAGCTTCCTGTTTGCCTCTGAATGCCAGTTTCTCATCCACCCAGGAGGAGCTAAGGGCCTGTGAAGAGACTTCTAAGAAAACTTCCCTCCCTCCTTTCCAATCCCACAACAGGCTCTCCAGATAGCCCTTTCACAGTCCAAGCACACACTATGCTGGGATCAGGAAGTGAGTCATGTATATGCCCTGTGTTTGGGTCTTCCTGAAAGATGCGAGGGAAAGAGGAAAAAGGTCGGAAGCCACCAAAGTTCACCTCAAGGCAGATCAGGCCTAAAGGGTAATCCTATGTTTACATTCTCTGTACTGGAAAAAAATGCAGTCAAAATTTTAGAAAATGAATTTTGGTGTAGATTTATGAAAACCCTAATGTCCTGTGCCTTCCCTTAAAGACTGTAAAGGCGGCTCGTATTCTGTCGCAAGGTGGCCAAGGTCTGGAAGAGTGGCTCACCTTTGACCTTAGCAATCTCTCGAACTGTGTGGAGGGCCAGACCTGGGTGGGCATACTGGCAAAGGCTCTTGGGGACCTGGAAGACACCAAGGGTTTAGAACAACCATTTGTTTTCTGAATCATTCAAGTAACAAAATTCCCACCCACCCCCACCCCCAACCACACCCCTTCCCCAGCAAGGATCTCTTTGGGATTGCCCTTTAGAGACCCCTTTACCTGCAGGTGCAGGGAGAGTCCTAGGTCATGTGGGGCTCTGGGTGAGAGGCAGGGTCCCATGTTTCCTTGGACTACCCTTTACAGGGTAGGACTTTGCACTGCCTGCAGCAGGAGGCGGGTGGAAGGGAAGAGAGTGGTTGCCCTTCATCTTCTCCTCCCCCTAGGCCTTTTGGTTCTGCAGAGCAACAAAAAGGAGAGATCTGCAAGGTCCCAGAGTGGGGGTCCTGAGAGGTCCCTTGGGCTCTGTCTCTGTGGCCCTTGTGGGCATGAGCACATCCCAACCACACCTCCCCCAAACACGACCTTTCATCGGAGGCCCTAAATCCGATCCCCTCATCTCCCACCCCACGTCCCCTACAGACAGCTCTACCTGACGAGGGAGGAAGTACGGAGCGTCAGTTTCCACAATGATCCTCTCCAGGGGTATCCGTTTCAAAGCTTCCCTGGCTTCCCAGGCAGAAGAATAGGTCACAAGTGCTGTGAATCCCACGGAGAGGTTGGGAAAGTGCTTCAACAGGGGCTCAATGACAGGATAGCTACCAGTGAAGCAGTGCCTTTGGGAGAAAGAAAAAAAAGACAATGCTGGTCAATCTCTTCTCCTGAACAGACTCTGTAACAACCTTCTGGGACCCGACATGCACAACCAGGAAAGTAGAGGAGGACAGAGAAAATGATGGAGGGGATGCCAAAGACAACCACAACAATAACTAGTAATCCTCTAGAACACGGCTTCCAAGCCACACATGCCTCTTCCTTTCCTGTCTGCCTTTCTTAATTGTTCCCTAATTATACTTTAGGTCTGTTCATGGAACCAACTGTTTATGGTACTGTTTAGAGCCTCAGCTTTGCTAAAGCCTTCAAGAGGCTCTGCCTCTCTAAGAGAGATCACTCATACTAGAGACTAGTTGTTCTTTGAAGGACAGAGGAAATATTTGGGGTCTAGTCTCATTAGCTCATTAACCCACTTTTCCCAGGGAACTGGAAGAAAAGACAACGATGCTCAAATCCGAAGGGCACTTTCTCACTTTCTCTGTCTCTCTCATTTTTTGTTTGTTTGTTTTGTAAGGCAATGAAGGTTAAGCGACTTGCCCAGGGTCACACAGCTAATTAAGTGTCAAGTGTCCGAGGCTGGATTTGAACTCAGGTCCTCCTGAATCCGGGCCGGTGCTCTATCTACTGCGCCACCTAGCTGCCCCCTCACTTTCTTTCTTTCATTTTTTTTTTTAGTTTTTAAAAATTTTTTGTTTGTTTTTTTGTAGAAAATAAAACTAAACTGTTTATTCACAATGCAAAAGAAACATGTAAGGAAGCGGGAGATATTAAATCACAGTCTCATCCCAGCCCCTTTCCTCCAAGGCCGGATGCAGGCAAACTGATCCTCTGGAAAGGATGACATCTGAGCAGCGTCATCAGCAACGTCCCCGGTCCGGACTCCCGCTCCGTCTTCGGCCACCTCTCCTTTTGCCTTTGGGTGGCTCCTGAACAAAACACCAGTCCACGCTCATTGGCTGTCCCATCATATCCTGGCCATTGAGCCCTTCCATGGCAGCCTGAGCCTCCTTGTATGTTTCATATTCAACTAGAGTACATCCTTTGAGGTATCCTGTCCAGGCTGAGATGGATAGTCTTGACTTCCCCATACTCTGCAAACTTGTTGTGTATGTCTTCTTCAGTGGCCTCCTCGTGAACCCCGGTCACAAAGAGAACCCAGCCCTCCACAGAGTGCCGCAGCCCCGGCTCATCTCTGTCCTGCTCCGCATTTGGCCCAGGACCCTTCCTCTGAGCCGAAGCCGTGACCCTTGCGTTTCTTGGCCTTCTCCTTCAGTTTGTGAATACTCTTGTCCCCATCCCCATCCATGGCGAAGTCTTCGCCTCCAGGCTCATGAAGGTCCGGCACGTCTGCCATCTTGAACAGCTCACGGCTCCTCGGAGCGGTTCTGCCCTCACTTTCTCTTAATAGTAATTTGCCAGGGGGCAGCTAGGTGGTGCAGTGGATAGAGCACTGGCCCAGACTCAGGAGGACCTGAGTTCAAATCCAGCCTCAGACACTTGACACTTATTAGCTGTGTGACCCTGGGCAAGTCGCTTAACCCTCATTGCCCCACCAAAAAAAAAAAAAAATTAATTTGCCAACACCTGAACATGGTAGTGTTCTTCTCCCTGCTTTCTCTAGTTTTGTTCCCAAGGAGAGAACCTTGGATCTTCATCAAAAATGAATTTTTATTTATAAGAATACAAATTATTTCCCAACTGATAAACGGTGAAAGGCAGAAATAAAAGCTATCTATAATCATATGAAAAAAGGCTTTAAATCACTACTGATTAGAGAAATACAGATTAAAACAATTCTGAAGTACCACCTCATACCTAACAGATTGCTTAATATGACAGAAAAGGATAATGATAAATGTTGAAGATGTGGGAAAATTGGGACACTAATGCATTGTTAGTGGAGTTGTAAAATGATCCAACCATTCTGGAAAGCAACTTGGAACCATGCCCAAAGGGCAATCAAACTCTGCATACTCTTTGATCCAATAATACCAGTACTAGGCCTGTATCCCAAAGAGATCATAAAAAGGGGAAAGGACCCACATATACAAGAATATTTATAGCAGCTCTTTTTATGGTGGCAAAGAATTAGAACTTGAGGAAATATCCATCAATTGGGGAATAGCTGAACAAGTTGTGGAATATGAATGTAATGGAATATTATTGTGATATAAGAAATGATGGGCTGGCAGATTTCAGAAAAACTTGGAAAGACTTAAGGGGACTGATGCTGAGTGAAGTGAGCAGAACCAGAAGAACACTGTACACAGTAACAGCAACATTGTGCAATGATCAACTGTGAAAGACTGAGTTCTTCTCAGCAGTGCAATGATCCAAGACAATTACAAAATATTCATGATAGAGAATGCTCTCCACATCCAGAGAAAGAATTATGGAGTCTGAATGCAGATCAAGGCATACTATTTTCACTTTTTTGTTGTTTTTCATGGCTTCTCCCTTGTTTCTTTTCTTTTTTCACAACATAACAAATGTGGAAATATGTTTAACATGATTGCACATGAATAAACTATATCATTTTGCTTGCTGTCTTGGGGAGGGGAGAGGAAGGGAGAAAATTTGGAACTCAAAAACTAATAAAAAACAAATGTTGAAAACTATCTTTACATGTAATTGGAAAAAATAAAATACTACGTACTAAAAAAATGAGTTTTTGAAAAGGTAAATGAACTTTCTAACTCAAAAACAAAGGAAATGGTTGACAGAAAAATAAGTGTTTTTTCAGTTCCTTTTGAATGTGTTAAAGTATTTCCGGCAAGAATTAACACTTTTCTGTAGTGCTACAGATGTGATGCTTCAAGAGTCAATGAATCTTTCTGTGGCCTGACTTCCCAGACTTGCCCCAAGTTCCAAAACATTTGGAAATTCCCAATGTTCCCAGAAAACATCAATCTGAAGTTCCCCCAGTTTCAGGTCTGTTACCCTCTTCGCTGTAATACAGTCCCAGGGTTGCTAATATGTCATTACCTATGGATTTTGTAGTCGGTGGGCACAAACTTCTTCATGATTGCAAGTAAATCTTCATCTGCTTCTCGGCAATGTATCACCAAGGGTTTCTTCAAAGCCACAGCCAACTGCAATTGTCTTTCAAATACCTGCGTGATAAGAAGCAAGACATAAAAGCTATTTCCAGACACCTGATCCATCCAACAGCTAAATTTCTGAAATCAGCCACATCTTTACAACACAGCCAGGACTACAGTGTGTTGATTGCTAGCCAGATTTTAGGTAAAAAAAATGAATAGGGGCAGCTAGGTGGCACAGTGGATAGAGCACCAGCCCTGGAGTCAGGAGTACCTGAGTTCAAATCCGGCCTCAGACACTTGACACTTACTAGCTGTGTGACCCTGGGCAAGTCACTTAACCCCAATTGCCACACACACACACACACAAGAATACAGGGGCGGCTAGGTGGCGCAGTGGATAAAGCACCGGCCCCTAGATTCAGAAGGATCTGAGTTCAAATCCGGCCTCAGACACTTGACATTTACTAGCTGTGTGACCCTGGGGCAAGTCACTTAACCCCCATTGCCCCGCAAAAAAAAAAAAAAAAAGAATACAGTGCACAAGCACACACATATTTGCTTTAATCGTTGGAATCAAAACTTTAGTAGTTAAAACCTACAAGACCTACCTACTTCTAAAGATGAGGCTCAAAAGTTTAAAACAAACATACTAAAATTAAGAAAAGCATTCCACTGATTGGGGAATGACTAAACAAATTGTAGCCTATCAATGTCCATACAAAGATGTCAGAGAAGAATATAAACTGATAAAGGGAGAAGTAAACAGAACCAGTAAAATAATGAACACAAGAACTATAATGCCAGCGAGCCACCAAAAATGAATGAATAAATGAATGAATAAGTAAGCAAGTAAATTAAACAGATGATAGAGATAGATGGATACATAGATGGATGGATAAATGAGCCAGGCATTCTGTCATTAGAATAACCAAATTTAGCGCCAGCAAAAAGACAAGGAAATACCCCTTCTTTTGTAATGGGGGTGGGGAACCTATGGGTGTGGCAAGTTTCATACAGTCAGACCACAGATATGTAGGTTGACTTTGATGAACTGTCACCCCCCACCCCTTTCTTTTTTATGCTTCTTTAAAAGAGAAGGAAACTGCCAAAGGATGACTTTATAAGACCTAGAGTCAGAGGCAGTTGATAAACATGTATTAAGCACCTATGATGTGCGGGGCATCCCTGCCCTGAAGAAGCTCAGGATCTAAGAAGCTGCAAGGGGTCAGGGGTGGGGAAGGGTATCCAGCAGGACAGGATGAAGTCAGAGTTAATACATCTTGCAAGATGATGGAAATCATGATGTCCATGAGCAGAAAGAGTGGGAAATGATGAGATGAATGCCCTGGATGCCCTCCTCAAACGGAGTATCTGGGAGGAGCTCTGAGAGGAACACCTTCTGCGGACTCCTACTTTCCCCCCCAAGAGGGAGGAAGGGCCCCTAGGGGAAGGGAGGGCTGAGCTGGTATGCATTTCAGGGTTGACTTCATTTTGCAAAATGAGCTTCTCCCTGGAGATCATGAAATCCATGAAAGCAGCCTAAATAATAATGAAAAAATTCATCTGAAGAACAAAAGGTCAAGAATTTCAAGGAAAATAATGGGAAAAAAGGGGGTAGGAATGGGTCCTAGCAATATCAAATCTCAAACTGAGATCTCAAACAAAGCAATAATCATCAAAACAATTTGGTACTGGTTAAAAAAAGATCAAAGAGGGGCAGCTAGGTGGCACAGTGGATAAAGCACCAGCCCTGGATTCAGGAGGACCTGAGTTCAAATCCAGCCTTAGAGACACTAGCTGTGTGAGACTGGGCAAGTCACTTAACCCTCATTGCCCAGCAAAAAACAAAACAAAACAAAGAGATCAAAGGATTGATCAGTAGAACAGATAAGATCCAGAACATAAGAAATCCAAAGACCCCAGCTACTGAAGTAAAGATTCATTATTTGACAAAACTTACTGAGGAAACTATACAGCAGTCTGACAAAAACAGGTTTAAAACAATCTTCACACCATAAACCAAACACATAGTGACCTAGATATAAGATTTCACATATACAAATGAATTTGTTTGAATATCACAAATTTGTGGTTAGGAAGAGAGTTCATGACCAGGGCAGCCAGATAGTGCAGTGGATAGAGCACTGGCCCTGGATTCAGGAGGACCCGAGTTCAAATCCGACCTCAGACACTTAACAATTACTAGCTGTATGACCCTAGGCAAGTCACTTAACCCCGATTGCCCCCCCCCACACACACACACACAAAGGGAAGAGAGTTTATGACCAAACAAGGATCACAGAAGATAAAATGGATAATTTTGATTACAAAAAATTAAAAAGCATTCACACAAACAAATCCAATGCAGCTAGGATTATAAAGGAAACAGCTAACTGGGGAAAAGAAATCTTTGCAGCAAGTTTCTCTGATAAATGTTTTGTTTCCAAGAAATTAATTCAGATTTGTAAGAATAAGCATTCATAAACAGTCAAAAGATATGAAGATACGAAGAGGCAGCTTTCAAGAGAAAAAATGCAGGCTATTTATAGCCATGATACAGCTCTCCATGTCACCAATAACTGGCAGAATGCAAATTAAAACAACTCTATGGTTCCAACTCACAACTGTCTGACGGTAATGTTGACAAAAAGGAGAACAGAAAATGTTGGAGGGGCAACGGGAAAACAGGAACACTGGTTGGTAGAAAAGTGAATTGGATCAGCCCTTTCTGGAAAGTGATTTGGAACTACGCCCCAAAAGTTATTAAGAGTGCATAGGCTTTGGCACAGACAATCACTCCTAAGCCTGTATCCACCCTAAGGAGATCAAAGACAGGAAAAATCCCTATATGTACAAAAACACTGACGGCAAAAAAGTAGAAGATAAAAGGGTGCCCATAAACTGAATGGCTGAACAAATTAAGACACATGAGTGCAGTGGAATACTATAACATTGTAAGAAATAAAGAAATGTAGTTTTAGAGAAATCTAGAAAGACTGATATAGACAGATACATTTCATAAAGTGAGTAGAACTAGAAAAAATAAACTATAACATCAAAACTACAGAAAATGAACAATTTTGAAAGACTTTAAAAAACTCTTATCAGGATTCCAGAGGAATTATGACGAGGAATCCTACTGCTGCCCCTCCCTGACAGATGAGGGAGTAAATTGCTGAATGACATACATGTTTTAGACATGGCAGATACAAGAATTTGTTTTGCTTGACTAAATTTGTTACATGGGTTTTATCTTTTTTTTCTGGGGGTGGAGGGAAGTGGAAAAAGAAAAAAATGCTTGACAACTGAAAAAAAATTTAATTAAAAAAAGATGTCTCTCTGAGTAGGGGAAGGATATATCTGGAAATGGACGTGATATAAACAGTTATCATGTGCATACTTCGTGAAAGGCTCTATGCTAAGTGTTAAAGATATAATTAATAAAAAGAGATAGTCCCCACCCTCAAAATGCTTACAATCTAACGAAGAGAGACAACACAAGAAAAAAGAGAGGAAAGAGGCAGCCCAACCAGGGTACCAGGTGGGCATCTTGTTCCATGGAGTTAAAACCAGGAAGGGCTGTAGATGCAGAGTAGAGTGAGCCAAAAAGTACATTTTCTTCCCTCTGTAAATAAAGGCATTGGAGGAGTTCCGAACTCTGCCCTCAGGCCTCCAATCAGAAGGAAGAAAATGAGGGAGGTTGTGTCAATCAAGGCTTGAATTAGCAGCATGGTGGAGCTGAGATGAGAAGTGATGAGCCGGGGCAGGTAGGTGGCACAGTGGATAGAGCACTAGCCCTGTAGTCAGGAGTACCTGAGTTCAAATCCGAGCTCAGACACTTAACACTTACTAGCTGTGTGACCCTGGGCAAGTCACTTAACCCCAATTGCCTCACTAAAAAAAAATAATAAAAATTTTTTAAAAAGAAGTGATGAGCTTAACCTAGAAAGGGCATCTTGTTCTATGGAGTTGAAAGCAGGCAGGGCAGCAGATGCAGAGTGCAATGAGTATGAAAACAAAAGATATATTTTTAAAGAACAAAGGAAGGTAGCCATTCCCCAATAGATAAGTGATTGGAGAATATGAACAGTTCTCAAAAAAAGGAATCACAAACTATTAGCTAGCACATGAAAGAAAACTCCAGACCATTAATAAGAGAAATGCAAATCAAAACAACCCTGAGGAGCAGCTAGGTGGCGCAGTGGATAAAGCACCAGCCCTGGATTCAGGAGGACCTGAGTTCAAATCCAGCCTCAGACACTTGACACTTACTAGCTGTGTGACCCTGGGCAAGTCACTTAACCCCCAACTGCCTCACCAAAACAATAACAACAACAACCCTGAGGTTTCACCTCACACTGCAAACTGACAAAAATGACAAAAAAATGTCAACAGTGCTGGGGAGAACTGTAAAATGGTACAATAATTTTGTTGCAACTATGCAAATAAGGTGACTAAAATATCTATACCCGTTGAACCAGAGACTCCAGCATATCTCCACTAGGCTTTTGTCCCAAAGAATCTATCAATAAGAAGAAAGTTCCCACACACTCCAAAACGTAGCAGCACTTTTTGTGGTAGCAAAGAATTGGAAATAAAGAAGATGCCTGTTAATTGGTGAATAACTAAATAAACTGTGGAACATGAGTGCAATGGGATATTGTTATTCCATTAGAAATGATGAATGCAAGGGGCAGCTAGGTGGCGTAGTGGATAAAGCACCGGCCCTGGATTCAGGAGGACCTGAGTTCAAATCTGACCTCAGATACTTGACACTTACTAGCTGTGTGACCCTGGGCAAGTCACTTAACCCTCATTTTGCTGCAAAAAAAGAAAAAGAAAAGAAAAAGAAATGATGAATACGATATACACAGAGAAGCATGGAAAGATCTATATGAACTGACGTAGAGTGAAGTAAGAAGAAGCAAGAAATCAATACACACAGTAATTACAATGACATAAATGGAAAGAAAAACTACACACTAAAAAATCAAAAGTGAATGTAAAAAATTATAAAGATTAAGCAGGACTTCAATGAAGAGATGTGAGGAAACTCCCTCAACCTACTCCTTCATGGAAGTGGGAGGTTCCCCCTCCCCCCAACATTATACATGTTTTCAGGCTTTTTCAATCTATTGATCAAATATGCTGATTTTTTTTCTCTTTAAAAAATATACTATTTGTTATAGAGGGTAGTTCTCTGGGGAATGATATATGGTTACTATGTGATATAAGAAACAAAATATCAATAATTTTTTTTTTTTTAAAGAACAAGGGCAGTATGGTATAATGGAGAAAGCTCTGGACTGAGGAGTGAAGTTTTCTTCCCAGCTCTGTCATGAACTGTTTGATCTCAAGCAAATCACTTCTGCTAAGCTTCAGTTGCTTCCTAGGTACACTTTGAGAAGCAGTGTGGTATAATAAATAATAAGTGAAGAAATACTGCTAGTATTTCTAGAGCGCCTACTAGGTGCCAAGCACTGTACTAAGTGCTTTACAAGATTATCTCACTTTTTCCTCACAAAACCCCTTCAAGGTAAGTGCAATTATTATTCTTATTTTACAGTTGAGTAAACTGAGGGAAACAGAGGTTAAGTGACTTGCCCAGGGTCACAGGGCTAGTTAGTGTCTGAGGCCAGATTTGAATTCAGGTCCTTCCGACTCCAAGTGCTGTGCTCTAGCCACTGCAGCACCACCCAGCCTCAGAGCAGTGGGAAAAGCATAGATTCAAATTCTGCCTCAGCTCCTCATCTCCAAGAGAGGAATAATAATACCCATAACACTGACTTCAGACAAAATAAAACAGGAAATGTAAAACACTAGGCAAATGTTAAGATGCTATAGACATGTTAGTTATTGCCATTATAAAAAACTGGACTAGATCTTAAAGGGTCTCTTCCATCTCTGTAATTCACTACAAGCAGAATACCTCCATGTTAAAAAAAAAAGCATAGTCATTTCAAGTACTGAATGTGCTAATAATTTTTCTTAAAGAACTGTAAATAAAGAGTAACTTTTAGCGATTTAATTCAGGTAATAGTTCATCCTCCAAAGGAAAAATAAGCATGATTAGCTTATTTGCCAGGACTCTAATGAATGAAGCTGTAAGCTAATATATCAGTTCAGAAGATTACTTGGAGGTAATCTGTGTTGTCATTTCTTACCCAATCTCTTTTATCCCCAAAGGAAATGAGCAGCTAGCAGGGTCAAGTGAGTGAATGCACAATATCAAGATGGTTTGTAAGGTTGGGAAATAAACTCCAGAGGCAGTGGAGTGTAGTGGAAAAAGGACTGAATCTGATGTCAGAAGGAGGACCTGGGTTTGATTTGTGTTTAACAACACAAATGGCTGCATATGGTGGGGATATAAACTTCTGTAGTAAATACGTCAAAGGGTTGTTGTGAGGGTCAAATGAGAATGTATGTAAAGTGCTTTGCAAACTTTAGAACATGAGATAAAAATATCCTAGCTATTATTGTTGTAGTTCAGTAAAGCCTCACTGATATGAAAAGGGGAAAAAAAAGCCCATCCTTACCTTGCGCTGATCTGAGACTGGAGAAGTACATTTGTAAGAATAATCCAGTCCCATTTCTCCAAATGCAACAGCCTTGGGATGCCTCAAAGCCTGAAGGAGGTTTCTTTCTTGACGCTCATTGTAGTATCGGGAAAAATGAGGGTGACAACCAAATGCCCCCCAGACAAGGTCCTCTCTCAACAGATCGTCCCACAGGTAATCTGTCAGGGTCCGAGGGTCACAGAAGTCAGCGATGCAACCCTGGAATTCTTTTGGGAAGGAGCTGCTATAAATCTTTCTAAACTTAGAAAAAGTGCCTTGGAAAGACAGCTTGGTATAAAGCATGTCCAAGTGACAGTGGGTGTCAATGAAGCCCACTGATCCTTGGCTCCCCCTGCTTTCCTGGTATGAGGAACTCGACATGTACTCTTGAGAAAAACGAGGCGCCTCTTCACGGAATGTTCTTTTCTCCCCCACCCTTTCTTCTCCCCACATCTGAGAGAAATAAAGTGAAGAGGACTTGTGGGGCTTGCCTTCCATCACTCCGAAGTTCTTCAAGTTATTCCTGGGGTTGCTGTTAGCAATCTCAGCAGAGGGATCACTGGGTTGGCTCTTCTTACTTCCCACTATGTTGGAAGCATCACCAGTGCTGTTGGTGGTAGGATAAGAGAAAGGCTTGGGATTGCTGGCCCAGTAACTGGCATAGTCACGCCAAGGACTGCCATAGAGGTGAGCAGGGTACATGACATAATCAGTGGTGGAGGACGAAGGCTCTGAAACTACAGAAATGTTCAAAGAAACAGAATCCTCCTGGGAGAACCTGGCAGTGGGAATGTCTTCCATATCTGACCAGTCACTTTCTGAAGAAGGATTTTCTATCACCACCTCCCTCTCTTTAGGCTGTGGAAGACAAGAGAAATAATCGTGAATACAATGAATTATCTTTCCCGTATGAAGATGATGATACAGGTTACAAGGTAAACAGAATTTTATTTTTTTCCAGTTACATGTAGTTTTTAACATTCTTTTTTTTTCTTTTTTGCTGGGCAATTAGGGTTAAGTCACTTGCCATGGGTCACACAGCTAGTAAGTGTCTCTCCACTGCACCACCTAGCTGCCCCCAACATTCATTTTTTTTTACAAGATTTTGAGTTCCAAATTTTTCTCCCTCCATTCCTCCCTTTTCCCTCCCCCTCCCCAAGATGGCAAGCAATGTGAAATAGGTTATACATGTACAATCATGTTAAAAATATTTTAATATTAGTCATGGTGTTAAGATACAGAACAAAAGGAAAAAAACACACAAAACAAAAAACAAAGAAAAATGAAAATAGGATGTTTCAATTTGCATTCAGACTCCATAGTTCTTTTTCTGGATGTGGAGAACATTTTCTATGAGTCTTTTGGCATTGTCTTGGGTAACTGTATTGCTGAGAAGAGCTAAGTCCATTGCGGCTGATCATCACACAATGTTACTATTACTGTTCTACAGACTACAATCAAGGAGAATGGCTTTGTAATCCAACTATTCACATTCTTGGTCACCAAGTGCCCCTTGTGCAAGGGACAAAAATGGTTGTCCTTCATCCCCTCCCCCTGCTAGCAATTTCGAAACAGCCAGCCAGAACTATAGGTATAGCCTGTGCCAAGAAACAGAGCAGAGCTCATTTGCAGGACCTGGGATTACACCTACAGCTAAGTCCTGACCAGCACCACACTTGCTACAAATGAATGACTTTTTGTTTTCTTATTCTGTTTTGTTTTGGGTTTTTTGTGGGGAAATGAGGGTTAAGTGACTTGCCCAGGGTCACACAGCTAGTAAATGTCAAGCGTCTGAGGCTAGATTTGAACTCAGATCCTCCTGAATCCAGGGCTGGTGCTTTATCCACTTCGACACCTAGCTGCCCCCATGAATGACCTTTTGTAACTTTCCTTTTCAGTGGGAACTCTTTACACAGGTTAGAAATTTGATTCACTATATAGGCACTATACTATGCACTGGAAACACAAAGGAAAAAATAAAACAGTCCCTTCCCTGAAGGAGCTTACTTACATTCTACTGAAAGAATATGTGAACAGTCAAAAAACAAATCCAAAGCTGTATGAAGAAGGGGGGAAATGCTGCCCATTTAGAGAAATCAGGGAAGCCCTAGTGAGGCATCAAGACGTGTTTTGAAGGAAGTTAGGGATTCTGAGAGCAGAGGCAAGGGGAAAGAAGGGATTTCCAAAGACGGGCAAGGGGATACAAGCAGGAGATGGAATGCTAGGTATAAGGAGCAAATAGTAGGCTAATTGGAGCAGAAGAGAATGAATATAGGGGAAGGGAATGTGACAAAAGCAATAAATGATATGCAGTCCAGGCTGTTTTGTGCTTAAAAGGTACTGAGGGGCAGCTAGGTGGCGCAGTGGATAGAGCACCGGCCCTGGATTCAAGAGGACCTGAGTTCAAACCCGGCCTCAGACAGTTGACTTGACACTCACTAGCTGTGTGACCCTGGGCAAGTCACTTAACCCCAATTGCCTCACCAAAAAAAAGAAAAGGTATTGAAAGCTCCTTGAGATTTGATTAACCAAGGGGACAACTAAAGCTCAAGCCACTTATATAGTTTCCTGGTGGTCTAAATGTAAAAAGCCAGTATACAGAGAAGTTCCTCCCTCAAGTTTATAACTGACAGGTCAGGATGTCCAATAAAGAGGCAGGAAAGCAAATGAAACAATAACGTATCTTTGTTGAATACTGTTTCACTGGTGCAGCTGAGTAAACCTCCTTTCATTAAATGTTAGGCATTCTGCAATGGTGTCACAGGTCAGTCAGTCAATACATGTTTATTAAGCACCTACTATGTGCTAGGCACTGTGCTAAAGGAGTTCACAATCTAACAGGAGACAACATGTAAACAAATAGGTATAAAAAGGCTATAAGCAGGATAAATTAGAGATAATAAACAGGGAAAGCACTAGAATTAAGAGGGATCAGGAAAGGCTTCCTGGTAGAAGGTGGGATATTAATTGGGCCTTTTACTTTAACTGGGAAAGAAGCCAGAGAAAGCATGAGGTGGAGAGGAAGAGGAAGAACACTGCATGCCTGGAGGCCAGCGGGTGAAACTGCCCTGAGTGGGGAGAGGAACCCCTTAGAGAAGGAATAGCAAGGAGTCCAGTGTCACTGGACTGAAGAGTCTGAGGGGAGAAGAGGAGAAAGATGGAAGAAGACTGGAAGGGTAGAGAGGGGCCAGCTTCTGAAGGGCTCTGAAAGCCAAACAGAGGATGTTATATTTGATACCGAAGGTGATAGGGAGCCACCAGCGTTTACTGAGTAGGTGGGGATATGGTCAGACCTGTGCTTTAGGAAGATCACTGACAACTGAATGGAGGGTGAACTGGAGTAGGGAGATTGTGGGGGGAGGGGAGACTGGCCAGCAGGCTGAGGTGATGAGGGCCAGCACCAGGATAAGAGCAGCGTCAGAGGAGAGAATGCAAGAGATGTTCGGGAAGTAAAACTGACATGGAGAATGAGAATGAAGAGTCATGGCTGTGACTGGAATGCTGGGAATGCTGGCAATGGTGGCACCTTTCACAGAAGTAGGAAAGTTGGGGAGAGAGAAAGAAGTTCTCAGAAATTGAGTTTAATTTGCTGAGCAGACATCCAGGAAGAGATTTCCAGCAGGCAGTTGGGTAAGTGGAACTGAAATTTAGGAAAGAGTTTAGATGAGGCAGAAATTGTTCAATAAGTAACAGCATATAGTATCTATCTCAAGCAACAATTCTCCAGAATCTTTTCTTTAAATGTACAAATACAACAAATAAGGTTAAATAAGTTGTTATGAATATTTCAACTTATTTCCTAATGACTTGGAGCAATCAATCAATAAACATTCATTAAGCACCCATGTGCCAAGCACTGTGCCAAAAGCAACACATTATTTCTTCTAGACATAATGATACCTCCCGTTGATCTAACCATAAGCACTTTTTACATGTTACCATATTTGAGCCTCACAACAACTATGTGAGAGAGAAGGGGCAGCTATTATCCCCATTTCACAGATTTAGAAACTGAGGTGAGGTGAAAATGATTTGTCACACAGCTTAAAGTGTCAGGGCTGGGGACCAAACCCAGGTTTTCTGACCTGAGGAAGTCAGAAAATTTTTCTACTATATCAAGCGGTCTCTAGTTATTAATAAACATAGCTACTTTCACTCTAGTTGGGTAGCTTGAGGAAGACTTAGAAATAGATTAAATGTTCACCTTTAACAGCAAGAAAGCTAAAAGACCAAACTTGAATCCCAGCAGCTAGATGCCTAATGTAGCACTAACTAGATATCTGTAGATGACTGGCCAGATATACTGAAAAGGGGACATCACCTGGAGTTCTAGTGCATGAGTGTAAGACTGCTAAAACCATCACTGTCTACACCAGTGGTGTCAAACTCAAATAGAAATGGAAGTCACATAAAGAACCCCAAGGGTTGCATATTGACTTAGTTTTAAAATGTAATTGTTGGGGGCAGCTAGGTGGCGCAGTGGATAAAGCACCAACCTTGGATTCAGGAAGACCTGAGTTCAAATATGACCTCAGACACTTGACATTTATTAGCTGTGTGACCCTGAGCAAGTCACTTAACCCTCATTGCCCCGCAAAAAAAAAAAACAAAAACAAAAACAAAAAATGTAATTGTTACCTGTGGTTTATTGTATTTTAGTTTATTTTGTTCAATATTTCCCAATTACACTTTCATCTGGTTCAGGCTGCCCTCCTGTTTAACACCTCTGGTGTACACTAATTGCCCCTACTTTCTCACCTCCTGCTCCTCAATTACAATATGGCTTCCCTACCACCATCTTAGAGTCATGACTGAATGAACCCAATGGCCTTTTCTCTGTCTCCATCCTTCGTGGCCTCTGTAGCATCTGACGCCTTTGATCACCCTTTCCCCTTCCAAATATTTTCTTCTTCTCTTCTTCTTGGGTTTTGACACTGCTCTTTCATGATTCCCCTATCTGTCTGCTGCATACTTAGTTTCTTTTTTTAGGATCACCTGTATCCTATCCCCTAAGTTGTGGGTATAACCCAAAGTTCTATCCTGGGCCTTCTTGTCTTCTCTCTCTATGATTGCATCACCTCCCGTGAGTTCAACTACCATCTCTATGCAGATAACCCACAACCCTCACCTCTCCCCAGTTCCAGTCTGGCCTCTCCAACTGCCTCCCACACATTCTCCACCCAAGTGTCCTGTAGGAATCCCAAACTCAACATGGCCAAAACAGAATTAATCTTCTTTCTACCAAACCCATCCCCCCCTCTTCCAATCCTCGTCTCCTCACTTCCCTCCTTCTATCAAGGGACCACCATTGTTCCTCATCTCGATTTGGAATCTAGAAATCACTCGGTTCTTCCCTCTCTTCCTCACTCTCCATAACCACTCAGGTGCCAAGTCTTGCTGATTCTAACTCTACCATATCTCTCGCATTTATTGCCTTTTCTCCACTCATACTACAACTACCACAATTCAAATCCTCATTGCCTGTAACACTGCAATTGCCTTCTAGCTAACTGGTCACCCTGTGCCCGACCTCTCCCCACTACTCCATCCTGTTCTCCACATAGCTGCCAAATCCCCATTCCTAAAAACCCTAGGTCTGACTGTGCCACTGTGCCACTGTGCCACTCAAGAAGCTTCACTGGCTCTTTCCTGTCTCAACGGCAAAATACAAATTGTTCTGTTTGGTATTTGCCATTTGGCTCATGTATCTCTCCAGATTTATTACATATTATTGCCCCCCGCCCCCCCGCCATGCACTCTATAGTCCAGCCAGATTGACCTATTTGTTCTACCCCATACAAGAGTACCCCCAGTCTTCCACAGAGAGGGCCCTCCTCCTATCTCATGCTTAGAATGCTCTCTCTACTCACCTGTGCCTCTCCAAACCCCTAGCTTCCTTCAAGTCTCAATTCAATCGTTCCCTCTCATACTAAGCCTTTCCTGATTCCCCAAACTGTTAGCCTCCCCTTTTCCAATAATAATAATAAAATCCACCCATACATACATATATACACACACATAAATATTTATGTGTGTATATATGTATATGTACATGTGTATATATATATATTTTTACATATACTGTGTGTGAATATATATACTCTGTGTGTGTATATATAGTTGTATTTATTTTGTATATCTTTTTTCTTTCTTTCTTTTTTTTTTTAGTGAGGCAATTGGGGTTAAGTGACTTGCCCAGGGTCACACATCTAGTAAGTGTCAAGCGTCTGAGGCCGGATTTGAACTCAGGTACTCCTGATTCCAGGGCCAGTGCTCTATCCACTGTACCACCTAGCTGCCCCTATTTTGTATATCTTTATATACAAAATGTGGCTGCCATCCCCTAATACCTTGCAGGTAAATACTATTTCACTGTTGTCTGTGTTGCTCTTGATGCCTAGGACACACCAGGACACTTCTTGAACTGAAGAGATCAGACTAAACACCCAGGTGCCGCCCAACCACAGAGCAGAAAAGGGAGCGCGCTGCGAGCCTTACTCACCCTCTGTCCTTCTGAGTGGGGCTCGATGCTTTTCTCAGTGACTGTCCTTGGGTTACCAGGTGGTTTTTCACGGGCATCGCCTCCAGAGCCCCTGACCGTCCTGATGCAGGTGAAATTTCCTCTGTCAGCTTCCTCTTCCTCTTGGCTGTTTTCTGGCAGGTGCTGCTGCTTTTCCGTAACAGGAAAGGAAACCAAGACGCTCTTCTTGCCAGGTTCTTCTCTGCTTGCAGGGCTGGAGTCTTGGTTTTCCTCTGGCTTCACAGTCTCTTTCTTTTTCTTTCTTGGTATGGATTTCCCCAGAATGCCCTGGAGGGCCTTCAGGTAGATCACTGTGGACCCCTGGTCCTTGACTTTCCTCTTCATTTTCTGGGTCATCCCTGCTTCCTCCATAGACTTACTTGGACTCTCAGCCTTAGCTGCAAACTCAGAGTTGGGGGATTCATCCTTGGGATCAACCTACACAGTAGAAGAAAAAATAAAATCTAAAATACATTCCAAGCATAAGAATTTACCTATGGTCACAGTCAGGATAGGAGCATAATAATTTGCTAGAATAATTTCTAAGAACGTAGATGTCCATAAGAATGTCGATGCACTGAACAGAGCAATGTACACCAGAGGTGTCAAACTTTCAGTCCCCAAAACTCCTGATTGTTGCAGGACCAGATTAAAATGTTATGGAGAAATGTTTAACATGATAAATTAAAATACAAGACAACATAGATAATGCTAACTTGTGGTTTTCTAAGTCAATATGCTGCCTACTGGGATCCATTTCTATTTGAGTTTAACACCACTGGTGTACAAGATCAAATGTTATTATGGCCAACATTATTTTTTTTTCCTCTTCTCTAAAAGAGATACCCCACACTGAAATGGAAGACAAAGACCGTAAAAGAAGGTAGAGGGAGCCAAGGGAAAGTGACAGGGGTTGGTAGTTCTTACTTTTTTCATCTAATAACCCTAAGGACTCCAACAACTGCACCTGACTTTATCTCCAATTGGAAAAACAAAACAAAACAACTCCTGTTCCTTTGGCATTTCCTTTTTTTAAAAAGTGTGTGTGTGAGGGGCAGCTAGGTGGCAGAGTGGTTAAAGCACAGGCCCTGGATTCAGGAGTACCTGAGTTCAAATCCAGCTTCAGATACTTGACACTTACTGGCTGTGTAACCCTGGGCAAGTCACTTAACCCTCATTGCCCCGCAAAAAAAAAAGATAAAAAGTGTGTGTGTGTATATACACACACACATAAAATAACATATAAAAACAACTTTAAATCATTTTTTTAAATTGAGCTTCAAATTCTCTACCTCCCTTTCTACCTTCTCCTATCCCTGAGACAGCAAGCAATTTGATGTAGATTATACATGTGCCGTCAAGAAAAACATATTTCCATATTAACCATGTTACAAAAGAAAAGAGACAAAAAAAAGCCTAAAAAAAATAAATAAGGTAAAAAAAGATATGCTTTGATTTGTATTCAAACTCCATCAATTCTTTCTCTGGAGGTGCACAGCATTTTTCATAAGTTCTTTTGAATCGTCTTAGATCACTGTATTGCTGAGAATCGCTAAGTCATTCACAATTGATCACTGTACAACATTGCTGTCATAGTGTACAATGTTCTCCTGGTTCTGCTCACTTCACTTTGCATCAGTTTGTGGTAAGGCTTTCCAAGTTTTTCTGAAATCATCCTGCTCATCGTTTCTTATAGCACAATAGTATTCCATTACAACCATCCACTATAACTTGTTTAGCCACTTCCCAGTTGATGGGCATCCCCTCAATTTCCAATTCTTTGGCACCACAAAAAGAGCTTTATACACACACACACATATATTTTGCAAATAGGTTCTTTTCCTTTTTCTTTGATCTTTTTGGGATACAGTCCTAGAGTACATAGTTTTATAACCTTTTGGGGTTCCAAATTGTTCTCCAGAATGGTTAGATCAGTTTACAATTCCACCAGCATCCTTGGCATCATCGAAACAAACACATTTTGATCATTTACCATCTGACTACGATTCTAGGCTCCACCAGAAGAAATATGAAAATAATAGGAAAGCAGGTGCCGTGCCTATTTAATTTTTAAGTTTTTTGATGGGATCTGTGAGTTCAGCTGCTTCCACACTAACAAACTCCTTGGTAGGGGATCTCCCTCCCTGATGCATATTAGCATCTTATCTGTACCTTATAACCATAGAGTTTCTAGGACACTTCGATGACCAGAACAATGTAAAGGGAAAGAACAGCCATAAAACAATGAAAAGTGAATGCTGCCAAATTCAAAGAATAAGCATGACTTCAAAGAAGAGATGCAAGAAAATGCTCCTACCTATCTCTCTGCAAAGGTAGGAAGAGTGCTATGAATGGGGTAATTCTCAGAGTTATGCTGTTAGCAGTTATGCTGATTTTTTCCCTCTAAATATTTTTTTCATCTTTAAAAATATTACTTGAATGAAATGACTCTCTGGGAAGAGAGTGAATACTGGAGGAAATTATGATGTTTTCAAAAAGACATCAATAACAACTCATTTTTTAAAAAGATTCATAAAATGATTTCCTTATAAGTATTATGTTAGCATGAATTCTTTAGTCCTGAAGGTAAATGCAAGTATCTGAGGGTCGGCTGAGAATCTGAGACAGCAAAAAGTCAGGTGTGCAGTGGATTGATGGCTAGGCTTAGAGTCAGGAAGTTGTTGTTCAGTTATATCCAGTTCTTTGTGACCTTATGGACCATAACACACCAATCCTGTCCATGAGGTTTTCTTGGCAGATACCAGAGTATCTCCAGCTCATTTTACAGATGAGGAAACTGAGGCAAACAGGGTTAAATGACTTGCCCAGGGTCACACAAGCTAATAAGTGTCTGAGGCCGGATTTCAACTCAGGAAGACAAGGCTTCCTGACTCCAAGCCTGGCACTCTATCTGCTTCACCACCCAGCTGTCCCTACTATATGCTGAGTGCTAGATACCAAAAAAGGCAAAAGATAGGCCCTGACCTCAAGAAGCTCACTATCCAATGGGGTCAAGACATCACAGGACAAATAGCAACCTAGAGGGGTAAGATGACACAAAAAAACATGCTGAAGGAGGGAGAGGAAGAGGAGGGCACCTTGTGAGGTACATGTTTTAGGCAGATCCAGGAGACTTGACAAGAAGAGTCTATGATGAATCCATTAATGGCTCAAAAGGTGCCCCTTCCGGGCACCTGAGACTGAAGGAAATCACTGGGATCACCTAAATCTGATCACACAGGGACCACCTTAAGAAGGTGGGAGTGATCGAAGTGGGGTAGCAGTAACGGCTCATTAGCCAGCTGAAGAATTTTCCAGCCTGGCCTTTCATTATCTTGATTCCCTGCTTGTTCCCACTTTTTGTGGCAAAGGCCAACCTAGTGGGTGGCCACGAGGTCAGGTTGCTGAGATAGGAAGGGATCCCCAATGGGATGGGATTAACCAAATCCTTCAGGCCCTAATAATTTTAAATTGAGCAGCTCCAGCAAACCACAGGGAGGTGGAAGAGCAAGGAATGAATAGGGATTATCCACCCCCAGGGCTCATGCCAAAGATTTGTATTATCTGCATTATCAAACAAGAGAAGCAATCACAATTAAATCCACTCCCCACCCTCTCTAATCAGAGATAGGAAGGACCCAAGGAGCCTATTAATAGCCTAAACCTGTGATGTCAAACTTCACTAGAAATGGGGGATCCATGCTGACAGCATTATGACTTAATTTTAAAATGTAATATTATGTGTTTTATTACATTTTTTACTTATTTTGTTAAATGTTTCCTTCTGATGGGGGCAACTAGATGGCACAGTGGATAGAGCAGTGGCTTTGAAGATGGGAGGACCAGAGTTCAAATCTCACCTCAGACACTTGCTATCTGTGTGACCCTGGGCAAGTCACTTACCCCCCAATTGCCTAAAACATCTGGAATCATCTCCAGTCACCCTGATAGCTTGCCACTGGACCCAGATGGCTCTGAAGGAGAGAGTGAAGCTGCTGACTTTTCACAGCCCTCCCTCACTTAAATCCAACATGCAAGTCATGATATCACCCTGATGTCCTGGTCCTCTTTGGGAATAAAGAACAAACAACAAATATTGCCTGATCATATTTTATTTCTGGTTCAGGCCATACTTGGGAGTATAAAGGGCTGCATGAGGCCTCAGGGCTTGGACTTAGAGACTTTGGGCCTAAACTATTAAACTTTACAACAGCCTTGTCAGGTAGGTAGTAAAATCAAGATGGTAGTATTACTCTATACTGTCCCATCCAGACCAGAAGGTTACACTTCTATACTTTGAGGTCCCTAATCCTGTGTAAACTTTATGTAATATTAGCTAGTATTTATAAAGCATTTTAAGGTTTGCAAAGCACTTTACAAATATTACTTCATTTTATCCTTGCAAGAACCCTGGGAGGTAGGAGCTATTATTATTATTGATGATGATGTTGTTGTTCCTAACTTTACAGATTTGTAAACTGAGGCAGAAAGAAGTTAAAAGACTTGCCCAGGGTCACATCTACTTGATGCCAGATCAGAACTGACAGGTTCCTGATTCTAGGCCCAGCACTCTGTCACTAGATGCCTCACTAGAAAAAAAAGCTAAGAAAGCAAAATGCTATTAAGCAATACCTTACAAATATTTATATTTTTTTTACCATCTTTCTTTCCCCTTGAACATGGTTTGTACTTGTTTTGGGGTGTGGTTTTTTTTTTTTGGTTGCAGGGCAATAAGGGTTAAGTGACTTGCCCAGGGTTACACAGCTAGTGAGTGTCAAGTGTCTGAGGTAGAATTTGAACTCAGGTCGTCCTGAATCCAGGGCCGGTGCTTTATCCACCGTGCCACCTAGCTGCCCCCTACAATACCTTACAAATAAACACCTAGTGCTGCCCCTCCCCACCTCTTTCTCCAGCCCAATTCATCTCAAACAAGCCCACTGTCCAATTTGTAGCAGCCTTCAGGCCCATCTTTCCCGCTTGTTGAAGTACCCAAACTTCCCTGAAAGGTAAAGCAGATAAGTCGTTATCTTGTCCATGTATTGTGCTGGTTCAGACTCCTCAAAGTCTGACCCTACAAGACAGAGATCAGAAGCCGAATTACTTTGTCTCCAGAGTAATTCCAGTCTCTCTGTCTCAGAGGCAGCCAAGTGGCCCTCAAACCCAGCCTGGGGAGCTTTCTGGCTGCGTGACCCTGGCCAAGTCATTCGCCTCTGCGTCAGTTTCCTCAAGGGGCACCACCTCCCGGGGCTGTCACGAAGATCAAAGGAGCTGATGCTCTCCCCCCACGCCCCCAGGAAGCAGATCCTGGTCTCTGCCGGGCTCCCGGGGCCGCCGGGGGGAGGGGCGCGTTTTCCAGCCTCCCCTCGGTCACTTACCTTGGGGTGGGGAGCTGCGTCCCTTAAAGTGCACATTTCTCGGACGGAGGGGCTGCCGGGTGGGGAGGAGCTTTCTAGGGGGGAGAGAAGGCCTTCCGTCCTCTGGAGGAGCGGGGTGCGGCTGCTAGTGCCGCCCGCACCTGGGGAATCAGAACAGCCGAGTTGGCGAGCAGGACCGGAGCCCTTCCAGCCCGGTGAATATCTGGGGGTCCCCTCTTGCTCGCCGCGGGCCTCCGGGCGCGGGGGCCTGCGGGGCCCTCCCCCAGGGGTAGGTCGGCTGGAGCCGGGAGGAGGGGAAGGCTGGGCATCGGAAGAGGCTGGGGAAGCCCGGGAGGCGGCGGAGGAGGAGGAGCAGGGGGCGGCCGCGGCCTCGGGCTCCCCGCGGCTGCGCTTGTTGGGGTAGCCATCCGAGCCGCTGCCCCATTGGCACTTGACCTTGCGTAGCCGGTCGGACGCCATGGGCACCTGCAACTTTAACGGGGGACCAACAGGTTATCCCCGGCCCAGGCCCGGAAGCCGCGCAGGCGCGACCCCCGCCCCGCGGCCGCGGCGCGGGCCCGGGCTGCGGGAGCCGGCGGGGAGCGGCGTGGAGCCTGACTCAGCAAGGCCGGGGAGCCTGCGGACGAGCCGTGAGGCAGGGCCCCGCCTCCCTCAGCCCGGCCTCCGGCCGCCCGCGCCGCCGTCAGGGCCCCACGCGCCCGGGCCCGCGCACAGCCAGGCCGAGGCTGTGCATCCACGCCCCCCTAGGCCGCGCAGCGAGCGCGCTCGGTCCATCCCCGTGCTCCTGCTCCGGCTCTCCTTCCTCCCTCCTCCCTCCTCCCTCCTCTCCTCCTCCCCCGCCTCCTCCCTCCTCTCCTCTCCTCCCTCCGCTCCCCTCCGCCGCCCCCCTCCCCGCTCCCCTCCGCCGCCCCCCTCCCCCCGCGCTCACAGGCTCCGCAGCCCGGGCCCCACAAAACAAACCTACTCGGGCCCTCGGGCCTGCCCCAGATTCGGCCCAGAGGGGCGGGACCCACGAGGAGGCGAGGGAAGCTGGCCCGATGATTGGCTGCCCCGGGGAAAGTCCGCCGCCTAGGGAGCCGGGGCGGGGAGGGTAGCTGGAGGATCCCGGGGGGCCCAGGAGCTGTCCAGGACATGCCTTGGCGGGAACCGTGTCGGGCGCCGGGGAGCCTTCCGTAGTAGGCCCGGCTGCCTCCTTCCCCGCGCTCCGCCACTGCATCCGATGCCCCACCCCCCACCCCAGCCCCCCCCCCTCCTGGGAAGACACCCAGTGTCTGGGAAGGCACTTATGAAGCGCCTGCTGTGTACCGCAGCTCCAGAGGAAATAAACGCCCGTCCTCAAAGAGCTTGCATTCTAGAAAGAAACCCCCTGAATTTATAGAGGGGGAAACAAGACCCACATAAGTGAAAAGACATGGGATCACAGGGCTAGGGAGTTGTGGAGCTGGGCTTTGAACCTGGATCCTGAGTCCCAAGTCCAGTCCTCACTGCATCATAATGTACTTAATAACTGTTTGTTAAATTTGGGGGGTTATTTTTTGGTTTTGTTTTTTTTTTTTGATGGGGCAATGAGGGTTAAGTTACTTGCCCAGGGTCACACAGCTAGTGTTAAATGTCTGAGGTCAAATTTGAACTCAGGTCCTTCTGAATCCAGGGCTGGTGCTTTATCCACTGCGCCACCTAGCTGCCCCCACTGTTTGTTCAATTTAATGTATGGAGTGAGCCTAAAGTCACCAAGGGGTCTGATGTCTTTTTTTGGGGGGAGGAAGGGGAAATGAGGGTTAAGTGACTTGCCCAGGTTCACACAGCTAGTAAGTCTCAAGTGTCTGAATCCTGATTTGAACTCAGCTCCTCCTGAATCCAGGGCCAATGATCTATCCTTAATAACATCTTGAAAATTATTTTTATTTATTTCATATAGACTCTCTCTCTCTCTCTCTCTACACACACACACACACACACACACACACACACACATACATAGTCCCATATAGACCATATGTGATGCTATGGTATTGTAAATTAAAAACAAAAAATAAAGGATTTATTCAATATTGAAACCCCTTGGTGACTTCATGACTTTCGGCCCACCCTATATGTTTTGACAGGAGCCTTCTGGAGGCAGTTCCTCAGGCTGGATTGACACCTCTTACTTCAGATTTTATAAGATCTTCTATCGCACTTCCCTTCCCTCATTAGCCTTCTTAAGCCAGTGAAGATGGGTTTATATGTAGTTTTACCTGATGGAAATGATTCTTTATGTGAGAATCATTGTTCTTAGAATTGTTGGTAGATTCAAAATCAGGCAATAAACATTTAGCATTTACTGTGTGTCAGGCACTGGGCAAAGTGCAGGAGGAACAAAGAAAAAGCTGAAAAAGCCCCTGCCCTCAAGGAGCTTGCATTCTTTTTTTCTTTTTTTTGTTTTTGCAGGACAGTGGGGGTTAAGTGACTTGCCCAGGGTCACACAGCTAGTGAGTGTCAAGTGTCTGAGGCCGGATTTGAACTCAGGTACTCCTGAATCCAGGGCCAGTGCTCTATCCACTGCGCCACCTAGCTGCCCCCTAGGAGCTTACATTCTAACATTCATAAAAAATATACCCAAGGTAACATTAGGGGGGAGATGGGAAAAGCCTTCTGTAGAAGGTGGCATCTGAGTAGAATCTTAAAGAAAACCATGGATGCTAAGAGGCAGAGGTGACCAAGGAGAGTATTTCAGGCAGGGGTGTCCAAAGGGACAGAGATTGGAGATGTACCATTTGTTGTGTGTAGGGAATAGCAAATAGGTCTGTGACTGGAAAGGTAGAAGCCGGGTTATGAAGAACTTTACATGCCTAAAAGAGGAGTTTATATTGATCAGAGAGGTAAAAGATAGCCAGCCACTGGGATTCACTGAGCAGGGGGTGATGTGATCAAACCTATACATTAGGAAAACCACTTTGCAAACTATGAGGAATGAATTGGAGTGTGAGAGAGACCTTGAGACAGGGGGACCAATTAAGTCTATACTCCCCAAAGAAAGAGGAAAAAAGATCTAAATGTACAATATAAGTATAGCAGTTCTTTTCATAGTAGCCAAAACTCAGGGGAGAATGGCTAACAAATTTAGCTTAAAAAATTGTGAAATATGAACATAATGCAATTATGTTCCCTTACTGGGGCTCAGGAAAGAAACTTGAATAATAGAATCTGCGTGAGTAAGCTGCAAAGAAATGCTCACCGAACCCATGGGAGCTGATGAGATCACCAAGTAAGATAATATAGAAGAAAAAGGAGAAGGCCTAGGACAGAGTCTTAGGATACACCTACAATTAGTAGGCATGCCTTGGATGAAAAACCGTTATGGGAGGATTATGGGCCCCGGTTACCCCAAAAGTCATCTGGGGAGGTCAAGGAACTTTTTCCTTGAAACCTCAGGAATTTTCCCTTGAAATCAAGTAGGCCTCTCCTTGAGCTCAATCAAGGACAAACACACCCAAAAGAGATAAGCAGCACCAGATTGAACTGAGCATGCTCCAGGACCACCACCCCACATTCCAGTCCTCCTGAGCACCTGGATGAGGTAATCCTGTTGGCAGTGACTACACCAGGAGAAGACCACCTGGAACCGCCACCAGCAGACTGCTCGGACCCACCAGGATAGAGTTAACGCCCAACACCAGATTGCTCACTATGGGTCATCACCTACCTCAGCCTACCACCAGGGCACCCCCAGCCCATCACCCAATAATGAACATTCTTACCCGTGCCATCTGAACCCTATAATAGAGTGCTCCCCAAGCTAGTTGGGGAAGAAAGCATTTTGTTTCTCCAAAACCTTCCGCCCTGAGGCAGCTAGGTGGTGCAGTGGATAGAGCACTGGCCCTGAATTCAGGAGGATCTGAGTTCAAATCCAGCCTCAGACACTTGACATGTTCTAGCTGTGTGACCCTGGGCAAGTCACTTAACTCCCATTGCCCCCACAAAAAAAAAAAGTGCTATATAGAATTACACACTCTTGCACACAAAAGCAGTTAGAATAAGATGGTAGTTTATTTAGGGGCAAGGGAAGGGGGGGGGGGGAGGGAAACCATGAAAGAAATCCTTGGACTTCACATGGGGAGAGAGGCATGGAACAAAGCACATGGCTCTGAGGTACCAATCTCCTCGAGCAGGAGACTGGCAGGTACTTTTATAGAGGACTGATGGTGGGGGGAGGGGTGACCATTTGACTGTTGAAAGTTCCATTAGTGAGGGAGGACCATCCCCCACTGGTGATGGCTAGAGGAATTGGGTGAGGAGTGAAGGACCATCCCCCACTGGTGGTGGCTAGAGGAATTGGGTGAGGAGTGGAGGACCATCCCTCACTGGTAGTGACTAGAAGAATTGGGTGAGGGGTGGCTATGGATCTCTCAAACCATCTCTCTCTTCTGGACACAAAGGCCACAGCCACACCCAAAGTTATCTCCCCAGGGATAAGGGAGATCAGAATGAAGGGTGGAGGTCCCAAAGCTAGCACTGTCAGATCTGACTCCACTTATCTCTCCAGGTGTATCTGTCCTCTGGTTTAGTTTCTCAAGGAGAAGATTCCTCGATGTACCCCAGAGAACTTCTAGGGTACTTTGGGCCCACAACAGATATGTGATTCGATCTCTTATTTTACAGATGAGGAAACTCACTCGGGTTCAGTGATTTGCCAGTCACAAAGGTAGTATGCATCAGAGATGAAATTTGAACCCAAATATTCCAACCCCAAAGCCAGGGCTCTTTCCACTGTTTTAGGTTGAGCAAATAGAGTAGTTTTTTTGTCTGAATTTATGTGTTTGATGCTGGTGCTAGGAAACAACATCAGTCAATCAATCATTCAAGATTTATTAAGCACCTATTAAGGGCCGTGCACTTCAATAAGCATTAGAGATACAAAAAGAGGTAAGGGACAGTCCCTGCTCTCATAAACCTTACAATCTGATGGGGGAGACAATATACAGACAAATATATACAAAGCAAGCTATATATAGGATAAATGGAAAATAACTAACAGAGTGAAGGCACTAAAATTAAAAGGGTTTAAGAAAGGCTTCCACTAAAACATGGGATCCCCTCG
Source organism: Dromiciops gliroides (assembly GCF_019393635.1). Taxonomy (NCBI): domain Eukaryota; kingdom Metazoa; phylum Chordata; class Mammalia; order Microbiotheria; family Microbiotheriidae; genus Dromiciops; species Dromiciops gliroides. The sequence goes on from NC_057861.1 coordinate 710,136,476, forward strand.
CTTTGAGCATGTATTTTGGCCAGGGACAAACCTTGTTGTTTCCCTCCATTTGTAAAACGTAATCTTCATGAAGCATCCTTTGCAACTGAGTGTGTGTTTTGCATTAAAGCCCCTGTCTGGATTTCTTTTATTTTTGTTAATTGTTGCACCATCAAGTCCTACCCCACCGGGCTACCGAGGCAGAATTCTCAGTTATGTAAATATCAGTTGAACAGGAAATTCCTTCTTCCTGGTTTTAAATACAGCCTCTATGTTGGTAATCACTCCAAGAGGGGGTACAGTCTTCAAACTGTCTTATCAAAATAGAATCTCCAGTATTTATTAACGTTCGTTGAACCAGCAGTAGACACAAATTCATACAATATGTGGGATTTATCTGTGTATTAGGTCAGCCAATGTTACTTCCTTGGGCTCTTTTGGGACAGTTTAGTTTCATTTTCCCATAAATACCCAGCAAGCCAATGATGCTTTGTTGGAAGGCAATATGTTTATCCGCCAGACACACTCAGAGTGTGATACTGTTTACAGTATCATTCCACAGTCCCCCCACTGGCCTCTGGGAGGGGGAAGGGAAGGGATACTTGAGATAACTATGACAATGTAAGAAACAGAAAACATCAAGTTGTTATAGGGCCTAGCACCCCAGAAGTTCTCTGGGGTACATCAAAGAACCTTCTCGTTGAGAAACTAAACCAAAGGACAGACACACCTAAAGAGGTAAGTGGAACCGGATCTGGACTGATCTAGCTCTGGGACCACCACCCTTCATTCCAGTCTCCCCCACCCCTGGGGAGATAAATTTGGGTGTGGCTGCTGCCTTTGTGTGGGGAGGAGAAGAGAGATGGCTAGAGAGATCCTCAGCCACTCCTCACCCAACTCCCCCAGCCACCACCAGTGGGGGATGGTCCTCCCTCAATAGGGGAACTTTCCACAGTCAGATGATCACCTCATGGACCACCATCAGTCCTCTATAAAAGTATCTGCCTGGGGGCAGCTAGGTGGCACAGTAGATAGAGCACCAGCCCTGGAATCAGGAGTACCTAAATTCAAATCCAGCCTCAGACACTTAACACTTACTAGCTATGTGACCCTGGGCAAGTCACTTAACCCCAACTGCCTCACTAAAAAAAAAAAAAAAGTATCTGCCTGTTTCCTGCTCGAGGAGATTGGTATCTCAGAGCCACGCTCTGTGCCATGCCTTCTCCCCATGAGAAGTCTAAGGATTTCTCTTGTGGTTTCCCTTCCCCAGCCCCTAAATAAACTACAATCTTATTCTATTGGATTTGTGTGCAAGAGGGTGTAATTATTTTTTTTTTTTTAGTGAGGCAATTGGGGTTAAGTGACTTACCCAGGGTCACACAGCTAGTAAGTATTAAATGTCTGAGGTCGGATTCGAACTCAGGTACTCCTGAATCCAGGGCCGGTGCTTTACCACTGCGCCATCTAGCTGCCCCGGGTGTAATCCTTTAATGAGGAATTCCTAAGGACCCCAAACCCCTACCCCCTACCCTATTTTCCCCATAACAAAGTAAAACTTATTTTCAAAAAAGAAAGAAAGAAACGAACTTCAAGCCTCCAGTTGTGCCCCTAAAACCCTGAGGGGCAAGATGGAGCCTTTTCTAAAACTTTCATATGAGAAAGGGAGTTGGCATAAGGACTTCTGCTGCATCTGTTTCCCCAGCATCTGCCACACTGCCTGGCTCATACTAGGCTTAATAAACACATTTTATTGATAGATTAATTGTTCTATTTGGCATCCCCCCCCCAAAAAAAAAAAAAGGCGTAGCTGAAAGCTACAGCTCGAAGGTACAGAGTCAAATTTAGGCTTGATATAGGAAACACTTCCTAACAAGTTCTAATGTGGAATGTAATGCCTCAGGAAGTACTGGGTTCTGCTTCATTGAAGGTCTTCAAAGGCTGGATGACCACTCGTTGGCAATGTTGTAAAAGGGATTCTTCTTCGGGTAGGATTTGGGCCAGATAAATTCTGAGGTCCCTTCCAACCCTGAAGTCCTACAATTCCATGACTCCACAAACATTTATTCAGCATATACTATATGGCAACTTTATGTTAAGACTCAGGCAGGGTTCCCCACCCTCTATGATGGGACCTAGTGGAATCTAGAAACTAATCAGAGTACTTACAAATGCAGAGGTGAGGACAACCTTGGGTTTTTCCCAGGTTTCCAGATGAAGGCTAAAAATCACATGAAGGGAGAAGGGAAGAAAATCACAGAAAATAATCCAGGTCCTTCCTAACTAATGCCCTGGAATAAAGGTAGTGCATAGTTCCTGTGTGTGTGTGTGTGTGTGTGTGTGTGTGTGTGTGTGTGTGTGTGTGTGTGTATCTGTCTGTCTCTCTGTCTCTCTGTCTGTCTTGTCTCCTTAACTAAGCAGAAAACTCCTTGAGAGTATACATAGTACTATAGTGTCTTGTGCTCCATATATGTGATGGCTGAATAAATGAATCTGAGTTTAAATGGATAAACAAGGGGAACTGAAAGAATCACTTCTCCCTCTTCAAAGGAAAGCCCCACCCCCTGCTAAACCCTAAATCCTCTGATGATTGAGTGTAGTTGCCAAAGGTCAACTGTGAGGAAAACAGAAGGGGAATTTGTAATGTTTTCAAATCTCATCACCCCCTTCTTCCACTCCCTGTGCCTTTGTGGTAGCTTGGCACAGAGATTTGTAGTCTGCCTCCTACTCTAAGTCACAGGATCACATATTGAAAGCTGGAAGGGGCAAGAAGAACAAAACAAGCATTTATTAAGCACTTATTGTGTGCCAGACACTGTGCTAAGTGCTTTACCAGTATTATCTCATTTGATCCCGTGAGGGCCAAAATTTGATATACGGAGCATTAATTGGGTGACTTGCCAAAAATATTTGGGTCCCAGAAATATGAGGAACCTTTTAGGTTCACCCTCCCCTCTGAACTGCCTTTTTTAGATATTTCTCCTAGGCCAATAAGAAAGGAGCCTTACAGCTTTAGTTCACAGAAGGATCAGATTTTATTACTTGGGAATTAATTAAACAATAAAGGTGAAACTAGTAAAAATCAAAGATAAGGAAATAGGAAAAAGAAATACAGATAAATACTCTTAACTCTAAACTTAGCCTATGCAATCCCCAGATCGTTTCCAATTAAGCTAATTCAAAGGAATTTAGGGTTTTCTGTTGTTAACTCACCAACACCTGGAAAGCCTACAGTTGCTTGCGTTCTGGAAGGGGAGAAGCCTGAGAGAGAGAGAGAGAGCGCGCTTACATTCCGGAAGAACCTCTACCTCCCTTCAGGGAGCATTCAATTTTTCCTCCTCCAAAAGGGGAGGCCCTTCAAAAACTGCCTATGGGGGCAGCTAGGTGGCGTAGTGGATAGAGCACCGGCCCTGGAGTCAGGAGGACCTGAGTTCAAATTCGGCCTCAGACACTTAACACTTACTAGCGGTGTGACCCTGGGCAAGTCACTTAACCCCAATTGCGCCCCCCCCCCCAACACACACACAAATTTACAAAAAAAAAAAAAAAACAAAACCCAAAAACTGCATATGGAGAGTTCTCCTTCTGACCTCAGTTGCATACATAACTTCAGGGTGGGCCAGGTGTGGCCCCTCCCAAATGAGTCAGCTAAAACACCAATAATTTTTACCACAATCCTCAGAACAACCCTAGGAGGTAGGTAATATGATCACTATTTTACAGTTGAGGAAGCTAAGGCAGACAGCAGTTAAGTGACTTGTCCAAGATCATTCACTAAGTATCTTAGAGTGGATTTGAACTCAGATCTTCCTGACCCTAGGCTCAGCACTCTTTCTACTGTGCCACCTAGCTGTCTTAGCAGAAAAATACCTTATAAGTCATTGGGTTGGGGGCAGCTAGGTGGCGCAGTGGATAAAGCACTGGCCTTGGATTCAGGAGGACCTGAGTTCAAATCCAGCCTCAGACACTTGACACTGGCTGTGTGACCCTGGGCAAGTCACTTAACCCTCATTGCCCCACAAAACAAACAAACAAACAAACAAAAAAAAGTCATTGGGTCAAATTCTGGATTCTTAGAGGTCAGCAAATTCCCTGGAACTCTGCTACCCCACTATTTGTCACAGGGTAGCATGTAGCTTGGCCAGTAGAGAGGAAGACCTCCTTGTGAAACAGATCCACTCAAAACCTAGTCATACTGACTGGACCCCAAGAGCTATAGCAAACTTTCTTGTTGGTCATCCAGAGTAACCTAGGGTTTGAGCCTGGGCATTTGCATAAGACTCTCCTCATAAGACTTCAGAAACAGGAAAATTCTCTAGGCACCAGCTCCTCTCCATGTCAGCCCCTCAAAGCTCTTCACTCCCTCCAGGTTCTGGAGAGTCTGGAACCATAGGTCTCCTCTCTCTAAGCCAGAAGCCAAAAGAAGGAACTCTTCTCTCCAGCTCTTGCCAAATCTTCCCCTCACTCAAACATGGGGCATTGGTTCTCCATTCCTGATTGTGCTGACTCCTGGACTGGCCCTGTCTTTCTAATTCCTAACCTTAGATGGGCCCTGCTATCTATCTACATAACTCCAAACCACCTAGAGTTACTAGGAATGATGAAATAACAGCTAGGCCTTCATGTGCTGCTTTAAGGTTTGTAAAGTGCTTTACATCTATCTCATTTTATCTTCACAATCACCCTAGGAGGTGGGTGATGCTGTTATCCCCATTTTACATATGAGAAGAGGTAGACAAAGGATGGGTGACTTGCCCAGAGTCACACAGCTAATAGACATCTGAAGCCATATTTGATTGAATTTTATTTTATTTTCAGACCTGAATTCTCTTTCTCCCCCACTGAAAAGCTAGAAAGCAATAACACGCCTCAATCAGTATTCTAAGTCCATCACTTCTCTGCTGGAGGTGAGTGCTGTGTTTCTCAAATCCTGATTGGTCATTGTGTTGATCAGAGTTCCTAAGTCTCTCAAAGTTATTTGTGTGCACACTTTGGCTTGTTCTCCTGGTTCTGCTCACTTCACTTTACATCAGTTCATACAAGTTCATGTCAGGTCTCTCTGAAACCATCTCCTTTATTATTTCTTACAGCACAATAGTATTGCATTGCATTCATATAGCATAACTTGTTCAACTATTCCCCAACTGATGGCACCCTCTCAGTTTCCAGTTATTTGCTGAGACCAGATGATAAATCATGTTTTCCTGACTCTAGCTCCAGCATTCTATCCACTATGCCACCTAGCTGCCACTCTGAGTGGGTTACTGTCAAATTCAGGGTTTCTAACTTCAGCTGGACCACCACACATTTTCATCCATTTATTCACTCTACGTCCACCCTTATATTTATCTCTTATTGATTATATTTCCCACAATATAAATTCCAAACCATAGGACCTCACCTCCAGATCTACAAAGAAGCTGCCTCCTCATCCTTCTTCCTCACTTCAAAACCTTTCTGTGTCTTTTTAGTTTCTTTACTCTCAGGAAATTAAAAAGCCCTCTTCCTGACCAATGCTCTCCTCCATCCATATTCAATCTAATTCTCTCTTCTCTTTCTCTCCTCTGTCTCTCTTTCCCTCTCCTCTCCTCTTTCTCTCTCTCTCTCCTCTTTCCCCCCCTCCCTCCCTCCTTCCTCCCATTTAATTTCTCCCCATTTATCTGTCTCATTTTAGTCATTTCTACCAATCATTCTCTCTCCATAAGAGTGAGCCTGAGTCTGAGCCCTTAGCGGCCTTTTCCATGTTATGTTTCTTTTCCTAAGCAAGTAAAAGAACACATTCCCTTCTTAAAATGGGATGTATACAAGCTTGGCACCAAATTTGTGAGTTCAAAAGGTCCAGAAATTCTGGTTCAATAGGATAGAATTGACTTGGGTGAGGGGAAGCTTCTGCACAAGAGAAGACGACCACATACAACAGGAAGAGACCAAGCCCTAGCCTAGCTGGACAGATTGCAGGGACTCTGTAGGTACAGTGCAGAGCCCAGGTAAAATGAAACAAGCCTGTTTACAAATTACTTATGTTCTGATGAGACTGAAGTCTCAGACTTGTAGGAAAGCTGAATAGTTAAAAGTTGTTACTGTATTCTGTTCTTTCTGCCAATGCATGTTTTTAAGTCTGTGTTAAGTTTCTCTTCTGTGTAAGAAATAAATACTTGCCCCATACCTGATTCATACTGAACATCCATACCATTCCCCTTCATTTAGGCAAACCCAACACAGAGCCAAAATCTACATTTTAAATAAATCATCCCCAATCCAGATTTTCTTGAAGGATAGCCAACATTGCAGAGATAACAGAATTCTTGGTACCTACTTGCATCTTGCAAGGCTTTTTTGAGAGATAACAGATCTCCTTAATTGTACACAGGGAGACAGATGATTAAGGTGATTTATGGGACAATTTAGCTCCGAGAGGAAAGATAAACTTCTGAATTTAACTCCGAGACAAAGAATCATGACAGGCAATTTTACAACCTATTGGGGGTGATTTAGAATAGATAGAATCAATTACAAAATGGAATCAGAATCAATTTGATTTTCTCAATTCTTCCCCTTAATTCATCACTTATCTATAAACTACTTCTATAATATCTTTAGCATAACAATTACCAATAGTTACCAATCATTATACTAACCTAAGTTTTTCCAGTACAGAGTACAGGTTTAGAGCAAGCTTTAACATAGCAACCAATGCAAAGTCTAAAAATAATACTACAACAGAGGGCAATAAGTGCCCATTTACCAAGGGTGGTGAACAGACCACTTCCCTGCAACCAAGTGAACCAAGAAGAGAGATTCTACCAGGGGTCACCTACAACGGGTAGTTATGTCTCAAGTATAACTTGCTGAATCTTATATAGGCCTGTCACAATTTTTCCCTGACCAGTTAACGTAAGAACAACAACATTGATTACTCATAGCACAAGCCATAGTAAGAATATCTAAAATAATGGATTAATATTAGGCAACTAAGGAAACTCATTGAATGAACATAGACACTGTAAAGGAAAAAGCCAGAGTAATACAATAATGATCATCAACATTAACTAGCATAAAGTCCCCTTGTATCCTAATAACTCACTCTTACTGCTCTTTTTTTTTTAATTTTTTTTTTTTTTAGTGAGGCAATTGGGGTTAAGTGACTTGCCCAGGGTCACACAGCTATCTTACTGCCCTTTTAATCAGCAAATTTCATCTTGGATCCCAGATGTACCATGTAGTTATCTAGAGTCTGAAAACATCTTCTCTTGGACATTCTGGAATACATATCATTCTCAGGGCAGCTCTGAAGGGGGCTCCTCTTCATTAGATTTGCCTCTCTGGTTCCAAGTCACTTGCAAAGATTCTCAAATGTTTCTGCTAAAAATTTTTGCAAAACAGATCTCAATTTAGTATACCCTCCTAAATTGTACTTTTCCAATAACTAATTCATGTAGTAAAAACCAGCTTAAACCTTATGATTCTAATCCTACTGACTACAGAGTTATAAGAAGAACATCAAGTGAGGAGCCCATAGTTCACTTGCAAATTCAGAGAATTTAAGTTTTTGCATATCCCTTGCTACTTCCATCTTTATCTAGACCCTGTACTTGATAAAGATACTACCAACAACAAGTTGAAGAATCTTAAAGAAAATATATGGAGATCTGACTTGTAAAATGAGTCCTTTTGGTTCATATTTACCAAAGTAGACATGAGTGCTTTTCTAAATTGGCATTGATTCCATTATCATTTAACTTCTTAAGACTAGCATTCGTTTATTTCATTCTTTATTTCACATTTAAGCCTCATAAAGGGAAAAACTTCAAGTTTTACTACTTATAACTATCTTATGTTAGCAAATTATTTTGCTATACCCAATAAATTAAAAACTGAGAAATCAAAAACTAAATACTTTAATACCTCTTAAATTAAATGTTAAAAGAAACCAGAAAATTTCTGGCTTATGCAGAGGGTGAACAATACAATTTTATATATAAAATCCTGTACCCAATTTTTAGAACTTGTTATTAGAGCATGCTCAAAGTCTGTATATTCCATTGGAATCCTTTGCATTTGACATATATAATTGTGTGATCTTATTGCTTTCTCAAATTTTTCCACTCCAATTAATTCCAGTTCTCCCCTTTAAGAGAATAAAATACTGATAAGGATCTAATCCTATACATTAAAACATAAATAACAACATTCTTCATAAGTACATGACCTCTATTCCTGGGTTCAACAGCTACATAATGAAGTTACTTAAAAGCTGCTAACTTTACTTCAATTGCACCAGCAACAAAAACAGGAATAAAATGTGTAACTATACCAAGTAATTAATTCCAAACTGTTCACAGAGAATAGTGTATATTTCAAACAAGCAGACTACATGTAAGTTGCATGTATTTCAGGACAAGCTCAATACACGTGTTAATCTCTAAGCAAAATTGGATTTGCCTTTGAGGTAACACATCCTCTAAGATAACTGATTGCACTGAAGTTTTTTTCTTTAAAATAAAACAGATGTTTTTTATTTCAACCTTACTAATTAACAGATTTATATCTTTGTCCCACAAACTTCTGCATTATTTTCTAATTACTCCCATGTGCCTAGTTATAAAGGATATGGAATTGATTATAAATTCAGAGTAAAAATAGTGAGATCTTCCATACCTGCATCCTATAGCAGTGTAGAGGTGCAAAAGTATCACAACAACAAAATTCATTTTATTTATACACACACTCACATTTTTAAAATTACAGCTTTACTTGCTATGGTCAGAGAGTTGCTTTGAAAGGAAGAAGCAGGGGCACTTCCAGGTAGTCAACTGCCAATGATATAAAAATGGCAGTCTTGTATTCTCATCCCCCTCTTTCAGGGTCCACAAGGATTTTATATTTTTTGCATGACAGCTAAAATATAATTTTCTGATGGCCCTTTCAGGCCAGAATTATAGTTTACTATCTTCAAATAATTCCACGTTGCAAATATATTACTATAGTTGCCATATCATAAAGAATAACCATATAACATTTTTCACATCCTTATCTCAAGAGATCAAAAACCTCTCTCAAACCCCTCTTCATAAAATTCCAGACCCCTTTTACTTTCCATAGAGTTTTTTGGTTTGTTTTTTTGTGGGGTAATGAGGGTTAGGTAACTTGCCCAGGGTCACACAACTAGTAACTGTCAAGTGTCTGAGGCCGGATTTGAACTCAGGTCCTCCTGAATTCAGGGCTGGTGCTTTATCCACTGTGCCACCTAGCTGCCCCATCCCTTTTACTTTCAAGCCCCATTTGATCAAACATTCTCTCTTCCTTTCTCAATGCATACTTCCAATGGACTTTGATTAAAGCCCTGCAAAATTGGGGTCTTCTCATTTTCCTTTGATATTTTGATCCACTGAGCACCCAAAAGACATTCCTAGCTCCTTGTTACCTCTCAAAATCTCCCTTTTACACTTACTAGTTGTGTGACCCTGGGCAAGTCATTTAACCCCAATTGCCTCACAAAAAACAAACAAAAAAATCTCCCTTTTAATTAAATTTTATTTATTTTCAAGTTGCTCCTTGACTCTTCTCTTTCAGTGAGCAAGAAGACAGCTCTTAAAATTCAAATCATACACTTGCTTTGAAATATAGCCCAAACTGACTTTCCTTCCTTTAACCTATGATCATGTGATGTTGAGTAGCTCTCATGTACATCCATGGTGATGCTCCTAAGTTTATCTATACCCTTCTCATGTCATCTAGGGCAGAAAACATAGATATACCACTTAATTCCTGGCAGGAATTGATTTTAAAAAGAGTTAATAATTTCTGTATCACATAGTTTCAGTGGTTCTAGTCCCAAATCCCACCTAGAAATTTCACATAATCTATTATAAAAATGGTTAGGAGTCTTGTTTTCTTCTTGACAAGTTATTCAAAATCTATAATTAATATCCATATCAGAATCAGTGAGTCTAATATAATTTACAGAAAAATTTATAATTGCAAAACACACATGAATTTGAATATTTCTTTCTATATTGATTAGTATTTAATTTTAATTTGTAAAATTTGCAAGCATCTAATTAAATGTTCTAATAAAACTTATTTATTTTCTGGTTGTTCCCTGATTTACAAAATTTTTTCTCTTTTTAGGAGGGAACAGGAAAAAGTTAATAACAAGTAAGTAGTTCCCAATGCCACATCTATTTAAAAGGTAAGCTGTAACCTATTTTTTTCTTCACTTTGAAACTTTACTGATACCACTTTAAAATGAGTTTCCTTTGAATCAGTGAAATGACCTCCTTCTCTTAGCTATAAAACAATAATCTGTCACTCTCCAGGCAAAGAGTTATAAGAGATCTAAGTGTTATTTCCTCTGTAACTTTCACTTTTTAAATTCTCCCTTAAAAAAAACAAATGTTCTTACAGAGTTAAAACTCATTAAAATATTTCAGCATTTATAAAAACATCTGACCCACATTTTAGAAATTCACAGTAGAGAATTTACATTTTAGTCATAAACTCAGTTTCTAATTAGTTTATGATGTCACATATTTCCTGTAAATTATCTTTGTTTCTCTTGTCTGCCTCCTTGACTTAGCTGGAATCAGGGAGAGAGAGAAAGAGATTCATTCTTTAAGAAGGAAAAAACAATTTCCACTAACCAAGCCCCAAGGAAAAGTTAACTTTGACTAATAAACATAGCTAATATGACAAGATGACACAAAAATACTAAGTAAAATTAGAGTACACAAAGGAAAGTCCCCTATTTAGGTCAAATTCTGGGAGATAGATATATAATATTTGCTCTAATTTTAGTCACCCCCAATTAATGACTGGGAAGATCTTGTTTTCAGGCCTCCCTGACCCCTTTCAAAATTTCACACATACCCTTCCTAGCTTGAACCAGGAACCCCCCTTTGAAGGAGGAAATATTCCTTCAGTAACCCTCCTGGTTCCCTTGCAATAATGAAGAGTCCCCCATGAAAAATAAAAATTCTCTCAGCATTCAGTATTGCCTGAAAAGATATTGATGCCTCAGGGGGACTTTCCTATTCCACCTTTGGCCAGTCTGTCACACCTGAAAACAGAGAGGAAAACCAACAAACAGCTCCAGCTTCCCCAACAGTGTAGGGACTTACCTGACTTGGAAGAGATTGAGGTCAGATTCCTGGTTGTAGTCCTTCATGGAAAAAAGCCTCAGGTAGCAAATTCCACCAGTGATCTCTATTTCAGGGACTGTTCTCCCCCTTATGTCCCTTCATGGTTGCCAGCTATTACAATTAAAATTAAGGTAAACTGGGGCACAAAATTCCAAGCACATTCAATTTATTAGTAAGGCTAGCAACTGCCAATAAAAGGGATCTCTCAACTCCTCAGTTAGCCAAAAGATCATGAGGTCAGGCTTACTAGCCTTCATATAGTTTTGGGAAGTAAAAGAGAACAAAGAACAGTATGATTTGTTACGAAGTCTGAAGTATCATAGATGATGGAAAACAACATGATTGGATGGAAGTCTGGAATGTAGGTCTAGCAACAACACCTCTTTCAATATTGTTGCTATGGAAAGCTCATTAATGGTGTCCACCTTGATGGAAAACAGTCCAGATTTTCTTGAAGGACAATCAACATTGCAGAGATAATAGAATTCTTGGCACCCACCTGCATCTTGTAAGCCTTGTTAGCAAGATAACAGGTCTCCCTTAATTGTATGTGGGGAGCCAGACAATATATTTGTTTGGATTAAAGTGATTTATGGGACAACTTAGTTCAGAGAGGAAAGCTGAACTTTTGAACTTAACTCAGAGAGAAAGCAGCATGGCTTAGGCAATTATAGAATCCATTACAAAATAGAATCAGGATCAGTTTGATTTTTTCATCTAACAAGACAACACCAGACCATGAAAATCTTTTGTTCCACAGAGTTTCAAACAAACATAAAGATGAGTGATGTGCTTTTCTTTTGCAAAAAAACACAAAAGTTCTATATTTCTTCACCTGTTTCCATGATGACAACTAGTTGTCAGTAGTTTGTTACCTAGTAGATACTTTCAGAAAATTAAACAATCTACCCCTTCGTGGGGTAAAAAAGTAACTGCTATTTCAAATAAAATCTTATTCTGGAGAGAGCATTTTGAAAACAAAAGTTTGGAAATGTTTCATTTTCACATGACTTTGTTGCCAAAAAATGATATGAATGTGTCACTTGAAAAACTCCTATCTAAACACTTGGAAACAAAATTCTACAGCCTGTTAAAAATATATAAGTTCAACACTTTCCAGCTAGTTTGTAAAAACAAAACAAAACAAATTACACAAAAATAGACATTTACTAACTGAACATTATTACAAGAATTTTCTGGGTTTTTTTCAGTTTTGGAGAGAAGAGGTAGGAAGTGAGAAAACCAGCAAAATATTTGACCCCAAAAAAAGAAAGAAAAGAGGATCACAGGAGGGTTTTTTGTTGTGTGGTTTGTTTTTTTTTAAAGAGCTCATGTAAAACAACATAAGTAAGGCCAGAGGAAATGCAGACAAGCAGAACATCTTTGAAAGCTGCATGTCAGTTTTATTACAGCCTTAGAAGTAAAAGCAATCTCTATGTTACAGAAATGCATAGTTTCATATACAGCCCTCTCTTTCTATTCTATTTTGTATGTGGAAATGCCCTTTTTATTTGGTGTTTTTAAGTTCAGAATTGAAAAAAAGAAAATGATAAAAGTTCTATATTCATTTCAACAAAAACCTTTGCCTGATTGGTAGATAGGACTGAAAACTAAGTGTTATGATTCAGTAAGGGCAGTCAATGACAGATTTCTTCCAATTTGATGTACATATCTTTATGAGGTATCTTTTTCAGCCATGGTAACCATCAATACCACAAATCAAATAAACTGAAATTAGAACAAGCCTTTCAAATTAATGTATCACAAAGTGCTAAATCAAGATCTTTAAAAACAATTAAGCACATTTAACCATTTATATTATTATATTAAATATACATTTTATGTCATTAGAGTTAGGTACCAAATTTGAATGTACACTATTTGAAGTTGTAATTATGTAAAATTTAGTCATTGGTCCTAACACTCTGGAAATATTCTGTACAAATTCAAATAATGTGACCATTCCACAGGATTCTTTATTTGTACTAGTGAAGATACACACACACACACACACACACACACACATATATATATATAATTGTATTATGTTTATAATAATTTTAGTGAGAAAAAATTTTATACCAGAAATTTCTTAAAATTTAAATATTTATTTCATTCTATCTCATCCTTTTAAGTTTTTTGCATAATGTTTTATACTCCACATAATATATTAATAGTTATACATGTATACAACTTATCAATAAATACAAGGGGGCAACTAGGTGGTGCAGTAGATAGAGTACTAGCACTGGAGTCAGGAGGACCTGAGTTTAAATCTGACCTCAGACACTTGACACTTACTAGCTGTGTGATCCTGGGCAAGTCACTTAACACCAATTGCCTCACCAAAAAAAAAAAAAAGAAGAGGAAGAAGAAATAAATAAATAAATACAAATATATTGGGGAGCTCAAAATTTTTGCTGAGAGGAATGTATAAGTGAAACAACTTGAGGATCACTGTCTTAGAGTGATATTTAGGGCACTGAGGACTCAAGTGACTTCCCGGCCTGACTTGAATGAGCCAAGCTCTTCCTCACCTAAAGGTTAGCCCTCTCTCCACCACACTCCAATGCCTATCAGAACATTATGTATCAAAATGTTGCAAAAGTCAGTAAATACATTAGAATCCTAGAATGGCAGAAATGGAAAAGACTTTAGAGATGAGCAACTCTTACTCCTTCAAACCCAGGGCTTCTGACTCTAAATCTGAGTAACACATATTATTCTCAAAATAAAAATTCTTTATTAGAATATGTAGCTTAGAAAAAGAAGGGGGAAATGCATTTTCCCTCCTTAGCCTCAGTGATCTTCCTTTGGAGCAGAGGTAGAAGGATAATACATTGCACAGGTCAAAGCTAATGGCAAATAATAAATATTTGATTCATTTCCAGCAAAAGAGGCTGGGCTCTAAAGTATTCACACCTCCCATATAGTGGGGTGGGGCTCCTAAGGTGTTCATACCCTCCTGTAATGGGTGCAGCCTCGAAGTGTTCACACCTCTCCTGTAGAGGGCTTAGGTGTCCAAACCTCCCATGTAGTAAGGGATCAGGTGCCTTACAGATGAGAGCCAGCAATAGTGAATGCTTTTTAACACAGACTTAAAAGACAGCATGATTGGTTTTGCCCAGCTTGAATGCAAAGTTCAGCAGAGTCCTAAATGTCCTAAAATCAGTGCTCAGTCAGTTCTTCTGTTCAGGTGCTCCAGGAAGTCTCTTTAGATCAAGTTCAGGGCTATTTTTGAGGCTTTAAAAATAAACTCTGGACTTCTGACTCACCAAGAGGCACAATGATTAGTGATAGTCAAACTCAGATTGAACTGGACAGTGTTCTTTGGTACAGAGAACTATTCCAAGGGCTTGATAATGTGTTTCATAGTTTCCTTCTCCCTTCAAGGGCTCCTTCAAGCATTCCGTTTCCCTTATTTTTGAACTGAAGCTCGAAGCTCAGACTTCAGATGGTGGATGGCTAATAGACCTGGTAGATTATTATGTCTATAAAAGCAGAGGCTTTATCTCATCCATGAAAAGTATCCTCTCACCCACTCTTATGTCCTGAAAGCCTTTATTCCCAAAGAACTGATATATTTCCATCTTGTCTCTTGTTTTGACTAAATTTTTCCAATGTTAATTAGGTATCTCCCCCACCTAATTTATGGTTCAAAAGATCCAAATAGTTCCTCAGTGTTTAACTTTTCTTCTTCATAGAGCAAAATATTTTCCATCAATTTCTTCTTGGCATCATTGATTTCAACTTCCCAAGAATTTTCTGTTGCTATCATCAAAGGGATATGAGTTGGAACAAAGGAAGGGAAAATGTACATTTTTAAGATTCACTAGTTAAGTCACACTTCCCCTTCCCCCCACCTCAAAGATTCTCAAGACTCAAGATCATCAAATTTCAGAGTGAGAAGAGACCCCAGTGGCCTTCCAGTCTAACCCATACGTGAATAAGGATGTCTCCTCCAACATTCTCAATATGTGGTCCCCCAGCCTTTGCCTGAGGAAAACTCCCTCCCTCCCAAGGTAGTCCATTCCTCCCTCTTGGAATAGTTATTATTCTTAGGAAGATTTTCATTAGAATAAGGCAAATTCTTCCTTTCTGTAATTTCTGTCCACTGGTCCTATTCCACCCTCTGGGGCCAAGAAAAACAAATCTGATCCTCTTCCCACATGACAGTCCTTCAACTATTTGAAGACAGCTACCAGGTACTCCCTCACCTCCACCATCCCTACCCCACCTATCTTCTCTTGTCGAAATTCAGCCTCCCCACTTTCTTCAGCCAGTCTTCATGAAGCATGAACACATGGCTATTCCCCATCCCATCTGCCCTCCTCCAGACACTCTGCAGTTCATAAAGAACCTTCCTAAAACATGGCGCCTGGAACACAACACTGAATACGTCAGCTGTGATCTGGCCAGGATACCCCACTGCCTAACAAGTGAAATACAGAATAAATACACTCAGCCTAAAGAAGAGAAGACTTAGTGGGAACATGAAAACTGTCTTCAAATACTTGAAGGGCTGTCATAAGGAAGACAGACTGGGATTATTCTTCATGTTCCCAGAGGGCAGAATTAGGAGGCTTGGCTAAAAGATGAAGAGAAAAGTGGGTTTCATCTGGATATAAGGAAAAACTTCCAAACAATTAAATCTGGCCCAAAGTGGAATGAGCTACCTCCCTGTAACTGGACAGTTTCTTTTCTTTTTTTTTTTTTAGTGAGGCAATTGGGGTTAAGTGACTTGCCCAGGGTCACACAGCTAGTGTCAAGTGTCTGAGGCCGGATTTGAACTCAGGTCCTCCTGAGTAAAGGGCCGGTGCTCTATCCACTGTGCCACCTAGCTGCCCCAACTGGACAGGTTCTAATCCCTCTAGTTGCTAGTATCCTAGCCACACCCCTTCCCAAATTACCTTGTATCTATTTTGTGTATATACATATACATATGCATATGTGTGTATGTATATATGTGTATAAGTATATATGTATCTAAATATATGTGTATGTGTGTATATGCGCATGAATGTGTATCTGTGTATGTATGTGTGTATATGTGTGTGTATATATGTACACACACACACACACACACACACACACACACACACACACACACACAGTGTCCCAAAAGTCTTAGTGCAGTTTGAAGCTTTGATAACTTAAAATCTTTAGCATTAGTACTTATTTTTTTCTGACATGTGCCAGATAAGATCACTGATTCTATTACATTTACTAGATAGAAAATGTGATAGGCCAAAAAGTTAAAAATTAAGTTGGATCTAAATGTAGACCTAATTATTGCCTAATTTAGATGAACTTCCCTCCAGAGGAGGAGCCACTGTTAGGGTTTCTCCTTTGGGCTAAGGCATAGAACACTACTGGTAAAAATGGTACTGTCATCTGGGCCATAAAAGACATTCAGCCATGATCAGCCATCAACACCTTAGCAAGAATTAGTTTATCTAATTTAACTGATTACATAGAAGGGCCCTGATGGTAATGGATCAAAGAGGAGTTATTTTTCATAGTGGGGAAGAGAGAAGAAAAAAGGATCAGAGAATGGTTCAATAGTAGATGGATGCCCAGAGGTTGAGTTATACTAGGCAGCCCACAGGCATAAGTATCAGAGCCCTGGAAGCATGTGAAGGGGAGGAAATTTAATTTTTTTGAAAAAAGTAAGGCATCAAAATGAAAAGGGAGAAGGACTCAAGACAAACTCTTCAGCCCCACCATTTTACCACCTAAAGACCCAACTCCTGACCTCTTGGAAATGCTAGCAGAGGTGGTATGGGGACATGCTGCAAGGTAGCGGGAAATTCTACAAACCTCCCTTCCCCCTGAATCTGGAGCCAGGGAAAGTGTGTGATCCTGAGGTGGGGAAGGAGGGGAGAAAGGATCTTACCATCTTGAGGATGTAAAGCAGCAAGACACATTGAAGAGTCAGCCTCTACCCCATTGGCCAGACACCTTCCTTCCCTATACCCTGGTTGGGATGATGAGGACCCTGCTCCTGCCCAGAGTCCATTCTGATCACGGTCATCTGAAGAAGAGACTTCTGTGCTAAGATTGTCAACATCATCAGTCTCCTCTGGGGTATTCACTGATGACCTCTTCAATTCCAAGCTGCTGTTGGGGCTGAGGAGTCTGATTTGTTGATCCAACTCTGCCACAGTAGCACACACCTGTGAGGGAGGAGATGCATTCTGCAGTCAGTTCCTCTTGATAAAGGAGAAATCATGTGATAGAGTGAAAAGAATCACAGCTTTGGAAGTCAGAAGACCTAAGCTCTGGTCCCAGCTCTGCTGTATGTGAGCTCAGACAAGTCATTTAGTCTCACTAGCCTCAGTTTCCATATTTGTAAAGATGGGATTTGCCTTTTCTGACTCCGAGTTATTATGAGGATCAAATAAGATAATGGATATTTAGGGCCCTGCTTGCCTCACCAGCTCATTTATCCAGCTGGTTAAGAGCATGATTTTTGGGGAGGAAACCCAACGTACCTGAGTCACACTGGGGGGCTTTTTCTGCAGGCAGAAGTACATAGCTGTGGCAAAGTCTATAGCACAGTTCTCTGGTAAGTGCCCAGCTTTGACATCCTGGTATTTCTGGCAGATCTCCTTTGCAGCTAGTTTCTCCACACCTTTGTTCTTGGAGCACAGTAGGGCTTTAGTGCTCAGGATTTCACTGATGAGTAAGTCCTTCTGTGAAAGGATGCCATCTTTACATGAACTAATAATGCTTAACCACAAGCTCCCCCCAAGCCATCTGCAATAAGAACTTTTATACTTTTTTGGACTGTGGAATACTTTTTTTTCAAAGAGCAATTCATGGGGCAGCTAGGTGGCACAGTAGATAGAACACCGGCCCTGGATTCAGGAGGACCTGAGTTCAAATCCGGCCTCAGTCACTTGACACATTACTAGCTGTGTGACCCTGGGCAAGTCACTTAACCCCAATTGCCTCACAAAAAAAAAAACAAACACAAAAAACAAACAAACAAAAGAACAATTTGGAAACTATGCCCAAAGGACTATAAAACAAAGAGAAATTCATGGAAACTTGATATCATGGGAAAACAAATATCATCAATTTTCCACTTATACAACCCTTTTATTGGTCACTTCTTGGCCCAGTCCTTCATTTGCCCTTGGGAACAAATTCAACACTATAGGGTAAAGAGAAAAGTAAAAATTGGATATAGAAGTACAAGAGGGGCAGCTAGGTGCCACAGTGGATAGAGCACTGGCCCTGGAGTCAGGAGTACCTGAGTTCAAATCTGGCCTCAGACACTTAACACTTACTAGCTGTGTGACCCTGGGCAAGTCACTTAACCCCAACTGCCTCACTAATAAAAAAAAAATTAAAAATTAAAAAAAAATAAGTACAAGAGAGGACATTTAAAAATAATATCCCCTCACCAATATAAAATGTAGAGAGAAATTCAAATATTTCACAAAAATTCAGAAAACTAATCTCTACTTACCAAATACCCCATCAAACCCTAGCGGTCCCATTTCAGAACCTGGTAAGAAAACCCCTGGTCTAGACAATGAGAGATTTCTGTTTGGCCACTAGCCACATCCTCATCCTCCCACTTTGTAGTCTGGGTCAAATGGGTAACAACTCTTCCTATTTAGGTGAAGAAAGAGCTGCTTCCTGCTTATAGCCCTGACACAGAAGAGTTTTGGTCCCACAAAGAAGGAAATTGCCTATTCTACAGTTGTATGATGCAACATACGCCTTATAAGAAATTACCTACTCCAGTGGGGAAAGGAGGGGAGGAAGGGGGAGGAGGGGGAATGAAACTACTCAGAATGATAAAGTCTGTAAAGACCAGAGAAATATTGTTGACATTGGAGTAACCCATAACACCATAAAGTGCTGACCTTTGAAAAGGAAGGCTGAGTCACTAAAGCAGGGGCTTTTGAATTAGCTGTTCACCCAGGAAAGGGGATACATTTGCCCAGCTTCTTCAAACTCATCACAGTAATAGGGAAACCCAAGAAAAACCAAGAAAGGGTAGAGAACAGATTTAACTGTGACTTATTGTGCTGACATAGTTTGGTATGGGATGGCCTTGAGCAAGGGTATTTAGGAATCAATCCATCCATAAACACTTAAAATCACCTACTATGTTCCAGGCACCAGTGATAGGCACTGTGAATACAATGAAAACAAACTCTCTTGAGGAGCTTCTGTACTGTAGAAGAAGGTAATGAGTGGACATAAGTAGAAACAAAACTGAAGGGAAGAATAGGTGATGACTATTGCTCAGAGATACGTCTGGTCACTATCCTGCTGCTGCCCTTGGGCAGAAATGGGTTTCTGCCAGAGGGGGAGGACACAGCGGTAGCTGAGCAGATGAACATTTTCGGATTTTGTGGGCTCTATTGGAATTGGGAATTGTGGGTATTGTGACACATGCTGCTCCCTTCTCTCCTCTAACTTCTTCAGAACTGTGGCTATGCTTGGTACCAACTCTCTAGTTGAAAGTCAAGTCAAAGGGGCAGCTAGATGGCGCAGTGGATAGAGCACCGGCCCTGGATTCAGGAGTACCTGAGTTCAAATCCGGCCTCAGACACTTAACACTTACTAGCTGTGTAACCCTGGGCAAGTCACTTAACCCCAATTGCCTCACTAAAAAAAAAAAAAAGTCAAGTCACCAGAAGGGTGAGTCTGTGAAAACACAGTCATTCAGAAACAGCCAAGGCTACATATGTGACTAAGACTGCCCAAGGTTTCCAATGACATGTCTGAGAGCCCCAGACAGAATACACATTCTCCCTCCCAGACCTGGCTAAGGTACAAAAGTTATTAATGACTCATCAGAAAAAGCTCAAAACCCTTAAACTCAAGGAGGGACTAACACACACACCCAACTGGGTGGAGTAATCTATTTAATCTGGGCAGTAAATGAGTCTAACACTCATCAGAATTGGTTTAAAGACCTCAATCTCATTAGAATTGGCTCAAGGAGGGAATAATGTACAGACTCAACTAGGTGGAGTAATCTCTCTAACCCTGCAGGAAAATAGGAGGGGAAGGGAATAAAGAGAGAGGGGCAAAAGAAGGAAGGGCTGAGTGGGAGAGGGGACAGACAGAAGCAAATCAATTTTCAAGAGTGATAGGATAAAAGAAGATGGATAATAGAATAAATATCATGGGGAAGGGAATAGGTTGGAAGGGGAACAGTTAACAATAGTAATCATGAAAAAGAGAAAAGGGGGAAAATTGTACAAAAAATATTTATAGCAACTCTTGGTGGAGGCTAAGAATTGAGAATCAAGAGAATGTCCATCAATTGAGGAATGATGGGAAAAGCTGTGCTATATGATTGTAGTGGAATGGTCTTGTGCTACAGGAAATGACAAACAGAATGATCCCCTAAAAAACCTGTAAAGACGAATGAACATCGATGTATAGTGAAGTGAGCAGAGCTGGGAGGACATTGTGCATAGTGACTGCAGTATTGTTCAATGAGCAATTGTGAATGACTTTACTCTCAACAGTGCAATGATCCAAGATAATCCCAAGGAACTAATGAGGAAGCTTACTATGCACACCTATAGAAAGAACTGATAAAAAGAACACTTGTGGATTGTACATATATAACCTGGTTGCGATCTTGTGGAGGCAGGAGGAAAGGGAGGGAGGGAAGGAGAAAAATTCGGAACTCTAAATCTTATGAAAATGAATGTTGAAAACTACTCTTAGATGTAACTAGAAAAAATAAAATAAATGTTTGTTGCTAAAAAAAAAAACGGTTATTAATGGGCCCAAAGGGAGATGTATCCCCATGAACTTGGCCTTGTTAGTACAGAACCTTAATCAGCTGAATCAGTGCCTTACCAGATAAACTGGAGTTCTCTCTTTATCCATCGCTGGGATACCAGTCAGAATCTCTGCTAACACCTGGAAAGAACATTTTATTAGGGTCTTGAGTGTATTTATATACATGGCTAAGAGAATTACCATTTATTCATAATGATACTATCTCATATCTGGAAAGTACTTCAGCCTCTGGGGGGGGGGGTGTTGTGTTCCTCTGTTTTATTGATGTAAACAATTAGAGATATAAATTTCCCCCAAAGTATGTGTGTTTTTTTGTTTGTTTATTTGTTTTTTGGGGTTTTTGGTGAGGCAATTGGGGTTAAGTGACTTGCCCAGGGTTACACAGCTAGTAAGTGTTAAGTGTCTGAGGCTGCATTTGAACTGAGGTCCTCCTGAATCCAGGGTCCATGCTCTATCCACTGAGCCACCTAGCTGCCCCAGAGGATTGACTTTGTTTTTTTGGTTTTTGCAGGGCAATGTGGGTTAAGTGACTTGCCCAGGGTCACACAGCTAGTAAGTGTTATGTGTCTGAGGCTGAATTTGAACTCAGGTCCTCCTGAATCCAAGGCCGGTGCTCTATCCACTGTGCCACCTAGCTGCCCCTTTGTGTGTGTGTTTTGTTTTTTGTTTTTTGTTTTTTAAGTGAGGCAATTGGGGTTAAGTGACTTGCCCAGGGTCACACAGCTAGTAAGTATTAAGTGTCTGAGGCCGGATTTGAACTCAGGTACTCCTGACTCCAGGGCCGGTGCTCTATCCACTGCGCCATCTAGCCGCCCCAATGTGTGTGTTTTTTAAAGCAGTTTCCAATCAGTTACTGAATTTACATTTATCTCCAATATCCTATAGTGGGTTTTAGGTGGTCTGGTTATCATTACTTCCATTTTCCAGGTGAGATAATTGGCAACACTATCATGCAGACCTCAGCTACTACCAAGACAGTCCCTAAAAGGTTTTGTAACCACTCTTCTCTCCCTATAGTCCACAGGGTTATAAAGAGTTAGAGACAACTAACAACATTAACTCCAATCCATACTGAATATCACTCCCAGACCCATCTCTTTTATTTTTTATTTTTTGAGTACCCAAGGCTTTATTAACGACTCGACATGGCCAGGCCCGCCCCGCGCCCCCCCACCCCCACCCCCAGGATGGAGCCACAGCTTCAGGACACGAGGTTTGGTCATGCTCCGTCATGGATGCTCCGGATCCCTGGGGACAGACAGCTCCTCACGGCGCGTCCTGCACGGGCATCCTCAGGCCCACTGCTTCTTAAGCTCCTCCACCACCTGCCTGGGCTCAGGGAACTTCAGTTTCTGCGGGGCCCTTCTTGATCCCGCTCCAGAGCTCTGCTCGGCTGCCGTCCGGCCGCTGCAGCGTCACCTGGAAGCTGCTCCGACGGGGTTTGCCAGGGTTCAGCAACACGGGCAGCCCCGGACAGGTGAGGCAGAGCCTGGCCCACGGCCTCCATGTGGCACGCGTACACGCGTCAGCTTCGGCAGTGCTCGATGCCCAAGCGGGCCTCTCCTGCACCCGCATTGCCACCCTGGGCCAGCTTCTCTGGCTTCTTGGCTTCCCCGTCCGCCATCGCGTCTGCCTTGCGCTTCCTCTGGCAAGGAGCCATGGCACCTGGGCCCTGGGAGGCGCGTGGAGCGCCCGTGGGTACCAAGCACGTGTAGATGGCCCCCATCTCTTCTTAAGTACTACTTTCATTAGGTTACTTTACTACCCAGAAATCTTCACAGAATCATAGAATCGGAGCTAGAAGGGACTTCAGGGACCATCTTGTTCAACCATGTGTTTTCTAGATCAGGAGACTGAGGGTCAAGGTTTTACAGGTAGAAAGAGACAGAAGAAGAATTTGCACCCAGGTCCTTTGACTATAAAACCAATGATCTTTCCATGGTGCCATATTGCCTTCAATGGCTCTCCATTGTTTACTCCTTACCCAGTTTCTGGGGCTTTCCAGAATCTGCTGCCAACCTATCTAGCCTTCTTCCTCAACACCAACTTCCTTAGATCCAAGTCATGCTGCTCATTGTTCCACAGGCATATCCAGCTCATTGCCAGCCCTGTGCCTTTATTCTCAAGTTGTGCCCCCTCCATTCTGTCTGAACAAATCCAACCCAACCTTCAAGGCACAGCTCAAATCCCTCTTGTACAGAGAGTCTTAAGCAGCCACTCCAGCCCACACTTCTCTCTCCCTGATCTGAAATTCTCTGCCACTTGTTTTTCCTCCTGTTAATTTTCTGTCTCATATCTGTGACTGGTTTCCATCTCCTTGTGTCACCTCTCCAATAAGATCTACTTTCAAAATGTCCTATTTTAATGAACGTAATCAACAATAAGCATAAACATTTCAATGTTAAAAGAACATAAAAGATTACCTACGAAACCATGAACTATTAGATATAGTTTAGGTTTTTAAATTGTATATTAAGTTTAGCAAGGTAGTAAGTGACCAAATTGTGCTCCTTGTGCAGATAAGACCTTTAGGTCCTTGACGGCGAGATCACGGCTCTTGATGATTTGGGAATCCTCCTAAGCAAGATCTGAGCCTCCATTAGATTCTTGCTGAACTGAATTAAAGCACAAAGTACAGGGGTACACAGCTATGTCACAACAAAGGCAAGACAAGAACCCAGAACTTGAATTCGTCCTTTTAACTCTATGCCCAAGGACTGCTGACAATATACTACACAGTGGGATGTGAATTTTAAAGTACATGAAGGTCCTTTGTCAGAAAGGCCACCCTTCCAAAATGTTCCTCAAGATTGCTGAGTCCAGGAAGGGCAAAATGTTGCACATATTGCCACTATTATCTGTTGTTTGTGCTTAACTAGCTTATTTTTATATTAGGGAGGATTCAATTCCAGGAAAAAGGATTGGGAGGGAGAGGTATATCTTGAAATGACTACAATATGAAAACAAAAGACATAAATAAAACTTATTTTTTTAAAAAATAGTCCATTTCCATCCAAAGTAATGATTAAATGCTGGTATGGGCCCATTCTTGTCCTAGACGCTGTTGGGGATGCAGAGAAAAACAAGGCATGGTTGAGGCCCTCAGGAAGCATTTTGGTCTAGTGGATAGCAGCTGGACTTAAAGTCAGAAAGACCCAGGTCCTCCTCTGATACTTTTTAGCTTATGTGAGCCTGGGGCAAGTCACTTAACCTCCATGAGCCTCAATTTCCTCACCTGTGAAATAGAAATAATAATAGCTACACGACCTACCATAAAGGAGCATTGTACCTAGATGTCACAGTGCACAGAGGCTGGGCCTGAAGTCAAGAAGACCTGAATTCAAATCTGGCCTCAGATACTGAGTAGCTGTGTGAACCTGGGCAAGTCACTTAACCTCTGCCTCAGTTTCCTCAACTGTAAAATGGCGATAATAATAGCATCTAACTCCCAAGAGTGTTGTGAGGATCAGATGAGATAACATATTTAAAGCACTTTACAAACCTTAAAGTGTTAAATAAAGGCTGGCTGCTGTTGTTAATAAACTAGATGGCCCCTTGACAAGTCCCTTCCAGCAGCTCTGAACTTGCTGGTTGAGGAAGACAACCACTCAGGGATCGCTTTATAAGAATGCAGAGTCTATTCATTATTGGAATTAATCAGACCAATTGCTCCACAAACTAAGAATCCAGAGAACTGAGAAAGAACTATCAATCTTGTTGATTGTTTCCTTGTCCTCCCCCACTCTTTCCATGCAGGAAAGAATCTGACTTAGTAATTAAGTTGCCTGAGAAATACAAAGATTAAGTGAATTTCTCGATCACAAAGCCAATAAATTCTCTCTGATACCAGACTTAGCACTCTACCCACTCTGCTGAACTGCAAGGCAGGCAAGGGGAAAAAACTCAGAAACCACCCCTACAAAGAATGGAAAACTTACTATTCCACAGCTAAAGATGTCGACTCTTTCTGTGAGCTGCCCCACTCGGAGGAAATCTTCTGGAACATATGCAGCCAAAGCTTGGAAAAGCTGGGTGTTCATCATAGTATAGGAGGACTTTTTCTCTTCAGAGGATAATCGAACCCTTGGGTGTCCAAGCTTGGGGGTGAAGTTTCTTTCCAACAGAACATTGGAGCTAAAGGAGAGCAAACAGAAGGCCAAATGTTACCCTTCTGAGCTGGGCAGAAAAAAGCGCTCAGAAACAACTGGGGTCCAAACGTGGAGTAGCCTGGGTTCCAAAATCTACTGTCAGTTGGGTTGGATTCCTTGGGTGTGGCCTCACAATAACCCCATGAGATCAGTAATAGAAGCAGTCCATTCTCTCCCATTTTACTAAATTCCTAAATGTCAGAACAGAGGGGAATCCAATCAGAAGCTGAGGGAAGGGAAGATAAGGGTCAGTTAGTGGAAGCCAGCGTGCTATCATGAAAATATCATGAGATGAGAAGTCAATGCACATAAGCTCTCATCATGACTGCTATTTATTCATTACCTGCATGAACAAGGGCAAGTTTCTTTACCTAAGCATCACTTCCCTCATCTGTTAAATGAAGGGAATTAGATTAGATGGACCCTTGGGTCCCTTCCAACTCTAAATCCTTTTACCCTAAAGAGTAAAAGGGCATTAAGAGCCATAACCAGGGCAAGGCTTTATTCCAGAGCAGCAGCGTGTGGGAGGCAAACTTCTTTCCTCTTCCTATAAACCCTACAGAAATGGCTGCCATGTCTGGCTGGAAGTCCTCCATCCTATATGGCCCTGTCCCCTCAGCTGACATGGAACCACGGACTCCTCTCCCTTGACCTGCCCTTCACCCAACCCTTACTGGGACACTGGTGGGATTATTTAAAGGACAGAATGTTGGCTCTCATGGGGAAACTTCACCCACAGCACGACTGTCCTCTATTCCACTGCCCCCTACACACACACATTTGTGCCCCAAATGAAAGGATTCCAAGTTAGGGCTGTAAGGAAACCAAATTCACTAATAAAACAGCCACTAATTCATCCTATTGTGTCTTGTTCTCACCTCTTGATATTACCATGAATAATTTTGAGACCATGTAAGTATTCTACGGCTCCAAGAAATCCCAAGGAAATGCTAATCCGCTGTTCCCAAGTCAGGGGATCAGTATTGTTCTAAAGGAAGAAGAGAAGATAAAGAGTTACTTCTGACCTTTTAGCTTTTTTTTTTGTCTTAATAGTATTTTTTTCCCAATTACATGTAAAGATAGTTTTCAACATTTACTTTTGTAAGATCTTGAGTTTGGGGCAGCTAGGTGGCACAGTGGATAAAGCACCAGCCCTGGATTCAGGAGGACCTGAGTTCAAATCCTGCCTCACACACTTGACACTTACTAGCTGTGTGACCCTGGGCAAGTCACTTAACCCTCATTACCCCACAAAAAAAAAAAAAAAAGATTTTGAGTTCCAAATTTTTCTTCCTCCCTCCTTTCCCCGCCTCCGCAAGACAGGAAGCAATGTGATATAGGTTATACATACAATCATGTTAAACATCTTTCCACATTAGTCATGTTATGAAAGAAGAATCAGAACAAAAGGGGAAAACCACAAGAGAGAACAAGCAAACAAACAAAACCAAATAAGGTGAAAATAGTATACTCTGATCTGCATTGACTCCAAAGTTCTTTCTCTGATTGTGGAGAACATTTTCCATCATGAATCTTTTGGAATTGTCTGGGATCACTGTATTGCTGAGAAGAGTTAAGTCTTTCACAGTTGATCAACACCTATGTTGCTGTTGCTGGGTAGTGTTCTTCTGGTTCTGCTCACTTTACTCAGCATCAGTTCGTGTAAATCTTTCCAAGTTTTTCTGACTGGCCTTTTAGCTTTAACTGGAAAGTAAAGGCCACAGAATAGTGACCCTAACTCCTTTCTTTAGTGTCCCTCATAGCATCAAGGGCAGCTAAGTGATGCAATGGATAGAGTACCAGACCTGGAATCAGGAAGACTTGAGTTCAAATCCAACCTCAAGTGCCTCCTAGCTGTGTGACCCTGGGCAAAATACTTAATCTCTAACTCAGTTTCCTCAAATGGAAAATGGGGGCATAAGAGCATCTACCTCACAGGATTGTTGTGAGAATCAAATGAGATGATATTTGTAGGGGCAGCTAGGTGGTGCAGTGGATAGAGCACCGGCCATGGATTCAGGAGGACCTGAGTTCAAATCCAGCCTCAGACACTTGACACTTACTAGCTGTGTGACCCTGAGCAAGTCACTTAACCCCAATTGCCTAAAAAAAAAAAAAAGAGATAATATTTGTAAAAGCCCTGGCACATAGTAGGTGCTATATAAATGCTTATGACCTACATGTTTTCTTTTTTTTTTTTTTTTGGATGAGACAGTTAGGGTTAAGTGACTTGCCCAGGGTCACACAGCTAGTAAGTGTCAAGTGTCTGAGACCGAATTTGAACTCAGTTCCTCCTGAATCCAGGGCTGGTGCTCTATCCACTGCGCCACCTACCTGCCCCAACCTACATGTTTTCTTATTGCCATCCCCTTAGTTCATGCAGCTATAACTTTCTCTTGAGGTCTTCAATGACAATAGAGTCACTCCATTATATAGAATCCTGCATTTTGTGCCTCTCACACAGTAGGCACTTTATCAATGTCTACTTAATTAAATGGACTTTCTTATGTTGTTCCTGAAAATGTGTGAGCCTCCTCCAAGGACACTAACACTGTTGTATATTTTGTATTTCAAAGAATCACAGAACATTAGAGCTAAGAGAGACTTTAGAACACAGAATGTTGGATATAGAAGAGCCTTAAAACATAGCATATGTGGGGCAGTAAGGTGGATAAAGCATCGGCCCTGTATTTAGAAGGACCTGAGTTCAAATACGGCCTCAGACACTTGACACTAGCTGTGTGACCCTGGGCAAGTAACTTAACCCTCACTGCCTTGCCAAAAACCAAAACAAAACACCATAGCATATGTGATTTGGAAGGAACCTTAGAACATGGATTATTCAAACATAGAATGTTAGTGCTGCTAGTGACCTTGGAACACAAAACAGATAGAAGTTAGGAATTACCTAACCCAAGACTTATATGAACTGATGCAAAGTGAAGTGAACAGAACCAGGCGAACACTGTACACAGAAAGAACAACATTGTAATGATGATGAACTGTGAATGACTTACTTATTCTGACCAATACAATGATCCTAAGGGCTCATGATAGTAAATGCTATCAACCTCCAGGAAAGAACTGATGGAGTCTGGATGCAGATTGAAGCATACTCTTTTTTTTTTTTTGCTTTCTTTATTTTTCTTGGGGGGTTGGGGTTTATTTGTTTGTTTTTTGCTCTGTTTTCTTTCTTTTTTGGTCTGTTTTCTTTTGCAACATGACTAATATGGAAATGTCTTCCGTGACTGCACATGCATAACTTATATCAAACTGCTTGCCTTCTCAAAGGGGGAGGTAGGGGAGGAAGGAGGGAGAGAATTTGGAACTCACCAATTTTAAAAAACAAATGTTAAAAATTTTTTACATGTAATTGAGAAATATTGAATAAAAGAAATAAAAATATATTGGGGGGAACAGAAATAAATCATCTGGTTCAACCCCTTCATCTTATAGAAGTGGTGGCTGAGGCCCAGAGAGGGGGGAGATTTCTTCCTTGGGTGGGGGGATAACTTGCCCAAGGTCATACAGCTAGTTAAAAGCAGAGGTGAGACTCAAAGGAAGATCTCCTGGCCTAGTATACTTTTCGATGCATCAGTTAATTTCATGGCCAACTTAGTAAAGAGATTCCTACATTAAATAAATGCAGGTAAAAGCCAATTAGTATGAATATTATTGCAAAAAGGAGCTCAGTATAATAAAGTTATCCCTTTTTACAAATATCTGCTTTTTCCCCTTCAGCAGGATATTTCTCTTGGAGTCTGAGTTGCTGAATTACAGTGTCTCCCAATGTTCTCACTGATGGATGGATTCCCTCCACAATAAAGATGACAACACAACCCACAAAGGATTCATGGACAGTAACAAGAGTGAATGGAAAACATCTGCATGATGTTTGATGTTTGATGTTTAATGTTCTGAACATTTTCTTAAGAGGTAAAATGAAAATCAAGCAATGATGGTGAAACAATGTACAGGAAGCTTCAGACTTGGCAGCATTCAGAGGCCCTTACTTGGCATCGGAGTCTGTCCTCCACAGAGCCATTGGGCATGTAGGGGTGGATCACACTGTGAAACACTTCCCCAGTACAGAAGCCGAGCAGGGGTAAGATGTTTTGATGGGAGCACCTGGGAACAAGCACAAGTTCACATGTGAAGAACAAGAGGAGGCAAGTTCTAGAATTTCCGTTAGAGTGACAGCACCTTAGAGGTGGAAGGGCCCTCCAGACAATCCAGCCCAACCTATAGGGGGATTAAAAAAAAGGCTCCCCACTCTACTGTGCCCAAGAAGTGGCCTCTGAACACGGCTCGCAGGCCTCGAATGACAAGGACCCATGGCCTCCCACAGTAGGCCATCTTTCCTCAGTTGGACAGCTCTTCTTGTCAGGAAGTTTTCCTTAGAGCAAATCTAAATCTGCCGTGGATTGTTGCTGAACCCTTACTACTAACAGGCTGCATTTATATAAAGCTTTAAGGTTTATACACATCATCTCATTTTTCTCCTCACAACAATCCTAGGAGATAGGTGTTATCGTCATCCCTATTTTACAGATGAGAAAACGGAGGCAAACGAGTGACTTGCCCAGGACCACTCAACTAGTCATGGTCTAAGGCCAGATTTAAACTCAGGCCTTCCTGACTCTGACTTCACCATCCTATTCTCTGCCACCTCACTGCTTAGAGCCCTTTCCTAGGATTGAGTCAACTTGATGAAGTGGGCTCTCAATCTCTAGCCATTGCCAATACTCAGAAAATCCCCAAACTCCTGCTGTTCTCCAATAATAAAAAGAACATTAGATTTGGCAGTACTCTGGAGAAAAAGAAATAAATGAACCACATCAGCTTGCCACAAAAGTCACCCACTGCAATGGAAAGAGAACCAGGCACTCTCTAAAGACCTGGCTTCAAGTCTCCCTCTGCTGCTAATTTGCCAGGTTCGAAGGAGATAACCAGATATAGAGTAATTTGCAAACCTTAAAGGACTAGATAAGTGCTAGTCATCATTCATTTTTACTATTAAACCCGAAGCTTTAATTAATACCATTATTTTATTGATATTAACAACAATTAGATGAGGACTAAATCACTTAATGATCACTGACACTGACACGGCACTGTAAGGTTTGCCAAGTACTTTACATCTAGTTATCTCATTTGAACTTCACAATAGCCTCATGACATAAGTCCTACATCTGCCACAGGAGAAAATTGAGGCTCCCAGAAATGAAGGGAATTGCCAAAAGCCACATGACCCGTAAGCACCAAAGGCAGAATATGAAGCCATGTACTCCTGCTGCTCCAATTTTTATTGTTTCTAAGTTTCTTTCCAGCCCTAGAATTCCGTTTTAATAGTGGATTTAGTCTCATCTGGGCATCAGTACAGCCAAGTTTTATTCCTAGTCTGCTGTCCACCTTTAGAAAAGTTACTATGATAACCACTGTTACGAGCACAGCAAACTACTGGGCTTTTCTGTACCTTGGTCTTCCTCTCTGTAAAATGGGACTGGGGGCAGCTAGGTGGCACAGTGGATAAAGCACAGGCCCTGGATTCAGGAGTTCCTGAGTTCAAATCCAGCCTCAGACATTTGACACTTACTAGCTGTGTGACCCTGGGCAAGTCACTTAACCCCCATTGCCCCGAAAAAATAATTAATTAATTAATTAAATGGGACTAATACTTCAGGTGATTATAAAAAATAAAAATTCTGGTGAATAGTTTTAAAATCCTCAGATGAAAGATCTAGAATTACATTTAAGTACCATTCAAATTTATACTGAAGCATGGGGTAGTTTTTAAGATTAAATTTTATAATCTAGGGGCAGCTAGATGGCGCAGTGGATAGAGCACCGGCCCTGGACTCAGGAGTACATGAGTTCAAATCCAGCCTCAGACACTTAACACTTACTAGCTGTGTGACCCTGGGCAAGTCACTTAACCCCAATTGTCTCACTAAACAAAACAAAACAAAACAAAAAAATTTTATAATCTATTCTAGTTACATTCTGGCAATATATACCAATGGAGGACTGTTAAACTTAATGAATATTTTTGGAATGTCTGGATTGACTGATTGGGCCGCTTGATACCATGGGAAGGAGCACAGGACTGGGATTCGAGAGAGCTGGGTTCCAGTCCCATGGACAAACTGCTCTCCCCTCAAAAGCCCCTTTCCTCATTTGTAAGATAAAGGGGTCAGATGAGGTGATGTCTATACTTATCCCCACCTCTATGACTCTACCGTGGATCTGTGATTCTAAGGGAAGCTATTTCAAACCAGACGCTCACCTGAGACAAATCTGGACTTCCATGTGGAAGAAATTCTCAATGGATATGTCTCTTGGGCACCTGGTCTGTTGAAAACAAATGTATGTGAAAATACTTGTAAAAGCAGTCTTCAGCGCTGAACACCTTCCTGCCCACCCCTACCTGCTCCTTTAGTGCTGCCCTGCCCAGCAACGTGGAAGATAGACTTACCTTCTGAAGCTTCTTAAAGGCGTACAGCATGTTGTATCTTTGCCCCTTATAGACATTGGCAAAGCTCCCTTCGCTGATTTTGTTCTCTTGGCTAAATCCATTGGTAGCTTTGATCACCTCCATTTCTGTCCAGTAGAGGCTCTTACCATTTAGACTCACAAGGGGTTTTTGCTGGGGAATGGAGGCATGGCAATTCTACAAACCCAAAGAGAAGAGATAAGCACATCATAAAGCCCTGCTCTTCATACAAGGAGGATGAAGCACCCTAAACACAATCACCTCATGGCATTCTTAGAGCTTAAATGATCTAGTCTGACTTGCTCATTTTACAAAGAAGTGACTTGCCCAAGGTCACACAGAAAGAAAGAGGCCTCCACCCAGATCTCCTGACTCCTGATCCAGGAATGTTTCTACCATTCTTTATTCCTGAAAGAAAATGCAAAGAGGTCAGTAACACTAAATAATGTTAAGGCCTGATGAGCATAAACCTGCAGAGGTAGCACTACAGTATTGGGAGAAAAAAAAAACTAAAAACTCAATGGATTGGAGTCAGAATATAAGGATTTGAACCCAAGCTAAGCTACCAAGTTACTACCATGATGACCCTGAGTAAATTATTTTCCTTTTCTGAGCTTCTGTTTCCTCAGCCATAAAATGAAGAGTTGCACTACACCATCTCCAAGGTCCTGTGTCTAAATGCTGCTCTTGAATAACTTTTTAAGGTGTTTTTAAAAACATAATTTAGATGACTAAAATGGTAATGTTTTACATAATCATACATGTATAACTCAGGGGGGAGGGAGGAAGAGAAAGAGGGAGGGGAGGAGGGATAAAAATTGGAACCCCAAACTATAAATAAAAATGTTTATTACTCTAAAAAAAATGAAAAAAAAAGAAAAAATGTTAATACTATACATACATATGTATAAAATTTAGAAACTCATGCTAAAAAACCTTTTATGGCTATAAGGGGAAAAAAGTTCCTGAATTAGTCATACTTTTCGACAAGGAGATTACTGTTAGCAAGAACAGACTCATGCTATTGTTTATATAAATGTAAAAGGTTTATAGCATTTCTCTTTGGGATAATAAAAAGCTGAAAACAAAATATGTGCCCACTGATTGCAGAGAGGCTAAACAAGTCATTGTGTCTTCATGTGATGGGATACTACTGCCCCATAAACAATGAAGACTAAGGAAGTCAGAGAAATATGAGAACACTCACATAAATTAAAACCAAATGAAGACAGTAGAGTACAAATGAGTGCAACAATTTAAATCAAGTCAGCATTAATAGCCAACAAAATTCTGGCCAGACACAATGGTGGATAGAAATGCCATACTGCCACAGTTTAAGGAGACATCCCTCCTTTCTGCTAAAATTCAAACTTTTAATCCTAACAATAGCTTAACATTTGGAATTATCACGACTTCTGAATTAGTGTGCTTAACTTTACAAAAGAAACTGGGGGGTTGAGGGAAGAGGCTGGGTAGAAATGTTAAGTAACATTAATCAAGATAAGTCTATTTTCTACAGATTTATAATCACCAGATCTCCAAACTATGGGTTGGAGAATCATTCAATAATGTCGGCCTCCTTACTCTAGGGATATAAAGAACTAGATGGGGCATTAGTTTAGGAGTTAAGAGATCTAGGTTCTCCTGCTTTAATAATAATGAACAGAGAAGAATCAGTTATGATAATGATTCTTAAGAATAGTAGATGACACAATGGATAGAATTCCAGGGCTAAAGTCAGGAAGACTCATCTTCCTGAGTTCAAATCTGGCCTCAGACACTTACTAGCTGTATGACCCTGGGCAAGTTTTACTTAACTCTGTTTGCTTTAGTTTCCTCATCTGTAAAATGAGCTGGAGAAGGAAATGGCAAATTATTCTAGTATCTTTGCCAAGAAAACCCCCCAAATGGGGTCACAAAGAGTTGGACATGATTGAAACAACTGAAAAAATGGGTTATCTGGGTATCGAAGCAGGTCCTATACAGGCCTCCATTCGGTTCACCTTAATTTGGTGATAGACTTTCAAAGACTCAAAATTGATTTCTTTAAAAAAAGATTCTATGACTCAAACTTCTCACTAATTCAAGCCAGACTGAGTGAGGTTTTTCAAGAATGATGCTTCTGGTAGAGAGAAACAACAAATGACATTTCTCTGTGAAAACTGCTACCCAGAGATTTCAGTGGCAGTAGATGGAATTTTACCTTCAGATCTGAAGAAGAAGGATTTGTTTTTAAGGAATGAGGGAGATCCTCTTCATTAAAAGGCAGCTGTAGGGCTGGGTTTGTGTGTCCACTTGGACCTGGCCCTGAAATGGAGAATGCATGAAAGAGGACAGCATCGATCATATTTATTCATATCAGCCTACACGGAATCAGATTTGCCAAAGGAAAAAGCTCTATCCAATGCCCCGTCCAGTGGTCAATAGGATTTCCACCTACTTCCTACTTTACTGAATTTGCTCAAAGGTGCCTAATGACTCCTAATCACAAAATCCAATGGTCTTTTCTCAGTCTTAAGGATCCTTGACTTTTTTTTCAACTTCTGACAGTATAGCAGGATTCCTCCTTGGTGAATGCCTTTTCCTCCTCCAGATAACACACATAAGGCAGATGACATCATCTGCCTCTCCTCCAGCCTTCCCAGTTGTCATTAATAGCACCACCATTTTCAAAGTCTTGCATCTGTGACTCCTCCCTTACATCTTACCAGTTGGCAAGTATTGTCCATTCTAGCTCTGAAAATGTTCCCATCTGCCCTTCCTTTTGACTCTACTGCCATCCCTTTGGTAGAAGCCCTCTGACTCTAAAGTGAGTTATTTTAATAGCATCCTAATTGGTATCCCTCCATCTGATCCCTTCCTTCTCTTATCTAGTCGACACGTGGCTGCCAACACCAATTTCACAATGTACAGTTCTCAACATTCTACTGATCAAAAAACACCACTGGCGCACTGGTCCTGGATTCAGGAGGACCTGAGTTCAAACCTCAGACACTTAACATGTACTAGCTGTGTGACCCTGGGCAAGTCACTTAACCCCCATTGCCTCACCAAAAAAAAACAAACAAAAACCCGCCACTGGCTCTCCATTGCCTACTGGGCAAAGCCCAGACCTGGCAAGCTCGTCATCAAGGCCCTACCCAGTCTGGCTCCAATCTATCTCCCTCACATCTCCCAGCATTCTCCTAGACACACTCCACAATCCGGCTCAGTTGGATCCCTCCCCACCCTTTGAACCTGTCCCCACATTTCCTAACTCTGTGTCTCTGTTCACGTCATTCTCTCTTCCTAGAATGTTTCTGCCCTCTTCTCCCAAAAGTGCTTCAAGGTCAAGTTCAAAAACCGTCCATGCCTTTCCCTAGATACCTTTCCCCATTTACATTTTCCAAACCAAATAAAACTAAAAGATAACAGAACCAGTAAACTAGAGACCTGGGAGCTTGATGTCTATTCCTGACAAAATTCTGGTGAACCACCGAGAAAGGAAGTGGAAATCACTACAAGGTAAGGTCTCACTAATCTTTTTTTTTTTTTTTTGGCGAGGCAATTGGGGTTAAGTGACTTGCCTAGGGTCACACAGCTAGTAAGTGTTAAGTGTCTGAGGCTGGATTTGAACTCAGGTCCTCCTGAATCCAGGGCCAGTGTTCTAACCACTGCACCACCTAGTTGCCCCTCACTAATCTTTTTTTTGACAATTACTAAACGTGTAAATCCAGAGACAGAAAATGCTACAAACACAGTTTATATTTTAGCCAAGCATTTGATGAAGCATCTCATGATATTCTTGCGATAAAGATGAGAACATGTGTGCTAGACAATAGTATAATTAGACAGATTCAGAAAAGACTGACTGAATTCAAGGAGTTAATGGTTCTATGCAAACTTTTGGGAGGAAGTCTGCAGTGGACTGCCCCTGGGATCTGTATCTGTCCTTTTATACTATTTGTCATTTATATCAATGACTTGGTTAAACATATAGACGACATCCTTGTCGTGAGAGGATGAAACAAGGTAAAGTATGTGAAGTGCTTTGCAAACCTTAAACATGCTTCATAAATTTCATCTTGACTAGAATCAGCCCAATTCTCTAGGCACCTGGTGTTAGCTGTCCCTCCCAGCTTCATACTATATGCAAACAGGACAAGGCTGTTGTCTGTATGTTTAATGAAGGCACTGATACAAATACTAACACTAGCCCAGGGTGCCAAGTAGACAATCCCATAAATAGGAATGAGGTGTATGGTAATGACAATGACGGACACTCTTTCCTTTCTTTTCTGCCAAGGTTACTAAATTAGTAAATCAGGGGGATGCAGTAGGCGTGGCTTACCTAGATGTTTAGCAAAGAATTCACAAGTACAGATCCTTGGGGCACCCCACTGCAGACTTCCTTCCAAGTCTACATGGCTAGCATTTCTACAGGGCTTTAAGGTTTGCAAAGTGCTTTACAAATTTCCATCTTATTTTTATCTTCACACCAACCCCAGGGGAGGTAGTTGCTATTTTTATTCCCATTTTGCATATGAGGAAACTGAGGCAGACAGAGGTTAAATGACTTGCCCAGGATCACAAAGCTAGTTAAGCATCCATCCGAGGCTGAATCTGAACTTGGGGATTGTCTTGACACCAGGCCCAGGGCTCTGGCTCTAACTGCTGTCACTGAATTGCCAAACAACCATTAATAATTCACCATTGAATCCAGATGCCAACCACTTCTGAATGTCAAACTGTACCATTATGTGGCTCAGGTAGTAATTGTACTGTTCTCTAGTTGTCAAATTCAAATAGAAAAAGGGAGCCACTAGTCCATATGTAAGTATCCCTGTGGGCTATATATTGATTTCATTTTAAAAGGGGATGTTATCTATTTTGTCAAATATGTCCCAATGACATATTTGGGGTTTTGTTTGTTTGTTTGTTTGTTTGTTTGTTTTTTTAGTGAGGCAACTGGGGTTAAGTGACTTGCCCAGGGTCACACAGCTAGTAAGTGTTAAGTGTCTGAGGCCGGATTTGAACTCAGGTACTCCTGACCCCAGGGCCGGTGCTCTACCCACTGCGCCACCTAGCTGCCCTCCCCAATTACATATTAATCTGGTTCAGCCCCACTTGGGACACATAGTAGATTGCCCTGTATTCAACACCTTTGCTCTGGCCCACCCATCTTCATCTTTTCCACAAGAATATCAGTTCAATTGTTTGGTCATTTTTTCAGTTATGTCCAACTCTTCATGACCCCATTTGAGATTTTCTTGACAAAGATACTAGAGTGCTTTCCCATTTCCTTCTCCAGCTCATTTTTAACAGATGAGGAAACTGAGGCAAACAGAGTTAAGTGGGGGGGGGGAGCATGGCTAGGTGGCGCAGTGGATAGAGCACCAGCCCTGGATTCAGGAGTACCTGAGTTCAAATCCAGCCTCAGACACTTGACACTTACTAGCTGTGTGACCCTGGGCAAGTCACTTAACCCCCACTGCCCTGCAAAAAAAAAAAAAAAAAAAAGATACTGGCCAAAACTGGCCCCTTCATGTCTCCTAACTTCAAATGGTACTGCGCTTGCTTAATAAGCTTCATGAATATTATCTAACATACCCCTGGGTGGAGATTTAACATTATAATTAGACATGCCTCTATGATCGGGGTAGGAGTACATGTTTAGGAGTTAATATGAAGTAAGAGTGTTGCAAAGAGTGTGCATCCACAGTAGCCAGGCAACGGCAAAAGGGAGGAGGGAATCTTTGCATTAGGGACATAATATAATGACTCGATTCGACATGTGACAAGCATGCTTTGCACAACGTCCTTGAAAGTGTGTGCCCTTTCTTGCAAGATCGTAATAAAATGGCCTTCCTGCTTTGCACCAGACCAGGAGTCCTGTGCCTCCGTTTACCCATTTGTAACATAAACAGAATACTGTTGCCAAATTTTTATGACCCCCACATTCAGCTACTCAACCCCATATGGGGTCGAGGCCCACAGTTTAAGAAGCTTTGCCCTAGAAAACTTGCTTTTGTCCTGAGTCACCACATACAGTTCCTGGAAGTACCTGATCTGGAGAAGGGAGTCAGAGCTGAGGATTTCGCAGGGCCTTGTTCTTGGGTTTCCTCTGGTTTTCTTACTGAAGACAGAGAGGACCTTCCAGGGCACAGAGGGTCAGGAAGAATGTGAGAAGTGCCAGTAATTTTGGGAATTGCATCCCCTAGAAACAGAAGACAATGAGAAGAGGGTTTTCATGTTGTCACTGAAGAGGAGTCAGATGACATTAGGACCCAGGAGACCGAGTTCTAATGCCGACTCTGCCACTAGCTCCCTCTGTTAGAGTCACCACCTCTCTGGGACTGTTTCATCATCCATAAATGAGTAGGTTAAACTACAGGATCTCTAAAGTACCTTTACTTCAATATGCCAAGGACCTAGGATTTTGAAAAGTGCTTTTTTTTTTTTTTGGTTTGTTTGTTTTTTAGTGAGGCAATTGGGGTTAAGTGACTTGCCCAGGGTCACACAGTTAAGTGTCTGAGGCTGGATTTGAACCCAGGTCCTCCTGACTCCAGGGCTGGTGCTCTATCCACTGTGCCAACTAGCTGCCCCTTGAAAAGTGCTTTTGATAAAGCACTTAGCATACCTTAAAGCACTATACATTATTATTATTATTATTATATATTAAACCACTATTATTCTTATATATTAGCATTATATACTAAAGTGCCATTGTTAGTGTTGTTATTATTATTTTGTTGTTGTTGTAGGAATTCCCTCCATTGAGGCAGGAACCCATTGATGATGTCTAGTCTTGGATGTGTGGTAAAAATTAATCATTTGAGAGGGGCCAAACCTGGCCCACCCTGAGATTATATATGCTACTGAGAAGGACCTCCCTTTTTGGGGGAGGAAAAACTGAAATGGGATTCTGTTTAAAAAAAAAGGGGGGTTATTGAAACCTATTGCTTGATTTATCAATGGACATATTGAATATTGAGTCTTATTTCTTTTTGATAAATTGATTATCACTTTAAGTATCTGTTACTGTTATACTAGATAGAGAATTCAAGTATAAGATGATGTGTTTACTCGCTAAAAGAAGATTATGTGATAATGTCTAATAATCAGCTCTTTACATTCATTTATCATTTATATGTCATTATACTCTGGGTATGGTTTGGAATTATTGTATATATTACTAGTATATCCTCAGTTATGCAGCATAACACGCATTTTTACCATCATACTGTCTTTGGTAAAATTAATATGAGATTTATGAATTATGGAAACTTATCATTTCAGAGACTAACTGCTCTTACAATGAGTTTGATGCAGGCCTTGGAGAGAATATATGTACAACAGGAGGAGAGATAGGCACACGTAAGTCCATGGTTTGCTTAGGATGGCAACTATGGAGACCACAATTGCTGGGCACAGTCCAGTTTCGTCTTCTCTCCCTCCTAAAATAACCTAGTTTAACTTAACTTGTTTTCTTTTTCGCTCACTCAGTCTAATGGCATGGTCAGAATCCATCCACCTGTGGCCTAGCACAATTGCTAGATGTCTCGAAACCATCAGATGTGGCATGATAACCTTTCCATAACATTTTCAGGTGTCACAAACACATTACTAAATTTGGCTTTGATCCAGACACATGGTGGTAAGAAGTGTTATAGATCCTCAACCCTGTATTATATAAAGGAGGGGAATGTAATGGAATGTATTAATTTGATCACTGACAATGCTATGCTAAGGTTTAGTAAAAATCCAGCAGTTCAAACAGTTAAAGAAAAGAATCCAGCTTTCCAGACCAGAGACACTCCAGACACCACCAGAAGGGAGGCAACTTCCGATAGGTGGGGCGTGTTCAAAAGTTCTCACTTTTTTGGCCTGGCGATCAGTCTGGTGGCATCTTGGACCTGGCGGTGGCACGTGTTTTACTCTGTTTCAGGTGACTGCTGTTCTAACGAGTAACTGTAGGTTGGTGAGCTTTAATTATGGAAAACCCTAAATTCCTTTGAATTAGCTTAATTAGAAACGCTCTGGGATTGCACAGGCTAAGCTTAGAGTTAAGACTATCTATCTGTATTTCTACTTCCTTATTTCCTTAAGTGGTTTCACCTTTGTGGTTTAATTAATTCCCAAGTAATGAAACCTGATCCTTTATGAACTAAAGCTCAGAGGCTCCTTTTCTTATTGGCGTGGGAGGAATATATAAAAAAGAAAGTTCAAAGGGGAGATTAAACCTAAACGAGTCCCTCGTATTTCCAGGACCCCAATATTAAGGCGAGTCACCCAAATAACTCTCCATATATCAAATTTTGGCCCTCACAGATGCCACTAGCTGACGCTCAGAGAAGCTCATACAGTTAGTCAAGTGGGGGACTGGGGCTGGGGAGTTGAGTCTCACACTCCTTAACTCCCCTCTTGTCACACTGGCTCTCAAGGTCCCTTTAACCTAATCTGATTCCAATGTACTTACTCACCTAATGCTCTAGAACAAGTTTCCAGCTAGAAGCACACAGTACAATTATAGTCTCTCTCATTCCAGAAAGCAGCTTAGCCTTCTAGTGAGAAGAATGCAGAACTAGGCATCAGAAGACCCTGACTCTAGTCTGAGGTCTGCTGCAGGCAATGGGGGCTACACTGCTTTGAACAAATCTCTTTGCTTCTTTGGGTCTTAGATAGCTTTTCCTTTAAAAAATGGATGAATCAGCTGTTGCATTAGATACATGCTAAGGTTCCTTCCAGTTCTAAAATCTTAGAAAACACATTAACATCTACCATTTTACAGATGGGGCAAACAGCAAGGAAGAGTTTCAGAGTCTCAAACTAACTGTTATCTTTACTGAGAAGGAAAATTTACCCTTGACCCTTTCATCAAATGTCTGTCTTCATTCATCCCACAAACACTTATTTAGAACCTACTATGTAGAAAGCACTATGCCAGACACTGAGGAAGAAGCAGCGGACGGTGCTTTAAGTTAGTGATGAATCTCACTCCTAGACAATTTCAAAAGAAATGTTGTTGTCTAGTAGTTTTCAGTCATGTCTGAGTCTTCATGACCCCATTCTGGGGTTCCCTTGGCAGAGATACTGGAGTAGTTTGTCGTTCCTGAAGAAATTGAAGCAAACAGGCTTACATGACTTGCCCAGGACCGAACAACTAGTAAGTGTCTGAAGCCAGATTTGAACTCATGAAGGTAAGTCTTCCTGACTCCAGGCCTGGTGCTCCATCCACTGTGGTTATTTTCAAATACAAACAATAACTGGGTCCTGAGCTGGTCACTTAATTTCTTGGTGCCCCAGGAGACTCTCTTAAACTGGAGAGAAGGTACCAATATGCATGGATGGAGAGAGGTTCTCACTGAGAGCTCCATCCAGTGTTGTAATCACACAGACACAGATACACAGAGACAGACAGACACACACACACACACACCCACCCCCCAAAACCAGTAACCAGAATGAGACAACCAGTCCAAGTAAACACTTCCTGGCAAGCAGAGATGCCTGCTTTAATGAAGAGGCCAAGAAGGATTTAGTATACCATCGACTTCTGGAAAGCAAAGGGATCTCAGAGCAGAACACTGAGACACTGGAAGCCAGGCCTCCTTCTTCCCTCTCCCTGAGCTGAGTAGGCTCGTTTCTGGGCTTCTGAGTGAAAGTTTCTGGGTGAAATTCCACATCTGGATACTTCAGCTGCTTGAATAGTACAAACGAGGTCATGGGGTGGGTTGCTGGCGTGTGGCCTGGTACAGGGATTGAGGGAGTTAGGAGTTTTATGAGAACTGAGTTCCCAGAGAGGTCGTGTGACTCATTCAAAGACCCAGCATGAGTCAGTACTAGGGACAGGAAGAGAAATCCCTCTCAGACTAGTCTGTGTCACTGGAGGCTATGAGGTATGGTGGGAAAACCACTGAACTCAGAATGTAAAGCCAAGAGTTCCAACCCCAGCTCTGACCTGCCTGTGTCACCACAAGCCGGTCACACTTCACCTCTGAGAGACTATCTGCTCATCTAAAAATGGGAATAATCATACTTGCAGAACCCCCCTCATGGGAGAGAGGGAAAGCACTTTGTAACTTTAAAGCACCATCAATCAACATTTATTAAGCACCTACTGGTGTATCCCCTGGAGGGGGGCGGGAGA
This sequence comes from Dromiciops gliroides, assembly GCF_019393635.1. Lineage (NCBI taxonomy): Eukaryota > Metazoa > Chordata > Mammalia > Microbiotheria > Microbiotheriidae > Dromiciops > Dromiciops gliroides. Next base: position 710,178,149 of record NC_057861.1, read on the forward strand.
GGTACACATATAACTCTATTCAGAAAACAGCTAAAATAAATAATGAAGTGGAAGGTGGTTCCTGAGCTCTTTTGGAGAAAGAAGGCCAGAGATTCCCAGAGGAGAGGAGAGAGGTCTCTGGGCATGGAGCACAGCCAGGGCCAGCATGGCACAGGGTGCACTGTGAAACTAGAATTGAATATCTGATGTCCATTTACACAGTGCTTGATGGTTTTCAAAGTGCTTTTCTCACAACTCTGTGACATCAGTCATACTAACATTATCATCTCTATATTACAGATGAGGAGAAGTGACTAGCTCAAGGTCACATAGAAAACTAGTAAGTGGCAGGGCAGGGATCCAAATGCAGGCCTTCTGGCTCCAGACTGCTTCCTGCGCTGCTCCTTTTCCCTCACCTGCCTTCCCCTTCGCACTTTCCATTTTCTATTTCTCCTTTCAGATGGAGAGATAGATAGATTAAGCTCGGAACACTTGGCATTCTAGAACCTTGGCCAAGTCGATTCATGTCTATGGATCTCAGTTTCCTCTTCTGTAAAATGGGAGTAATAATAATAATACAGCCTGAAATACTCACTTCACAGCTGTTATGGGCCCAGAGCACCCCAGAAGTTCTCTGGGGCATATCAAAGAACCTTCTCCTTGAGAAACTAAACCAGAGGACAGACACACCTAAAGAGATAAGTGGAACCAGATCGGACTGAGCTAGCTTCTGGACCTCCTTCATTCTAGTCCCTGGAGCAATAAGATTAGGTGTGGCTGCTTCCTTTGTGTCCAAAGGAGAAGACTTGAGAGATCTGCAGCCACCCCCCACCCAATTCCTCCAGCCACCAGCAGTCCTCCCTCACTAAGGGAACTTTCCACAGTCAGATGGTCACCCCCATCAGTCCTCTATAAAAGTACCTGCCTGTTTCCTGCTCTAGGAGATTGGTATCTCAGAGCCACACTCTGTGCCTTTCTCCCCATGAGAAGTCCAAGGACTTCTTTCATGGTTTCCCTTCCCTTCCCTTTCCCTTCCTCAGCCTCGAAATAAACTATTCTAATGACTTTTGTGTGCAAGAGGGTGTAATTCTTTAAAGAGGAATTCCTAAGGACCCCAAACCCCAAGCCCCTAACCCTATCCCTACCCTATTTTGCCCATGACAACAGCCTTATTGTAAGGACTGATGCAAGATGTACAGGTAATATGCAAAGTACTTTGTACATTTATATCTGTGAAATACATATGAGTACTAGGGTAAAGTACTTTGCAAACTGTAAAAAGTGACCCTTTCAGTTATTAAGACTTGAGTGTGGTCTGTGAATGAATTCTGTGTGACAGCATCATTATGCTGGGTGTGTATGTGGGATTGTGTCTGCCTGTGTGTCTATGGCTGAATGGGTTTTGAATATGTCTGTCTGTCTGTGTCTATCTGTAATTGTCTTTGGCATGTATATGTGGGTGTCCATCTGGCTTTGACTACTGTGGATTCTGTTGTTCACCCAGTAGAGATATCAGAAAAGAATCAACCCAGAACTGACAATGACCAGAATAACTTGGGGTTGGGTAGAAAGGATTAAGGAGGTGGCCACCATTGCTTCCTTCCCTGGCTTTTCCATGCTGAGGACACTTTGGAATTTCCCAGGGTAACCTGCCTGGCTGAATACTTCTCTTCCCCTCTGCCAACAAAGGACAGACAAAATGACATCAAGTTTACTTTCTTTCAGTGGTGACTCATGGTTCTGCTAAGGAAAAAAAAAAAACTCCTCCCAGGAACAATGGGTCCAAAGTACCTGTCTCACGCTCGAATATGATTGGTCCCAACTCAAAATTCTCAACAGTCACATCCTGGCTCTGCCTGGGCACTAGGCTTCAATTGTTGGTATTTGGCCACCTTCAGGGCAGTCAACTAATCTTTAGCGTTCTTTCCACTACATTTATCTAATTCCCACAACTCTTTGGGTCTCTTAATGCAAATGATAATATCCCTATTTTGCAAAACAGAAAACAGAGACTAAGAGAAGTTAAGGCCATTTATCTGTAAAGCGCTTAGCAGAGTACCTGGCACATAGTAGATGCTATTATACATGTTAGATATTATTATTATTATTATTGCTCAATACACATTTAGCCTGTGAATGAGATAGAATTAGAACTCAGACTCTATGTCTAATGTGTTTTTTAATCTTTTGTTTTATTTTAAAATTAAGAAGCATTTTTCTCTTTCTCTCCTACCCACTACACAATTTAAGAGAAAAAGAAAGGGGCGGTTAGGTGGCGCAGTGGATAGAGCACCGGCCCTGGAGTCAGGAGTACTTGGGTTCAAATCCAGCCTCAGACACTTAACACTTACTAGCTGTGTGACCCTGGGCAAGTTACTTAACCTCAATTTCCTCACTAAAAAAAAAAAAAAGAGAGAGAAAGAAAGAAGGAAAACAAAGCCCTTGTAATAAATATGCATAGTTAAGCAAAACAATTCCCTATATTGGCCATATTTGAAAATGTCTATCTTATTCTGCAGCCTGAGTCCAACCCTCTCTGTCAGGAGGTGGGCAGCAGGCCACCTCCTCATCCCTCTGAAATCATAGTTTGTCATTGTATTGTTCAGAGTTATGTCTTTCAAAGTTGTCTGCTTTACAATGTTAGTTTTTATTGTCAAAATTTCTTCTCTTAGTTTGCTCACTCCAATCTGCCTCAGTTCATATAAGTTTTTCAGGGTTTCTCTGAAATTATCCCTTTCTTCGTTTCTCATGGCACAATAGTATTCCATCACATTAATATGCTATAATTTGTTCACCATTTCCCAATCGATGGGCACCCCTTTAGTTTCCATTTCTTTGCCACTACAAAAAAAAAGCTACTATAGATATTTTTGTTCATATGGATCATTTTCTTCTTTTTTTAAAACTCTTTGGGATATAGGCCTACTAGTGCTATGTTCAGGTCAAAGGGTATACATGGTTCCAAATTGCTCTTCTGAATGGCTGGACCAGTTTCAGTCCACCAAGCAGGCATTAATGTGCTTAATTTTCTGCAGCCCTACCAACATTTGTCATGTTATACATACATAACCTCTCAAATGTGGGCAAGCCAAGAAATGAATTGGAGACATATGCAAAGACCATACCCCAAGACTAAAACTAAACACCTTCACCAGAAATGAGCCGAGATAGGGGAGAGATATAGCCAGCTCTCTGAGAGGTAACCGGAGCTTAGCACTTTCTCCAAGTGGCCTCTGGTGTTAAGTGAAGTACATAAGCACCAGAATGAGTGTGAGAATTCCCAGAAATTAGTCCTCAGCGTGGAACAGATCAGGCACATGGCCAGTGGCCTCCCCTGGGTAGCTGGAATCTTGAACGAGGATGTACTACTGCTTGACAGAGGGTGTTTTTCCTCCATACAAGTTTGGAAGCTAGCAGGTCTTCATGGTCAGAACTCATGACCCCCAGTATCTGTGCTTCCTCAGAAGGATTCTAGTAGGAAGGCAGTTGAGCTTTGGGAGCCCTTTAAGGAGACCCACCAGAGAACAGCAAATGGAGGCAAGGAGAAAACCGAGTTTCTCTCTTTCCCTTGACTTGATTATGACCTTGTGAATTTCAAAAGGTCAGAAGGCCTGGACTTCTTATCTTACCTCATCTATTCCTGGTTATCTTTTCTTAGCAGTGCTCCAGGACCCCAGGGGCTGACTTACATAGGATAGAGAGATCTAGGACAGGCAATTTTGGGATTCTACAAGGTCACTGACCCCTGGAGCCCAGAATACACCTCCTGAGGCCTGGATAAGGACACCATAAAAGGAGAAAAGGATTTCATCCAAGCAAAGCAGTGAGTTAACCCTTTACCACAAGTGCTTTCTAATTAGCTTGAGTCCACATTACCACAAACTACTTACATTATGTGCATGCACTTGTGGGAGAGCATGACTTTTAAGAGATGGCCTTGCCATGTGGTATTAGCAAACCTTTTTCCAAAAGATTATTAAATTTGGCTGGCTGATAATGATTAAGATACATGTAGGGGGCAGCTAGGTGGCACAGTGGATAGAGCACTGGCCTTGGATTCAGGAGTACCTGAGTTCAAATCCGGCCTCAGACACTTAACACTTACTAGCTGTGTGACCCTGGGCAAGTCACTTAACCCCAATTGCCTCACTAAAAAAAAAAAAAAGATACATGCAGGACGGCAGTTTATGAAGGACAGTACTAGAGAAGCCAGTTCTAACCACTCCCACCCCCACCCCGGGTTCCTCCTAGAGCACACTGAGGGGAGAAGTTATTGACCAGTGTGTGGGCACCTGCCAGTCCATTGTCACTGGGAGTTGGGAAGTAGTGCTGAAGGAGGTGCTACACTTCCCATGTGTGATTGGTCAGCCTCAGAACAGCACAATCTCCATGAAGGTGATGAGGCTGTCCCCTCCCCGCCCCCCCAAATCCTACATGGCCTTTAAGACTCAGCTCCAATGACCCCCACTCCATGGAGTCTCCCCTGACGCTCTGGTCAGAAACGACCTTTCTTTCCGGTACCTTGATTAGACCTTTCCTGCCTTTCCAGCCTCCATGCACCCTAGTTCCCCTACAGACACCGCAGTCCACAACACTGGCCTCCTTGCTGCTGCTCAGACACTACACTTCACCCACAAAGCAGGTAACTTGATGAACAGGGTGCAGCACTGGGAGTCGGTAAAAGGCCTGAGTTCTTTTCCTCAGCCACTTATTAGCTTGGTGACCTAGAGCAAGTCACTTAGCCACTATTTGTTTCAGTTTCCTCAGCTATAAAATGGAAGTAGTAAAATCAAAGTGGATAGACCACCCAGCCTGGAGCCAGGAAAAACCTGAGTTTAAATCTGACCTCAGACATTTATTAGCTATGTGACCCTGAGCAAGTCACTTATCCCTGTCTGCCTCAGTTTCCTCATCTGTCAAATAAGCTGGAGAAGGAAATGGCAAACCACCCCTGTATCTTTGCCAAGAAATCCCCAAATGGGGTCACAAAGAGTCAGACATGACTGAAATGACTAAACAACAACTCTACCAACCTCCTAGGGTTGTTATGAGGATAAAATGGGATAATATTTGTTACGAAAAAAAAAAACTTTAAAAACTTTTTAACACTATTATTTTTATCTCCTAACTCTGGACATTTTCATTAGCTTTTACTCAAGCCTGGAATTCTCTCCCTCCTCATCTCCAGCATTTTTCCTGTTATACCATGGTACCAATATCCATATTAGTATGTAATCTTAGACCATACCCCTTCCCTCTCTGAATCTGCCTTTATTTCAATTCAAAGCATTAACCAGCTTGAGACAGTATGAGTTGTTGTTCTTCAGTTGCTTCAGCCCTTTCTGACTCTTTGTGATCCTATTTGGGGTTTTCTTGGCAAAGATACTGGGGTGGTTTGACATTTCCTTCTCCAGCTCATTTTACAAAGGAAGAAACTGAGGCCAACAGGGTTAACTGGCTTGCCCAGGTTAATACACTCTTGGTAAAGTTGTAAACTGATTCAAACATTCTCTAGAGCAGTTTGGAACTATAGCCAAAGGACTTAAAACCATACATATTCTTTGACCTAGCAACACCACTACTAGGTTAGTACCCTAAAAGAGATTATTTTTAAAAAGTTAAATTCTAAATTGGTGTGATGCCCATCAATTGGGGAATGGTTGAACAAATTGTGGGATGAGATTAGGATGTATTGTGCTGTAAGAAATGATGAGCAGGATGCTATCAGAAGGACTTATGGAAAATGAAATACATCTACAGAGAAAGAATTGATGGTATCTCAATACAGATTGAAGTATATTTTTGTTCATTCTATTGTGGAAATGTTTTGCACAACTGCACATGTATAACTTATACTGAGTTGCCTGAGTTCTTGAGGAGAGGTGGGGAGGGAGGAAGAAAATCTGGAACACAAAGTTTTAAAAAATTGATATGAAAATTTGTTTTTACATGTAACTTGGGGAAAATTCTAAATAAATAAATAAAACACTCAAGACTTGCCCAGGGTTACACAGCTACTAAGTGTCTGAGGCAGAGTTTAAACTCAGGTCTTCCTGACTCTAGGCTAAGCAGTCTAACCACTTTGATATTTACTACTCCCATTTGACAGTTGAGGAAACTGAGACAAATGTTGTGGAAATGTCATCTGCATTTATTTTTCATAGTGAAAGAGAAAGAGCATAAAAGGCTAACTTCGGCATCAAAGTGCCTGCTTTCCATCCCAGCTCTGCCACCCACTAGTTCTGTGACCTTGTACTCATGGGAGTAGTGATGTCTGTAAAATTAAGGGCTTAGATCAGAAAGCTCTTTAAGAGACTTTTTGGCCAAAATCCAGTGAAATTACTATTATACTTTCATTTATAATCAGCTAACAGGGAGAAAAAGTTCCCTTAGAATGAAATTTTGCCCTCAGAAAGGAAATGTCTTCTCCCCTCGTCAAGAAGAAATCTGGAAATGCTGTTAAGCGTTATACAGTCAGAAGAGGGATCAGTCACAAATCAGAAGAGGGATCAGTCACAAACAGGAAACTGGAAAGGTCTGAAAATTTCCTAAGGGGATTTTGGCTGCTGGCCTGCTGGCTGTACCTTCAATAAAGCCCTTCTTATTCATCCAGTCAAAAGCCCCTCTTGAGACTACCCTCCCTCTCTGAGGAAGTACTCAAATCAGACCTCTGGCGGCAGAGCTAAATACTGGGGAAAAGTTGGATTCAAGAGGATACCAAAGGCTAAAAAGTTGGCTCCTCACATTCTGAATGGGGACAAAATGACCAGGAAAATGGAAAGAGGCAACCTGTGGCCAAGGTCTCTACTTCTCTCTGGTCCTGGCAGATGACAGGCGAAGGCCAGACACAGAGCTTGTGACCCTATACCTAACCCAAACTTTGCAACGAGGTACTATAAGCATCTCATAAAAGAAAAAGAAAAACATTCAGACTTCTTTTCTGGTAGGAAGGGAGAGCCAAAACATGTTGAGTGCGGATCCTGCTGATGGGGGGTGGGGTGGGGGAGGGCACCGGGGAGCAGACACTAACCCTGGTGATGTGGAAGAGATAACTGTATATCAGTGTGAGTGGTGATGCTGAAGATGAAGAAGATGGCCCTGTGTACCTTGGGAAGGGGAACTGTTGATAAGGGACAGACCCAAGTCACACTCAGCCACAGCACGAGGAAGCCTGTCAGGATGGAGCAGGGGCAGCTGTTACTTACAGTCCAGGATGACTTGGGCCGCTCGGTAGAGCTGGAGTCGATGCAAGAGGTCCAGGAGCTGCTGCACTGTGGCCTGTCTCATCCCCCACCACCACAGCAGTTCCCGGGTGATGCTGACACCTTGAATTCTCTCCATGGACTTGATCTTCCTCAGCTGGGTCTGGTCAGTTATCACGTAAGACGCTGAACAGCAAACAGAGCATTCCCAATCAGTCATGTAGAATGGCCTTTATCTAGATATCTGAACAGGGCTGATCTTAGCCAGAGATAGACTAGGTAGCTGCCTGCATGGTTTGCTAGGGAGGGCAGTGTAAGTCATCTCTCTTACCCCGCCCAGCAGATTGCCACAGAGCCTGAAACAAACACCATTTGGATTTCTTTATCTGGGTTAAGCTGCTAGATCTCTAGGAGATCAAATATACCATCACCCATCACCAGCACTTTCTCTGGGAGACCTCCTTCCATTTACACCATGCATGCCTTATATGCACTTAAGTCGTTCCCATGGTGTTCCCCGTATTAGGAGGTGAGCTCCTTGAGGGCAGAGTGTTTTTGCCTTTCTTTGCATCCCTAGAGCTCAGTACAGAGCCTACAGCTCCCTGTGATGTCCTTTTTTTTTTCTTTGAGAATTTTTTTAATTTAGCACAGTAGTAAACTTAATAAATGTTGGTTGGATATTTGTTATGGGTTTTGTGTTTATTGCCTTTTCAAGGAATGGGTAAGGAAGAGGGGAGAGGGAGATAATTCAGAACTCAAAGTTAAAATAAAATGAATTAAAATTAAAATGAATTTTTATAATATTGATTGATTCATTTATTGCATCCACAGAGCAACATCTAGAATGGATAAAAAAAACCCTTCAAACTTGAGCTGTCAGCACATGGTAGAGGGAGGAAAGGGGGAAGATAAGTCAATTTCCTAGTCTGTAGGCTGGAGTTGAGGGAGATCTCCTCATCACCCCCAGTAGACACCTGTTGAGAGCTTCCTAGGTGTCATTATTTTTATTTTTTTTTTTTAGTGAGGCAGTGGGGGTTAAGTGACTTGCCCAGGGTCACACAGCTAGTAAGTGTTAAGTGTCTGAGGCCGGATTTGAACTCAGGTCCTCCTGACTCCAGGGCCGGCGCTCTATCCACTGCGCCACCTAGCTGCCCCCCTAGGTGTCATTATAAAGTGTCAGTCACCGTGCTAAGTGCTAGGGATACAAACAAAGGTAAAAACAACTTGGTCCTTCCCCTCAAGCTGCTCATCATCGCCCACCTACTTCTAGCCTCCCTTGAGATTTCTAGGGGCAGCTAGGTGGCGCAGTGGATAGAGCCCTGGAGTCAGGAGGACCTGAGTTCAAATCCAGCCTCAGACACTTGATACTTACTGGCTGGGTGACCCTGGGCAAGTCACTTAACTCCAATTGCCTCACCAAAAAAAAAAAAAAAAGAAGATTTCTTATAGGGCCCTCAGAAATCCTCCAGTGTGACCCCCTCTGCTTTTCAGAGGACTGTGCTGGAGGCCCAAACAGGCAGAGTGGGATGTTCAAGATGCTATGAATTAATAGTCAGTCCTAACCCCCTGACCGGCACTCTGTCCTTAATGCCTCACTTCCTTAATAGCTTGAGAAGTGGGTTAAAAGAAATCCAGGGACACTAGGCATGTGTAGGTCAGTTGAGACACAATGTGTTCCTCTTAAGATGCTTGGCCTTGGGGTAGCTAGGTGGCACAGTGGATAAAGCACTGGCCCTAGATTCAGGAGGACCTGAGTTCAAATCTGGCCTCAGACACTTGACACTTACTAGCTGTGTGACCCTGGGCAAGTCACTTAACCCTCACTGCCCCACAAACACACACACACACACACACACACACACACAAAAGAAGAACCTTGGTCTTCATTTTGGGCAGATTTTACCCAGTCCTGTGATGATGTATGGTAAATTTCTATCAGCAGGATGGTGTTTGGGGACTTGTAGTGACTCAGGTAGCTAAACTGGTAAACTGTGATTCTTGACACCTCATTTCTCCTTCCCATGATCTGAATGATTTCCTCATTCCTCCTGGGTGGACTTGATGCCTGAGGAGCACTGGAAGTAGGAGTGGCAGCTGTAAAAGTTACCCACAACTTTAGAAGCAGCCAGCATTAGCCTCCTCAGCATGGACTCCTTTCCTGAGCCAGGCAGCTTTCCGGACTGGCGTGATTTCAGGAGCATGAAGAAATCCCCAACTGCCCTTCTCCTCGACACACAAGATAAGACTTCATCTTGTGCTCACCATTTTCATGAGGATAAACCACTCATTAAACCATCGTGAGTAGTTTTCTCCTCAGTAGGAATCAATGTCCACTGTACTTCGCTGAGAGCAAGTTTTTAATGAGGAGAATAACAGGGTCTGTGGCGGTGGCGGTGGTAGGGAGGTTGGCTTGGAGCAAAAACAGATAAGGGCACCAGAAGGTGGGCTTTGCAGAGGCAGCCACGGTGAGGATCTGGATTAGAATTCTGGTTCTGCTATTTACATAAAAGAAAAAAACTGCTTTCCAAATAGAATAACCATAGCCAGCATTTGTACAGCTCTTTATCTCACTTTAGTCTCACCACAATGACAGGAGGTTAGGTGCTACTATGATTCCCATTTTACAGATGAGGAAACTGAGGCAAGTGGGGGTTCCATGAGTTGCCCAGGGTCCCACAGTAGTAAGCGTCTGAGGCAGGATTCAAACTAAGGTGTTAAGTACCTACATCTTCACCAGGTCCTAAGGTGGTTTCTCTTCCTGTAAGGCTGAGATTCAATTCCCCAGCGCCCCTAGATCTAATTTATTTCCCAGCATCCTTAAGGAGACAGCACAGAGATGGACACGTTGACCAGTGCCATCTCCATAGACAAAGAAGGGCAGCATTTTATACACCAGCATCCCTTTTCCTTCCGCTCACCGCGAATACAAAGGAGTCAGACCAGATAACCGATTTTTCAGCACCTATCACTAAGAAACATGTTTAGTAACTAATACCATAGCATCATTACCCCATGACACTTCTTTTTCTTGGATCGGACCTGTGACTTTACCAAGTAGGGAATGCCCAGAGGAGGAAATCCTCACTGCCAAGGAAGTTGGCATCTTCCCTTCAACTAATACAAGTGAATGATGATGCTGTCAGCCGGCATTTCTGTAAAGTACTTGACCTGTATTACCTCTTTTGAGGGTCACACTGGCCCTGTCAGGTGCGCTATTACCATCATCCCAATTTTAGAAATGGACAAACTGAGAAGTTAAGTGGCTTGAGCAAAAGTCACACAACTGAGTAGGAAGTGTCTACGGTAGGCTCTGAACTCAAGTCAGGTCTGACACTCTCCACCATGGTGCAGAGGTACCTGCCTTAAACAGCTTGCCCTGCTTCATCTGGACAGCAAGTACGGGAGGCAAGACTTGTCCTTAGCTTCTGCTGACCATACATCATGTTCTAGCAGAAACTTGTTTCCACGGCTATGTCCATCATTAGACAGGCTAAGAAATCACACGACGTCACAGATGAAAGAGACGCAAGAAACCATCCAGTCTGACCTCACACTATAGAGGAGCAAAAGTTAAGGAGCCAGACTTCCTGACTCCCGTTCTGAAGTGCTGTCCATTATACGGGGAACAAGTGAAAAATAGAGCTCAGGAGCAAAAGGCAGAATTCTACTTAAACAAGAAAAAGGAGAGCTTAGAGGGAAGCGGCAAGTGTCCTGAGTCACAAAGGCAAAGGACCTGAGTTCAGATCCCAGCTCTGGCACGGACCACCTGTGTGACCTGGGGGGAAGTTCTTTCCCCAACTCTCTTGGCCTCAGATTCCTCCTTTTCTCTCTCTGTGGAAGATTCCATTTCCTTCTCTGTAAAATAAAAGGGTTGGGCTAGACCATCACCCAGACCCCTTCCAACTCTACATCTTATGTTCCCAGAGAGAGACAGGTCATGCTCTCTTGGATGAGCCCACTGTACCCCACCAGCCCAGCCATTCCTAGGGTTCCTGTCTTCCTAAGCCTCCAGTCTTCTCAGAGACCCCAGCCCCCTTCATACTGCTCTCACCAAATTGCATCCAGTCCCATTCACTCAGGCTGTCCATCTTGTGGCAGAAGTCCTCCAGTACCCAAGAAGGGAGCTGATAGATATATTGGGAAGTCCTGGGGCTCCGGAGAGCAGGTGGGAGTGGCAGCAGAGGGGATTGCAAAGCCATTTTCCCTGCTTCCAGTAGTTTACAGTCTGCTACGGTCAAGGTTCTTTCCTCTCCCTGGCCATCAGTTTCCTGGGCCCTCAGATGTGTTCTCTCCTCCCAGGAAAAGCAACTGAACAGCTCCTGGGCTAATGTAACCCCTCCTTGTAGGGGAAGGACCCAAACAGGGTGTCCCCTTTGTTAACAGCAAGGCATTGGGCTTTCTGCGGTCTGGTACAAGTTCCCACTTGTCAACAGGATGTCTGCTAAGTTTCAGCCCAATATGAGTCACACAGTGGCGGACACCAACCAAGCCTCTGGACTCAGGGGAGGAGCCCTAGGGGGAAGGACTATTTGGTAACTAGCTGCAATTTTCCAGGAAGTTGGGCTGAACTGAGCTAGTGTAGGGTGAGCTGGACTGAGCAACACTGCCACTAAGCTGTACCTGAGAGCAATGACATGATAGTTCTAGCCAAGGCTTCACTGCCTGGGGAATTAAAACGATGAGCTTGAAAGATGGAAGGAATCAGAGACTACTTACTAGCTTGAAGACTGCACAAGTTAGGACTTCTTAAGGTCTCAATTTCTTTTGCTCTCAAGCCAGGCTCTTAACCTATCTCCTCTGTTTTAAGGAAATGACTGGAATAACCTAAGCAGAGTACTTTGAAAAATACAAATTATCATACAGCCCATGGCCATCATTTAGGGACAATAAAACTTGGAGCGGCTAGGTGGCACAGTGGATAAAGCGCCGGCCCTGGATTCAGGAGGACCTGAGTTCAAATCCGGCCTCAGACATTTGACACTAGCTGTGTGACCTTGGGCAAGTCACTTAACCCTCATTGCCCCACCCAAATACACACACACACACACACACACACACACACAAACTGAAGACCAAAGAAATTGAGTGATCCCCCCATCCCAAGGACAAAGTAAATAAGTAGAATACCTGAGGCTTCAAGTTCAATTGAACAGGGGCTCAGAGTCTTAGCAAAGTGATTTGATTTATGCCAAAATGGGATTTGCAGAGTTGAAAGGGACATTAGGATATCATTCATTTCTTTTTTATTATTTTTTGGTGAGGCAACTGGGGGTCAAGTGTCTGAGGCTGGATTTGAACTCAGGTCCTCCTGAATCCAGGGCTGGTGCTCTCTCCACTGCACCACCTAGCTGCCCCGAGATATCATTTAAATAGGACCTTTCATTTTAACAATGATAAACCTGAATCCAAGGGAGGTTGCTTACAAGTAAATAGAAGAAAAGCCAAGAATCAAACAGAAATCATTTGACTCCAAATCCAGGGCTTGTCTACACCACACAGGACAACCTCTGTGACTAAGCTTTTGTCCTCAATTGGAAAGAAATATGCGATCATAGATAAGTCCTATGTTGTGGGAAGGTACCTGCAGCTTTATGCTGAATGTGCAAGGAAGAAACAGAAAACAGATATTATAGTAGTTGGTTCCTATGAAGATAAAAGCAAAGACTGGGAAGAGAACTGAGGGTAAGAAGGAGAGACTTTAGGGTTAATCAAGAGCAAGGAGTTAGGGGAAGCAGAGAATCCTAGAACCATCTGACTTGAACAAGGATGGAATATCTCATATATCATTAAGTTCTGATTAATCAACCAATGAACCGTAAAGTGGTAGCATTACTCAGATTTGCACTGGTAACTGCCATTAGGCTAGAACAAATGACCATATTTTATATAAGCAAAAAATTGTAATTTCAATACATGTGACTACTTCATTAGATTCATTATCTGAGACTTAACTGTAACAAAATATGCAGGGGCAGCTAGGTGGCACAGTGGATAGAGCACCAGCCCTGGAGTCAGGAGGACCTGAGTTCAAATCCAGCCTCAGACACTTGACACTTACCAGCTGTGTGACCCTGGGCAAGTCACTTAACCCCAATTGTCTCACCCAAAAAAAAAAAAAAGCAAAATATCCATAGCAGTACCATGTGGGAGCAAAACTGAAAAAACTAACTAAAAAAAAAGGTGTCCATAGATTGGGAAATGGCTAAATTGTGGTTCATAAATGTAATGGAATATTTTTTTTTTAAGTGAGGCAATTGGGGTTAAGTGACTTGCCCAGGGTCACACAGCTAGTAAGTGTTAAGTGTCTGAGGCCAGATTTGAACTCAGGTCCTCCTGACTCCAGGGCTGGTGCTCTATCCACTGCACCACCTAGCTGCCCCTGGAATATTCTTTTACACAAACAACAAAGAATATAAAGCATTTAGAGAAAAAAAGTATGTTTTATGTATGAAGTGATGCACTTCACTCTGCATCTGTCCACTCATTTCAACTTCACAGAACGAGCTGCCCCCTTCCCTTTTTTGTCTTCCTCTACTTGATTGTAAGCTCCTTGAGGGTAGGAACTGTCTTTTGTGGGTTTGTTTGGTTTTTTTGTTGTCATTGTTTTGTTTGGGTTTTTTTTGGGGGGGGGCAATGAGGGTTAAGTGACTTGCCCATGGTCACACAGCTAGTATCAAGTGTCTGAGGTCAAATTTGAACTCAGGTCCTCCTGAATATGGATGAAGAAACACACTTTTCACAGGCCCTGGAGTCAGGAGGACCTGAGTTCAAATCTGACCTCGGACATTTGACACTTACCAGCTGTGTGACCCTGGGCAAATCACTTAACCCCAATTGCCTCACCAAAAAAAAAAACCCAAAAACCAAAACCACACATTTTCTTCCTCATGGAAGATGGAAGGCTATGGGTACAGAGTGTTGCGTGCACTGTCAGATGAGGTCATTATTTTGTTGGTCAGTTCTGCCTTAATGTTTTTATTCGTTTCAAGAGAAGGTTCCACTGAAAGAGCAAGAACATCCTGTGAAATAACTAATACATAAAAACTAAAAGGCATCAATAAAAAATCATCAAAATAAAAATAATTCACTGTCCAGGGTTGAAGAAATTCTGGGCATAGTCAGTCATGTAACTTTTTTTTTTTTGGCAGGGCAATTGGGGTTAAGTGACTTGCCCAGGGTCACACAGCTAGTAAGTGTTAAGTGTCTGAGGCTGGATTTGAACTCTGGTACTCCTGAATCCAGGGCCAGTGCTCTATCTACTGTGCCATCTAGCTGCCCCGGTCATGTAACATTTAAGCACCTATTATGTGCCTGGCACACGATGCCAGAGCAAATGCCTAGGAAATTACTTGTTTCCTCCATGATAAAGGGAAGGAGACACCCTTTGAGGCCTGGAGACAAAGCAAGATGGCACCAACAAAAGTCAGATTTAGGAATCTGACTGAACCAAGCTGGATTCTGCAAGTAAGCTATGTACTTACGATTGGCTATGTTTTATAGTACCCGCATCCTGAGATTTCTCCCCATGCAGTAAAGAACTTGCACTCTAGGTGTTGGGATGAGTATGACTGATTTGAGTAACATTTCCAAAGAGCAACGGGGTAGGCGAATAGAATACAGCCTACATTTCTGGGTCATGGGACAAAATCAGCAACCACGGAAGGTTATTTTGAGAGGAGCAATCTTAAGAGTTTTGCCACTGAAACTTCAATTTAACTACTGCATATCTTGGAGGATGCATCTTAAAGTTTTTCCTAGAGATAATACTCCGAGTCAATAAACATTTTTAAAGCACCTATGATGAATCAGGCACCATACTAAGTGCTAGGGATACAAAAAGAAAAAGACAGTCCCAGCACTCAAAATTACAATCTAATGTGGAAAGACAGAACACAAAAGAAAGCTAGAAAAGAGGGTGATGGTAGGGAAAGAGGTCACTTGGCATGAGGAAATAATAGATAAGTTTAACAAAATTCCTAGATGAGTACAGCCAGAGAAGCCAAAATAAGTGTAGCTGGGTGGGAAATGAGACATCTGACCTGTTCCATCCCCTTAAATGGAAGATGAGGAGTTCTTGGCTCCACCCTCCAATAAGAGGAGCAGCAAGTGCTGATGAGGTGAGTAACAAGGCTGATTGGATTTTGCAAAATGATGAGGAAATCATCTGAAAATGAGTGCAGTTGGGTGGGAAATGAGGTGATATCTGAGATGTCTGTTGTCCCCACTCCTTAAATGGAAGTTGAGAAGTTTATGGTGATCTGTGGTTTCTTTTGATTGGCAAAAACAAAACAAAACCAAAACCACTACTAGACATGGCCAATGTGGGAATTTGCTTTGCTTGACTGCATATTTTTTTTGTTTTGGGTTTTTGAGGGGTTTGGGGTTTTTTTGAAGGCAATGAAAGTTAAGTGACTTGCCCAGGGTCATACAGCTAATAAGCGGCAGTGTCTGAGGCTGGATTTGAACTCAGGTCCTCCTGAATCCAGGGCTGGTGCTTTATCCACTGCGCCACCTTGCTGCCCCCTTGACTGCATATTTTTTACAAAGGTTTTCTCTTTTTTTCTTACCTGGGGATGAGGGGAAACTAAAGATAAAAGGACAGAAAAAGAAAAAAAAAAGTCACTGAAGTTTTGGGGTTTTTTTTGGTGAGGCAGTTGGGGTTAAGTGACTTGCCCAGGGTCACACAGCTAGTTAAGTGTCAAGTGTCTGAGGCTGGATTTGAACTCAGGTCCTCCTGAATCCAGGGCCAGTCCTCTATCCACTGCGCCACCTAGCTGCCCCGAAGTATTTTTGTAATGCACAGAAGAGAACACAACATACCTAGTAAGTATGACAGCTTTGAAAGTTAAATGTCAAAGTTTTTACATATCTCAAGAGAAAAGGAAGCTCTACCTAATGGAGATTTGTAGTTGAGGGTATCTCCTCCTCTACTCTGTCTATGGATATGTTCATTTTATTTGGTGTTAAGATCAGAACCAAAAAAAAATCTGAAAAATAGTAACTTTAAAAAATGCACTTCCAAGTGTTGGCAAGAACATTCTAAATTCTGGAGGCAGCTAGGTGGCACAGTGGATAAAGCACTGGCCCTGGATTCAGGACCTGAGTTCAAATCCAGCCTCAGAATCCTGCCTTAGGCACTTAGTAGCACTCACTTTCCTGCTCAGTAAAATGAGGATAATAATAACACCTACCTCCAGTTATAAGATGAAATGATATAATATTTAAAGGACTTATAAATACTAGCTATAATTCTGAGGAGACTCTAGTTATCACCTGGGGGCAGAAGGTAGCAAAGTGGATGGAATGCAAGGCCTGGAGTTGGGAAGATCCGAGTAAAAATCTACCATCAGACACTTATTTACTGTGTGACCCTGGGCAAATCACTTAACCCAGTTTGCCTCCATTTCCTCATTTGTAAAATGAGCTGGAGAAGGAAATGGCAAACCATTCTAATTATCTGCCAAGAAAACCCCAAATAGGGCCATGAAGAGTTACTTGGACAGTACCAAAATGATCAAAGATATGACCCATAACTAAATTTTGTTTTAGAGATTTCCCTGGAGTTGGGGGTTTTTTGGTTTTGTTTTTTTTTGCCAGGGCAATGAGGGTTAAGTGACTTGCCCAGGGTCACACAGCTAGTAAGTGTCAAGTGTCTGAGGTCACATTTGAACTCAGGTCCTCCTGAATCCAGGGCCAATGCTCTATCCATTTGGAGTTGTTTTGAGATTGAAGGATTGAGCCAAAAATATTGGCATTAGGACCTCAAGATTAAACATACATTAAGGCTAAAGCCCCTGGTTGGAACTTTCTGGATCAGAGGGACACACACATGATCTTTTCAAATTAGGGTCATCAAGGTGTTGTACTGAGCACTGGACTTGAAGAAAAAACACCCAAGTCCTAATCCTACCTCAGACATTTACTAAATGTGTAATATTGGGTAATTTCCTCATCTGTTAAATGATGATAACAGCACCTACCTTAAAGGGGTACAACAAACACCATTGCAATTTCTACCTCCACAACATCTCTCACAACCAA
Source organism: Dromiciops gliroides (assembly GCF_019393635.1). Classification (NCBI taxonomy): domain Eukaryota; kingdom Metazoa; phylum Chordata; class Mammalia; order Microbiotheria; family Microbiotheriidae; genus Dromiciops; species Dromiciops gliroides. Next base: position 710,195,371 of record NC_057861.1, read on the forward strand.
CCTTTTCTCACTAATCACATGGGCACCATGATGGGTAAAGCCATCTTCACCTAAAACCTCAGCCATTTTCAATTAAGCAGCATTTGTTTGAGGGCAGCTAGGTGGCACAGTGGATAGAGCACCGACCCTGGATTCAGGACTTGGGTTCAAATCCAGCCTCAGACACTTGACACTCACTAGTTATGTGACCCTTGGCAAGTCACTTAAACCTCACTGCCCCCCCTACCCCCCAACCATACAGTCAAACAAAACAACTTCCTCCACTGTGGCCCTATTCTGCATCTTTAGTCCTCTGGAATCATGGATTGCCATTGTATTTATAATTGTTAACGAGAGAACTTTTTCCAAAAAAATTGCTGCAAAGATTTTTTTCCTCCAGTTAACTGTTTCCCTTCTAATTTTAACTACATTGATTTTGCTTATGAAAAAAAAATTACTCTATGTAGTGAAAATTGTCCATTTTATCTTCTGTTATTGGGATCTTCCCAATCTCATTTGGTCATGACCTCTTCCCCTGTGTATGCTGTGAAACTCATTTCTTCTACATTGACAACCTCAGGCTCAGTCTCCCAGAGGCAGGTCAAGTACATCTCACCCTTGCCGTTCTAGGGGATATCCTGAGGATTTTGAGGGTTTCTCTTCTCTAATGCCACTTATTTATTCTGTTTCTCTCTACCCTTCCCTCTATCCTTACCCTCCCCACCCTGTCACGCCAGTTCCATTTAACCACTTAACATCATTTAGTTTTTACAAAGGGATATTTACTTCAAAGTTATAGTAAGAATAAAAGTATAAACATTTCCTACCACACCATGGGAACACAATCTCCCAGATCCCATCCCACTCACTGAAGGCAGCGGGAGCACTCTTAGCACAATTTATGTCTATAAAATTGGTCCCACCAAGTTCACATTCAGAGTAGCCATGAGCTATTATGTATGAGTGCTCCTCTTTGCCACCACAGCCTGGATCCTGAAGGTCACTTCCAAATTTCACTTATTGCTCCGAGGGGCATCAAGGCTGAGCTGGTTGGAAAACCTAGACGCTGTCCTGATCTTCTGAAACTCCCCCGGCTGGAGACTTCATCCATCTAAAAAGGAAAAAGAACAAATGGTGACACCCAAGGACGGGAGCCCGTTTCTATGGGGACAAAGGTTAACCCATGGTTAGCAGACTGGCCAGTTACAGAGTCTGCATATGCTCAGGGCTCTAAGCCACTCCCATCAGACGGCATGATGATTCCTGTGACGAGGCTCTCCCTGGCCTTAAACATATCACATGGGAAGAAGCCATCCTAGGTGCTCTCTGCGTGAGTCCCTGCTTCACTTTTTACATTCCTCTAATTTATAATCTTTGCTCTCTTAAGTCACATGTCTGATGGGAGCTTATCTCCAGATCCGGTGTGAGATGTGGATCCTCATCTCATCTCTATCTTCCTGCTTTCAAATTTTCCCAGGATTTTTGTTGGAATGGTGAGTCCTCACCCTGGTAGCTGGGGTTTGGTGTTTATCAAATACTATACTGTGTCTATTTGCTTCCATTCAGTCGTATACTTGATCTGTTCATGCTAATCAAGCCCTTTATTGTTTTCATCAGTACCAAAATTTTCATATAAATTTTTGTTGTTTTAAGGCAATCAGGGTTAAGTGACTTGTCCAGGGTCACACAACTAGTATCTGAGGTCACATCTGAACTCTGGTCCTCCTGATTCCAGGGTCAGTGCTCTGCCTACTGTACCACCTAGCTGCCCTGGTACCAAAGTTTTGATGATGACTGCTTTGTAGTATAGTTTGAAACTGGTACAGCTAGGTAGTCTTCCTTGTTAGTTTTTCCTTAAAATGTATTCAAACAGGGGGCAGCTAGATAGGGTAGGGGAGAGGGGGAGCAGCTAGGTGGCACAGTGAATAAAGCACTGGCCCAGGACTCAAGAGGACCCAAGTTCAAATCTCACCTTGGACACTTGACACTTACTGTGTGACCCTGGGCAAGTCACTTAACCCTTATTGCTCCGCAAAAAAAAAAAAAAATAATGTATCCAAACATTCTTCTACCAGCCTTAATTGGTGGGGAGACATGGCTTGAACCTCACTGATTGCACTTCCTGGGGACCTAAAAAAAAAAGCCAGCATGGGCTTCAGGCCTGATAGTATGGAAGGGAAGGTACTTCTGTTAACTGTTAGGCAATCTACATGGGTCTTGTTTTGATCCTGAATCACTTAGAGGGCCTTAATCAGCCCTGGCCTTCAACAGGAAGTGATCTCCTTGCTCTTTGGAAAATACCCACAGAAAACCATCTAAGCCTATCTTTTGTTCATTTCAGTTCTGCTTTTAAAAATGTATTCTGATTACATGAGGAGTCCTCACAGGCTCACAAAGAGTTGAGAAAGATTAAAACCTCAATAGGATGGACGCTGAGTCATGAGTTTCTTTAAGTTATAGAAAGAGAAAGGGGCGGCTAGGTGGTGCAGTGGATAAAGCACTGGCTCTGGATTCAAGAGGACCAGGGTTCAAATCCGGCCTCAGACACTTGACACTTACTAGCTGTGTGACCCTGGGCAAGTCACTTAACCCCCATTGCCCAGCAAAAAACAAAAAACAAAACAAAAAAAAAGAGGACCTGAGTTCAAATTTGACCTCAGACTCTTGACAGTTACTAGCTGTGTGACCCTGGGCAAGTCACTTAACCCCAATTGCCTCACATACACACACCAAAAAAAGAAAAGAAAAAAACAAAGAAAAAAAAAGAGAGAAAGCCTGGGAAAACATTTAGAAAACCAGGTAAACTTCTCCCCATATGCCGGTGGCAGAGCCTTACATTCCAATGCATCTAATGGTCTGATCCGACAGGGCAACTTAGCAGGCCATGTTTGTTTTGCAGATGCCCACTAAATGAGGATGTAGAGGGTCAAGCCTGATCTAGTGGCTCACACAGGACTGAAAAGGCTTTCAACCACGCCTCCTAGGGATTTTAATGAAACACTGATCCTAAGTCAAAATGAAGCCATGTTTCACAAAGCTTTTGTTTGTGATGTTACTTCTGAAAATAAAACCAATTCGTTTCTTTATAGGCAAGGGGTGTCTTGTCCATTTGTCAGATTCACGGAATTATAAAGTTTTAATTCCATCCAGAAAAAGAACTGTAGAGTCTGAATGCAGATTGAAGCATATACTCTTTTCACTTTTCTTGGGTTTTTTCCTTTTGTTCTGATTGTTCTCTCCCAACATGACTAATGTGGAAATGTGTTTAACATGACTATAATGTATAACCCGTATCATATTGTTTTCTGGCTTTGAGAGGGAGGGAAGGGAGAAAGATTTGGAACTCAAAATCTTACAAAATTGAATGCTGAAAATTATCTTTACATGTCATTGGAAAAAATAAAATAAAATACGATTTCAAAAAACAAAAAGTTTTTGTTGGCCAGGGTCTATCACACAGGTAGCACGGTGACACCTGGGACAGAGTGCTGGACCTCCAGGCAGGTCACTGTCAACCTCCCTCAGTCTCAGTAACAGAGCCTAGGTCCCAGGTTTCTGGTGAGGGTAAACTAAACTGAGATATTTGCACAGTCTTCCTAAAGAGTGCTATTATTTTATCACTGCTCTCTTCTGGGTACAAGCTACTTCAGATCTGAAGACCCAGGAGGCCCCAAGGGACAGCTGACATATTTCATCTCCCCCAAAACATTCACTTCTTGTTCTACACAGTCAGTCACCTTTGTTTACGTTCAGTGCCCTCAAAGAGCTTATGTTCTATTGGGGGAGGAGGGATTAGAATGGGACAACTGAGTCTCAAAACAAATATGGAACAAAAATATTTCTGGGTTGGTGAGAACGAATAACTGGGGGGAATCAGGTCAGGCTTCACAAAGAGGATAAGCTGAGCCTTCACTATTCTCTGACTACACCTGCCGACTCATTTCCAAGTTCATATTTATACCATTATTTATCTTCTCCAGCACTTCCTAATCTTTCGCACTCCTAGACACTCCTAGCTTTCTTGTGATACTCCATACTTATAGAAATTTGTGGGGAAAGGGCAGGGATGGGTGTGTTAAAGACTAGGGTTCTAAGATGAGGGTGACTGAGGGACCAAAGAAAATGTGATTTGTTTGTCATAGTAAAGAATAAAAGGGGGCAGCTAGGTGGCACAGTGGATAAAGCACAGGCCCTGGATTCAGGAGTACCTGAGTTCAAATCCAGCCTCAAACACTTGACTCTTGCTAGCTGTGTAACCCTAGGCAAGTCACTTAACCCTCATTGCTCCATTAAAAAAAATTAAATTAAAAATAAATAAATAAAAGGCAGCTAGGTGGCGCAGTTGATAAAGCATTGGCCCTGGACTCAGGAGGACCCGAGTTCAAATCCAGCCTCCAACACTTGACACTAGCTGTGTGACCCTGGGCAAGTCACTTAACCCTCACTGCCCTGCAAAAAAAAAAAAAAAAAAAGAATAAAAACAATTGCTCACAAATGGATAAAGAAAGCAGTATGTGAATAGTATTGCTTCAGAAAGAATTATGAATATGAAGGATATAAAAGCAAGGGAAATAAACAGAAACAGGAAAACAATGTACATAATGACTCAAAAATGAAAAGAACAAAACAAGGGCCAGTCCCTGGACTGAACTCTTTATTCTGCTCGGTACTGTTTAATGACAAACCATAGCTGAGACAAAAAAAAAAAATTTGTATAATCTCATGAAAAACAATAATAAGAGTCACAGAACTATAAAGAGAAAAGGCAAAATGCCTGGCAGCCAGTGCTCCTTGGACAACCTGTATCAGAAATAATACTCAAACTGCATAATTCAACATGGAGGGGAAAAAAATCATCATAGAGGAAAGACTAACATCAGAGAGAGGTTTTAAGAAAAAAGGGACAGCATCAACTGGGGAATGGCTGAACAAATTGTGGGATGAGATTAGGATAGAACACTATTGTACTGAAAGAAATGATGATCAGGATGCTATCAAAAGGACTTATGAAAAATGCAATCCATCTACAGAGAAAGAACTGATGGTATCTGAATACAGAGTGAAATATAATTTTTTTTTGTTTGTTCTAATGTGAAAATGTTTTGCAGGACTGCACATGTATAACTTATACTGAATTGCTTGAGTTCTTAAGGAGTGGGGAGAGAGGGAGGAAGAAAATTTGGAACACAAAGTTTTAAAAAAATTGATGTGAAAACATTTAACTTGGGGAAAATTCTAAATAAATAAAAAATTGTTTTTAAAATGAGAAAGAAAAGAAAAAAGGGGTGGGATTAGTTGGGGGCAGAACCTTTGACTTCCCTGATGAGAAGGTAGGCCTCGGCCTTCTCTACCACTGGCTTAGCTGTCCAGGGCACCGAGTCCCCCTAAGAGACTTGCTTTAGAGTCTATCTGTCCTGAGCCCATAGTGTCTTGGAAGAAGGAAACAATAAACCCACTGACCATGGCTCAGACTCCCCTACATTCCCTACCCCCCCTTTTTTTTGAGGGGCAATGAGGGTTAAGTGACTTGCCCAGGGTCACACAAGCTAGTAAGTGTCAAGTCTTTGAAGTAAAATTTATACTCAGGTCCTCCTGAATCCAGGGCCAGTGCTTTATCCACTGCACCACCTAGCTGCCACCCTACCCCTTTTAACACACTCATCTCTGCCATTTCCACCAGCACTCCAAATTTCCCACCTCTGTGAAATTTCTGGAGCTATTACCTTCCCCACACAATAGCTTGGGCTGCAAGCCATAAGGGGAAAAAAGACAATTAGACACGTCACAAAATGAGAACAGTTAGGAAACACGGGAGACAAACAGATACAGGACTTAAAGATGAAAGGAAAGAGAATGGAATTTTAACTTTCAAGTTGTGGCAGAATGATTGCTCATGATTTCATTTGGTGTCTGACTCTGCCAAGTCAGAGCACCCCAAGAACTCTGGATCCAACCATCAGTATTTGGTAACCCATTACCATGGGCAAAGGAAAATAAAGGTGAAAAAGCCATCATCACCTTTTATGGATTATATCTTGGAGGGTTTGAAATTAATGAAATTAAGTGCAGTCCATAACAAAGAAGTTATATTTTTAAGGGATAAACTGAACTGAATTCACCATACTACGCATATGCATGCAGACACGCATGCTCCCTCACCCCCCCCCTTAAAATGTGTAGTAGGATAAAAACAGAAATATAAAAGCATTTCCTCTGGTAGAAAAATTACAGTGGGTGATTAAAAAATTGTGCTTTGTGAAACATGATAACATAAATGAATATATCACACAAACAATAACATTCGTAGTACTATGAAGTTCTTGCTTTCACAGTTTTCTTAAGGCTGAAATGAAATACAAATATTGATAATGTGCCCTTGTTCACTATGCAGAAACCAAGACATAGTTCAAAACAGTCAGTTAGAAACACTAACACAGTAATATCGTCCTGGCTTTTTGAAAAAAAAAAAAAATGACCGTAGAAAATTACAAAACGTGCTCTCTGAAAAGTGACTGTCTCACAAAATGACAATCATTTTAATTTTTACAAGTCCTACCCATGAAAAGCTTCCCAAACACTTTCAAGTAAATAACTCATTATTAAAACCTATGTTACTAGTCTCACAAGTAATACAATATACGGTAGGGTTCAATAATATGTTTTTCCCCAATAAAATATCCTTGTACATAAATAATCCTGAATCACTACAAGTCAATCATTTCCCATAAATTCCTCTTGATTTTTTTCATACAAAATAAATGTTTTCAATTCCTATATTTCAGATCAGTTACAACCCATCTAGGTAAATCCTTTATTTTTCCACAAAGGAAAACAAATGGACTACAGAGTAAGGACCAGCCTAAAGTGATCCAAAGCCCTCTAAACCTGACCAATATCCTAACTTCATAGATCATATATTCAGAGTTGGAAGCTACTTCCAAGGTCATCCGGTCCAGGGTTTTAGGGGATCTCTATTCATGGTAAGTTTGCATCCTATTAGAGCCCCCAGACTACTGAACAACAGCCAAGTCACCAGAAGATAGATGATGTTCCCCAGGAGGACACCATTAAAAGGCATTTTGTGATCCCAACTCCTAACATCACAAGGCCTAATGAATCCAATGACAGTTCGCTATCTCAATTGGAGTCTAAATGTTAATGTTCTAATTCTTTTTTTTTTTGGTGAGGCAATTGGGGTTAAGTGACTTGCCCAGGATCACACAGCTAGTAAGTGTCAAGTGTCTGAGGCCAGATTTGAACTCAGGTCCTCCTGACTCCAGGGCCGGTGCTCTATCCACTGCACCATCTAGCTGCCCCCCAACGTTCTAATTCTTGAAGCAACCATTACCATTGGAATAAATTTTACTCCTTGAGAGCAAGACACCTTGCAATTGACAGTACGTCACAGTACCATGGCTTGGTAAAATCACTCGATGCCTTCCACAGCAAAGACTCAGGAGTTCCTGTCTTAGTCTCCATCCACTTGATTCTCAAGGTACTCCAGTGAAAGTCTCCTAAGGTCCTTCTGAATATCTGGGTGGTCTTCCAGATCATCATACAATGACCTCACAATGTCCAGTTTCCTGTAGTCCTCAGGCTTGACAAGGCAGCGAACAACTTGAAGACATCTCTCTTTCAGCGTATAAACTGCAGGGGGAAGAAAACCTCGGTCACAACAACTCATTATAAGGAATTTGGTTCATGCAACATTGGGCTATGCTATTTCAATCTGCAAAAAAGCTGCGCTCCTCTAAAGTCTCCTGCAAATGGAATTTCTGCAGAGCAAATCATAGGAAAACAGTAACTCACTGATATGGCAATGCCCCTTACCTTAAGTTAACAGTTTGGCTGATGAACGAAACAGAAAAAGAATGCGTACTTGAAGAAATCTTGCAGGTAAAATGTAGAAACAGACTATTAGGAGGGTGAGGTAAGACCACATTTCAGATAAACTGGCTGAAAGGACGTGTGTGAAGGCAAAAGATGACTGAGGCTGGCATTGTGGTGCCTCAGTTCATTTAGAGTGTGAATAGATAAAACTCAGTGTTGAATCTAATAACTGAGATTAAAATTGGATATTAGATCATAAATCTCCCCTACTTAACCTTTCCCTTAATTTATCTCCCAGACTAGTAAATGGAAGAAGCTTCTGGTTTTCTAGATAGAGCTTTTATTGTATGGTAGTCACAAGGTGATGTTGATTAGAAGGATAGGAAAGGGGGCAGCTAGATGGCGCAGTGGTTAAAGCACTGGCCCTGGATTCAGGAGTACCTGAGTTCAAATCCATCCTCAGACACTTAACACTTACTAGCTGTGTGACCCTGGGCAAGTCACTTAACCCTCATTGCCCCGCAAAAAAAAAAAAAAAAAAGGATAGGAAAGTAGAAATACAATACAAATCGTCTTAAGTCTAGGCTTAGTCTATATTCTGTATAAAACTCACCAAAACCCAAGGCCACCTTTGGGGAGAGAGACCAAGTCAAGCGCGTGCTGCTAACCGAGAGCCAGGCCGAGTCAAACTCCAGTCCGCGTCTGTCTGTGCAGCGCAGCCAGGAGACCGGCGGAGCAGGAAAAAGCCCCACTTCCGTTCTCTCCTTGCCTTTTAAGCTCGCACCCCGGAAGTCGAGTGCTCAGCAGGCAATCTGGCGGACGTCGCAGGCAGACTAGTGTGCGTAGCTCATGCTGTTGGTCTCTTCCCCAAAAGGGTGGTCCTAAAAAAAAAAACTGGCATCTCTCCATTATCTAACCGACTGTTAAAACTTTTTACCACATAAGTGAACCCAGGAAGCTGATGAGATGACCAAGGGGGAATGTAGAAAGAAAAAAAGACTGGACACTGGACACGGGGACAGCCACTATCAGGCCTATAGAAGGATAGTTACAAAAGAGGAAAAGGACTCAGATGCACAAATTTATTTGTAGTTTTTTTTGTAATAGCAAAGATCTTTAAACAAGGAGAGATAATACTCCATCTGTTGAGAAGAGTAAATAAGCACTTCTAAGGCATCTACCTATGTGCCAGGCACTGTGGCCCCAGGCCTAGCGCTCTACCCACCTAGCTGCCTATTGATATCTGGCCTAGATGAATTATATATAAATGCTCATTAAGAAAAACCTGAGACTTGTATGAACTGATGGGATGGAGTAAGCAAAGTGGCAGAACCAGAATAATTTATCCCAAAACTGTATAAAGTCATGAAAATGAAACCTTCATTCAAACTCATCCACCTCTTGTCAGAGATGTAAAACATGGCCCACATTTTCAGAGTCAACATGAGAATTTATGTCATGAGGTAGGTGCTATTAGCCTCATTTTACTGTTAAGGAAAATGAGGCTAAAATTAAGTGACTTGTCCAGGATCACATAGCCATGAAGTATCTGAGGCCAAAGGAAAATACTCATCTCCTTCACTTGAAGTCCAGAAAGTCAACATGTAACTTTCAAAGTTGTCCCACTGTTCCCCATATTCTTTCTGGCATTCCTTCCATTTGATTATCAAAATGTTACCTCTCCCGCTTTTTAGAGGTGGGGAATGAGGGAAGAATGGAAGGTCATTGAGGCATCTTTTTTTCAAAATGCTGTGAACAGAAAGAAGCGAGCACAGACAAGCCAGTTTTGAAAGTTACATGATGAAACTATTACAAAATAAGAAAAGCAAGCTACGTTGTAATAAAGAACTGCAATTTCATGTACAATCCTTTTTCAATTGTACTATGTTTATGGAAATGTCCATTTTATTTGTTGTTAAGGTTAAAATACAATAGGAAGGGGCAGCTAGGTGGCACAGTGGATAGAGCACTGGCCCTGGAGTCAGGAGGACCTGAGTTCAAATCCAGCATCAGACATTTAACACTTATTAGCTGTGTGACCCTGGGCAAGTCACTTAACCCCAATTGCCTCACTAAAAAAAAACAAAAACAAACCAATAGGAAGAAGAAAAAGACCTAGGACAGACTCTTGGGAAATACCTCCTGTTGAGCCAAGCCAAGCTCTGGCCAGCACAGTGATTTCAAGCTATCAAATGGGACACAATTAAATAGCAGCTGATTATGAACACAATAAAAACACTTTTATGATAGCTGTTTTGTGGTGGCAAGGAATTGGAAATTTAGGGGAGGCCCATCAACTAGGGAATGGCTGAATATGAATATATGGTATATGAATGTAATGGAATACTATTGTGCTGTAAGAAACAATGAGCAGAAGGATTTCAGAGAAACCTGGAAGAACTTACATGAACTGATGCTGAGTGAGATGAGCAGAACCAGAAGAACATTGTACACAGTATCAACAACATGGTGTGTTGATCAACTGTGATAGACTTGACTTTTCTCAGCAATACAATGGTCCAAGATAGTTCCAAAGGACTCATGATGGAAAATGCTCTCCAAATCCAGGAAAAAAAAAGAACTGTGGAATCTAGATACAGATCAAACCATACTATTTCTACTTTTTTTTGTTTTTCTTTTTTTGAGATTTTTTCCCTTTTGCTCTGATTCTTCTTTCACAGCATGACTAATGCAGAAATATGTTTAATGTGATTGTACATATATAACTTATATCAGATTGCTTGCTGTCTTGGGGAGGAGGAAGGGAGGGAGAAAAATTGGAAAACTAGAAATCTTATAAAAACAAATGTTGAAAACTATCTCTATGTGTAACTGGAAAAATAATAAAATACTTTTATAATCTAAAAATAATAAAAAAAATTTTTAAAAATGACATTTACTTAACAACCAGAGATTTAAAAGAATGAAAGTGTTAAAATAGACACTGTTCACATCTACATCCACATTCACCATGGCAACCACCCTGTGCCAGAAATTCTGATAAACTTCAGGTGCCCCAGGTCCAATAGGCTGTACTTCTAATGCCTCAGGTAACAAGGAAGCAGTGTCAGGGGTTCAAGTGCCCGGCAGTCCCCCAGGCCAGCAAAGGTCTGAAGACTGCATCCTAGGCCCCTTAAACAGAAAGCATCCAAGTCAACCAAAAGGAGGCTCTGCTCCTACAATGACTTAGTGCATAGTAATATGGTGTTCTACAGACAAGATCAGCCAAAGACAATGTCAACAATGTCAAACAAACAAATGTGAAGACAGAGAAAAGTTCTACTGGGAAGTGGAGAAATGGGAAACACTGCATGTAGAACAATGCTGTCCAGGGGGTCTGGTGAAGAGAAGGTGAAAAGCCACAGGAAGCTACCTTCTAGGGATGGGGTTCTTTTGTTTTTGTTTTGTTTTTGAAAGGTTATGGGTTATGTGAGAGAGGTTACTGTTGGCAGGGAAGGATTTTTAAATAAAGACAAGCTACATCTTACCTGGAAGTGTGATGTTAGCAAAAACAGGCTGTCCATTTTCATTGAGAGATGGCACAAATAATTCAGTCTGGTTAACCAAAAGTCCATCACCTGTATTTGCATCTCTGAATAACCAAAAATGACCTGTAGTAAAATAAACAATTGCCAGTTAAGTCTGACTATGCCTAATTAGGAAGACACCAGTTTATTTTCCCTCTCAGTAATTTACCTAGGCTTGTGACCCTGGGCAAGTCACTTAAGCTGGGTACATGAGGGGATGCTTGGAAAGGCTTCCCTTCAAGACAAAGTGGTGAAATGCATGGGCATTTCCATTTTAGATAAGGGAAAACCAACACTCAGAAAAGCTAACTCCCAAGCCCAAGGTCACTAAACCAGCCAAGAGCAGAGGCAGGAGGGTCAAAGCCAGTGTTCCTCTTATGTGGGGCTTCTTCACTTGCCTCCTATCCGACCTAAACTGACCCTGAAAACAATGCCTAGCAAGCATGTGATTCTAAATGTCTTCTCACCAGGACCTCTCACGAGGGCCACTCCAAATGAGAGTGGAATGAGCACTTAACCTGATCCAGAAAGCCCTAGTTTCAATCTTCAACACATTTGAACTATTCTGAGAAATTCCCTTAACTTCTGAGCCCATTTCTTCATCTGTAAAATGGGGGTAAAATAATGTGTGCCCTCCCCCCAGCCTCACTGGAAAGCACTTTTGTAAACTAAATTAACTATTTCCTTAAGCCCATGTTGCATAAATCTATCTGTGCCAGTAATATAAAAATGGGAAGCTGCTATTCTTATTCTAATAAAGAATAGGAATGTAAGATACTTAAGAAAGACAGTTCGGATTCCTTTTATAGGTGAATCACTGGAGTTCTCTGAGGGATATAGCTGGGGGCAGCTAGGTGGCACAGTGGATATAGCACAGGCCTTGGATTCAGGAAGACCTGAGTTCAAATGTGACCTCAGACACTTGACACTTACTAGCTGAGTGAGCCTGGGCAAGTCACTTAACCCCCACTGCCCCGCAAAAAAAAAAAAAAAAAGAATAAAGGGGGCTTATGGGGAGGTAATCTAGACAGACCAGGTGAAAAAACTGAACCAAAGCCCATTAAAAAAGAAAAGCAGCGAATTTCAATATAAAAAAGTAGCAGAGACAGAAAAATAACCATACTTAAAGAAGAGGACAATCAATGTAAAGAATCAACAAGATATGGAGCCTGCCTTGGGGGTGGAATGGGAAGTAATTAGTGCTCAAACAATCAAACAAACAAACACAGTCCGGCCCTAGTAGAGCCACACCCAAAATGCTGCCTGGAGCTTTAGTTCTGGTCACTCTACTTTGTCTCCCTCCCAACCCCTTACCTTCCAAAGAAATCTTTCCTTGACCCCACAACCTTCTCGGGCTCTCTCATCTTTCCTCCTCTTCTATCAGACTCTAGAAAAAGTTGGCTGTACCCCAAGCTTCCCGGTCTCATGGCCCACTCGCTCCTGAGCCTTTGGCAATCTGGTTGCTGCCTTCTGTCCCGGGTTAACTTAAATTGCTCTCTCCAGTTTACCAGTAAGTGCAGCCTCTGAATTCTCACCCTCCTTGACCTCTCCAGAGGACAGGACGTAGCTGACCACCTCCACCTCCTCCTCCTCCTCCTCGACACTCTGCTCTCCCTCTGCCCCCCTCAGCCACCAACCAAGCCATCCCTGACCTACACCATTGCAAAAGATCCCCCACAATCCCTCCTTCACCGGGCTGCCAAACTGATAATTATCTAACGCGGCTCTGACCAGGGGCTTCCCCGTCCCCCCCGACACTCCCGCGGGTCTAAAGCCAACTCCGCCCCCCCCAGCTCTGGTTGATGCAGTTTCCACAGCCTGCCACACCTGGCAGGTCCCCCCCTTCTCATGTGGGTCTCCCTGGAGTCCTTACAAGCTCAGTTCACCTGCCACCTCCCTTACAAGAGCCCCTCCCCGGGCCTCCCCCATCTTCCCTTAGGAAATCACTTTGCTTCTCTTCTAGTTCACGTTTATAAAAAAGGAGGGTGATACAACATCACTGTTAATGTAACATATCCACTGACGTGGACGTGCCGTCGCCCCCTCAATTCCAATTCTCGGGAGCTCACCGAGGGCGGGAGCCCCGTTATTTTCCTATTTGTCTGCCCGGCAGGGTGCCTGGCGCCTAGTGCCTGATGGAGGCGGAACCGAGGGCATTTCCCTACGTGGAAAGTTAAGTTTCCTTGTCTCCTAACGCCAAGTGAGCTCCCCGAGGGCGGGCACCCAAGGGGCCGCGCACACACGCAGCCCGGGCACGAGGGCCTGCAGAGCAGGCGGAGAGCATAAGGGTGGGGGGAGGGGCGCCCCAGCTGCCGGGGCCGAGCCCCAGGGGCGCGCAGCCTCCCCCCCTCCCGCCCGCCCCTCGCGCCCCGCACCGAGGTAGCTGTTTATCCTGCGGCCGGTGCCAGGCAGCAGCATCTGGTAGGGCGTCGGCTGCCCCTCGAAGTTGACCCAGAAGGGGAGCACCTGGCGGCACGTGCGGTTACAGAAGATCACGCAGGACGGCTGACGGCTGTTCACCGAGCGCAGCCGGGGCGGCCCGGCGCCAGTCCGGAGCGGCTCCCGCGGCATCCTCGCGTCCCGCGCGACTCAGCCAGAGAGGAGGGGAAAAGCAACCCACACAACTCATAGGCAACCGGTTCTCAGGTCCGTTTCTTCCTTGAAGGTGCGTGCCGACGTGCCCCGACGTGCCCCGACGTAAGGGCGGAGCTAAACCGAGGAGGACGCCTGCGCACGTGTGGGGGGCGGAGCTAGTGGAGCCCTCCAGCGGTGGGGCGGGGCCAGAGAGAGGTTACGGGCTCTGAACCTGGAGTGGCAACGCGGCCCTCCAGGCCGCCCAATGGACCCTGAGACTCTCCGCTCCTTCCTAAGGTTCGGTAGACTCACAGTCTTGTACAACTCAGGGGTCGATTCAAGTCAAAAAGTCTACTGTCTGTAATAATAACGACCACCGATAAAACTAAGCACTTTCCTCTGTTAGTTCAAGCCATTCTGGTACCTGGGCTTTAGTCAACTTGCATTTATTAAGCACCAATGTGTGCCAAGCGCTGGGAATACAAAGAAAGGGGAGGGGGAAGCTCACGTTCTGATGGGGGTGCCGTGAATCAGTAAACATTTATGAAGTGCCCACTCCATGCCAGGCCAGGCACTAAGCTCAGGGGGCACCTAGGAAACCAGACAATCCCTGCCCTTAGGGAGCTTACAGTCTAATAAGGAAAGATACACAAAAAGAAAGCTGAAAAGCTGGGGGGTGGGGAGAGGGTCCCTAAGAGAGGCTCAATTTCCTATTCTGCAGAATGAAAGGGTTGGACTAGTTCTCTAAAGTCCGTTTCTGCCCTTTGATTAGGGGGCACTTGGGTCTAAATCTGCAGTTAAAGAACTTGAGTTTGGAGCCCAGCTTTTTGTACCTACCAGGCCTTGCACAAGTTGCTCCATTTCAGTGGACCTCAGTTTCTTCTGTAAGATGAGGAGACTGGACCAGATGCTCTCTAAGGGACCTTCATGCTCTAAATTATTTTGTGATGTCATGATATGCCCAAGGGCACACAGCTAGCAAGTGGCAGATTCAAACCCAGGTCTTTTTTCATTTGCACCACACTACCCGTCCCTATTTCACTACTTTACTCTGGTCAAGAGGGATGACAGAGAAGGGGAGGAGAAAGAAGAGTCCAGAAGCTACTGATCATTCTTCTTTCTTTATAGGACTCCATTTTAAAAAATCCTTTAATCACTTTGGGGGTTGGTTTGGGGGGGGTTTTGGTCCTGACTTGTGATTTCATCAGTATCGGTGTGGAAACTCATTCCACCAAAACATATATATGAGATGGGGCTTTCCTAGATGGCCTACGGTGGAGGTTTTTCATGTTCCCTACCAAATGGTAGGGTAGTCTCCTTTGATTGGCTTTGTAGCCAAAAGATTCAACCCCAGATTGAATGAAACACAGTTTAGATAGATAGAGAAAGAGAGAGATTTAAAGAGAGAGAGAGAGACACAGAGATATAGAGAGATAGGTCCTCTTTGACAATGAAAGACAAACATACATACATACTTAACACACGATATAGACATGTGTGTATGCAGCTAGATGACAGCACTAAGCCTGTAGTCAGGAAGACCAGAGTTCAAATCTGACTTCAAACACTAGCTGTGTGATGTGGTAAAAAAGAAAAAAATTAGACTCTCCAAAGGCAGCTTTTGAAGGACCTCCCATTTTGGGGAAGGAAAGATTGAACGCTCCCTGAAGGGAGGTGGAGGGTTGGCTGCTTCTGGAACGCTAGGCGTTTTGGGACTTGTCTTTTGATGCTTGGCCCTTGTGGTGGTGGTGTGTGGTGCCTGTTTGTTCTGTCTCTGGTGCCTGCTGTTTGGTGAGTTACAGAATACCCTAAATTCCTGTGAACTAGTTTAATTCGAAAAGGTCTGGACAGTGAATAGGTTAAGCTTAGAGTTAAGAATATTTATCTGTATTTCTATTTTTCTATTTCCTTATCTTTGATTTTTTTATAAGTTTCACCTTTGTTATTTAATTAATTCCCAAGTAATACAATCTGATCCTTTTGTGAACTAAAGCTTAGAGGCTCCTTTCTTATTGGCCTGGGAGAAATATCTGAAAAGGGCATTTCGGAGGGCAGCTAAGTGGCGCAGTGGATAGAGCACCAGCCCTGGAGTCAGGAGTACCTGAGTTCAAATCTGGCCTCAGACACTTAACACTTACTAGCTGTGTGACCCTGGGCAAGTCACTTAACCCCAATTGCCTCACCAAAAACAAAACAAAAAAAAAATTAAAAACAAAACAAAAAAAAAGGGCAGTTCAGAGGGGAAGGTGAACCTAAAAGGTCCTCATATTTCCGGGACCCCAATATTAAGGCAAGTCACCCAAATAACACTCCATATATCAAATTTTGGCCCTCACAGTAACCTTGGACAAATCACTTAACCTCTGCCTAGAAAGCAGCTAGGTAGCTCAGTGGATAAAACAACACAACAACCAAACACACACACGTGTGTATATGTATTGCATGTATGTGTTGTATATATGTATACATATATGTGTATGTATGTATGTATGTGTATACATATATATATATATTGATAAAAATGTATTGAGCTCCTATTTCTGTGCTAAATGCTGGGCATACAAAAAGAGGCAAAAGACAAACCCTGCCATTAAGGAGCTTACAATCTTTTTTTTTTCCTTTTTTTTTTTTTTTTTTAGTGAGGCAATTGGGGTTAAGTGATTTGCCCAGGATCACACAGCTAGTAAGTGTCAAGTGTCTGAGGCCAGATTTGAACTCAGGTACTCCTGACTCCAGGGCCCGTGCTCTACACACTGAGCCACCTAGCTGCCCCCGAGGAGCTTACAATCTAAAAGAGATAACATGCAAACAAACACATACAGAGTAAGCTTTATATAGGATAAACTGGAAATAATTTACAGAGGGAAGGCACTGGAATTAAGAAGGGTTAGGGAAGGCTTCCTGCAGAAGGTGGGATTTTAGTTGGAATTTAAAGGAAGCCAGGGAGTTCAGTTATCGGAGCAGAGGATGCCTGAAGCTGAGAGATTGAGCATCTTGTTTGTGGAATCACCAGGAGGTCAGCGTCACTAGATCAAAGAGTACATGCTGGAGAGTAAGGCATAAGAAGGCTGGAAAGGTAGGAGGACCCTAAGTTATAAAAGGCTTTGAATGCCAAATAGCACATTTTGTGTTTGATACTGAAAGCCATAAGGTGCTACTGGAGGTTATTGAGTTAGGGGAATGACATAGTCTGTGTGCTTTAGGAAAATCACTTTAGTGGCTGAATGGAGAATGGATCAGAGTAAGGAGAGACTTGAGGCAGGGTAGAGCCACCAGCAGCTATTGCAGTATGAGGTGATAAGAGCCTGCACCAGGGTGGGGGCATTGTAGTTCTTGTTTGTCCTTCATTTTTTTTTTCCCCTGGAGAAATGAGGGTTAAGTGACTTGCCCAGGGTCACACAGCTAGTAAATGTCAAGTGTCTGAGGCTGGATTTGAACTCAGGTCCTCCTGAATCCAGGGCCAGTGCTTTATCCACTGCACCACCTAACTGCCCCCTGTCCTTCATTCTCAAAGAGGACCATGACATTGAGAAGTGATGTCATGACTTACAGTGAATTGGATTTAAGTGAGAATAAAGGACAAACAACAATAGAGAAAGAAGAGAAAGAGCCCAGGACAAAACCCTGTGGGACACCTGTGGTTAGAGGGCAAGATCTAAAGGAGGATCCAGCAAAGGAGACAGAGAAGGAGCAGTCAGAAAGATAGAAGGAAAACTGGGAAGAGTGTTATCCCAAGTTTCTCCCTCAATTAGTTGCATCTCTTTAATATCAATATTCTTCTATGATGCTGAATGTCTGTGAGTCAGGAAATACTACAATTTTTGAGGAACTGAAGTCATTTCTTCCCCAAAAGGGAATGAAGAAGTTCATGGTGGACATAAGTAGACATATCACCACCAAAGATTGTGCAAACATTATGTAAAATATATCATCAGAGATATGTATAATGGGACAAGTAGACGGACTAGTTGTGTATCAAGGGTAAGGATTGTATTACGTATCAATGGCCAATCCATGAATTCCACTGGTACCCACATCTAAAGCCCTAGTGCATTGGGTGGACATCTCATGGAATGCTTATGGGAGAACACAGGTCAGAGCAGCACAAAATAGGAAGGCATGGGTAGGTTTCTGTCTTGTGCTATTGGAAGGAGCACCCACATCAACATAAGCATGGATCCATCAAAGTTTTGAAGTAAATAGTAAAGTCTTACACTTGGGTTAAAAAAAAAAACCACCCTTTCGCATGCTTTTAGTGCCCTTCAAGCTCAATATGATTCAAACCAAAACTGCTAATGTCATCCTGGACTGCATAAAAGAGGCTTAGTGTCACATTAAAAGCCACTCAAGGTTGCAGCCCTATTTTATTCATTAACATTTGTAAAGGGCCTACTAAGTGCTGAGCACAGTGGACACAAAAAGGCAAGTTATATAGGTAAACCAATTCTTCCTTCCCAGAAGGATAACCAAGGAACTTAAGCAGAAAGGAAAAAAAAAATTCTGGATCCCTATGTACATTTGCAGAAATAGTTCTAGGTCAGATGTGCAAATGCTAAAAGGTTTTGGGTCTCAATCTTGACAACTTTCTGTGCCTGTGTTGACCCATTTTAAAGTTTCTCCATGTCCTGTTCAGGAAGTGTTTGAGTAAACATGGGACTGATGTCATCTTTTTTTTTTTTTTTTAGTGAGGCAATTGGGGTTAAGTGACTTGCCCAGGGTCACATAGCTAGTAAGTGTTAAGTGTCTGAGGCCGGATTTGAACTCAGGTACTCCTGAATCCAGGGCCGGTGCTTCATCCACTGCGCCACCTAGCCACCCCTGATGTCATCTTTTCACCTCAAACCACTGAGTAGAAAGGGTCCAATTTTAAGATGAGGAAGAATTTATTTAGCGCGTGCGTACACACACACACACACACACACAAATGCAATGCTTCCTAATGACTGGTGGAGATGATTCATCGACCCTGTATGTATATATTAAGCACAGTCTTTGAGCCAAGAATTATGCTATGTGCTGTAATGCTACATACAAGCCATAAGACATGAAAAGTACATCTATAAGGAGTTTTCCGTTTAATGACATATGAATAAGAAATATGAATGATAGTAGGAGATTAGGAAGTGGAGGCATGGAGGAGGGAGAGGAAGTCAAGAGAGCTGAGGATCAGTGAGTGTAACAAAAGGGAGTCTCTCAAAACTCTCCAGCCAAATTCCCTTCTTTTCCCTGAATGCTAGAACAGTCTCTTAAAATTATTAAACCAAATGCCCTTCCCTTCCCATAATCTAGTTTGGCTTAAACCAGCACTAAATATAGGCCACTCTGGTCCAGAGGATCCCCTCCCAGAAGCCAGATGGTCCATGGTGACCTTGGAGGTTTCAGATCTGTTTCAGGATATGCTCCAAAGTGCATCAGAATTAGATCACTGGTACTGACCTAGCTTCCAAAGTAAGAGAGTAAGATCCCATCATCCACTTCCTAGTGACTTCCAAGGGTTCATTGTTAAGTCATTCCCCAGTTAAATTTAAGCTCTTTGGAGGCAAGGATTTTCATTTTCTTCCTTCCTTTTCTTTCTCTTTTTTTCCCTTCCTTCCTTTTCTTTCTTTTTTTCTTTTCTTCCTTCCTTCCTTCTAGCTGCCTTGAACATAGTTGAAACTTCATGTTTGTTGGCTAATAGGACAGAAAAGGAAATGACAAATGATGGAGGGGATTTGGGAAAATTGCAATACCAATGCACTGTTGGTAATTTGGAACTATGTCCAAAGGGCTATAAAACTGTATTTCCTTTGACCCAGCAATACTACTATCAGTTCTGTATCCCAAAGAGATCAAAAAAAGGAAAAGGACCCATTTGCCACTCTTCTCACTAAATGTTTTTTGTAAAATATAATTATTTTTTCATTAAAAAATGTTATTTATGAACATTTGGTATGTTTCGTGCTATTTACATGAAATAATAAGTACTTTAAAAATACCATCCATTTTACATCTATTTGTTGTCCTTATACCATTCCCATCTTTGAATGCTCTCAGAATGAGTTTTCCTAATTAGTTCTCTGGCCAGTTTTTTTAAACTTGATTTTTTTTTTGGGGGGGTGAGGCAATTGGGGTTAAGTGACTTGCCCAGGGTCACACAGCTAGTGTCAAGGGTCTGAGGTCGGATTTGAACTCAGATCCTCCTGAATCCAGGGCCAGTGCTTTATCCACTGAGCCACCTAGCTGCCCCTAAATTTGATTTTTCTTCCATTGATTCTAAATTTTTTTTTGAGATAGTGCTGTTCATAGTCTTCTACTATAACTTTCCACAAGATTTTCTAAATAAATTCATATTCTGAACTAGTGGTGCCCTTGACTATCATAGCTCTCTGACCAACAGAGATCAAATACAGCATAAAGAGATTGGGGGGGGGGCTTTTAAATCATCTCATCATGGGAATAATGTACATTGATTAAACTTTTGTAGGAAAAAAATTGTTATAATCAGTGCTAATGTCCTCTTCTACATCTAGTTCCTATTCTTGGTATCAACAGCTTGTATTATGTTGGAGTTATTATTAATGCATGCTATATCATTTTTCTCATGTTTATTCTTTTTTTTCTTGTTTTGTATTAATTTTGTTTTTTGATCTAAGAAGTCAGTGGTTGGACAAATGATTAAGAAATACTTCCCACATCATTAATACTTGTTTCCTGTATAATAAAACATAATTTCAAAAAAAAGAAAGAAACGTCATATGTTTATTGAATACCTTCTGGGCTAGGAAAATGGAAGATCTGCATATCAGGCAGTCTACTAACCTGGAGGTGTTAGGAAATGCCCTATCTAGTCCTTCATTAGTGACTCACAAAATGACTTTAGGCAAGTCATTTCACATATATTCTCCAATAATGAAGGTGGTTGCAGACAGGAAAAGGGGGGGAGTCATAGGGAGATTTTCTTTAGTTCATAATCTGCTTTAGGCTTTACAATTTACTAAGTGTCTTACATCTATGATCTCATTTGAAGCTCACAACTGTGTGAGGTAGGTGTAAGAATTATCTTTTCACGAAGCCAAGGAAAGGGAAGATGAAGAAAGATTAAGTGTCTTGGCCAAAGTCACTTGGCAGCAGCGGGGATGTGAACCTGGGTCTTCTGACTACACCAAAATGCCTCTCATTTTTATCTATAAAGTCAGGGGAGTTAATGTAAAATTGTGGGAAATTTTTTTGTAGCTCCCTTTAGGGAAACTGTTAAAACTTTTATTTATTCTTTGTATCTCTCTCCCTACTCTCTTCAGGACTTGGGTAATACACCTGCTTGACTAAGTTAAAGGGTGTTCTCCACAAAAACCAAAAGGGAAAAGTGGGAGGAAATTGGGGCTGACTGTGGGGCTCCCCAAGGCAGACATGATGGTGGCAAAGATTCTGTATTCAGCTACAGATCTACATGGGTGACAATGAATGTAAGAGCTCTGTGTGAATGTATCTGATGGTGAGAGATGGAAGGAATGAATAAAAAGGTTGCAGTAATGCATGGGCACGAATGGGTTAATGCATGTCACACATCTCTAGAAAGCCAATGAGAGATGACCAAGAGAAAGGAAATAGCTAACCCAGAACCTGGCACTGTGCCTGGTACACAGTTAAGTTTAAAACTGCTTAAAAATCTACTGGTATTAGAAGAACATTGTATACAGTATCATCAACATTATGTGTTGATCAACTGTGATAGAGTAGATTCTTCTTACCAATACAACAGTACAAGAAAGTTCCAAAGGATTCATGATGGAAAAGGCTCTCCAAATCCAGAAAAAAAAAAAAGAACTATGGTGCTGTTGTATTTCTTTTTTGAGGTTTTTCCTTTTTGCTCTGATTCTTCTCATAACATAACTAATGCAGATATATGTTTAACCTATATCAGATTACCTGCTGTCTTGGGGAGGGGGGGAGGAAGAAAAATTTGAAATTAGAAATCTCATAAAAACAAATGTCGAAAACTATCTCTACATGTAACTGGAAAATAATAAAATACTTTTTTTATTATTATTTGCAGGGCAATGGGGGTTAAGTGACTTGCCCAGGGTCACACAGCTAGTAAGTGTCAAGTGTCTGAGGCTGGATTTGAACTAAGGTCCTCCTGAATCCAGGGCTGGTGCTTTATCCACTGCACCACCTAGCTGCCCCAAAATACTTTTATTAAAAAAAAAAAATCTACTGGTATTCTAAGATAAACAACCCTGAACGAGGACCAAAGGGAGATCCTTGATAGCTTTATAAGTATCCCTGCATACAAACATGTGGGAAACAGGGATAAGTTAAGGTGCAATTTGGGAAAAGCTTGCAGAAAGGATAGGCCCATGGAAAATTGCCTTAAAGTAAAATCTGGATACAATAGACTGCGGTAAACAGCACTTTGGGGAACACACCCCACCTAATTACCAAAACTCTTCTTGGCTGAACACCTCAGAATGAGAAACCTGCTTAACTCGGTTTGGAATTCATAATTGTTTAGGTTGGCCAAATAAATAAATAGACATTCTGGTTTACAAATCAAAGGAGATTAGCTAGTGTGAGCTAGTTACTCACAGCAGAATAAACCTTAGTGAAAAGACCTAGGCCCATAGTTATTCCACTGACATGCAACACTGAAGAGTCCTGATCCAAAAATACCAACCAGCCTCATCCATGAAGTATTTGAGTAGATTTGGAAAAGGATTTATTTCACGGAAGCATTTGGAGATTCTCTGAAGTGCAAGATGTAAAGAAAGCCTTGGACTTCTCATCCCTATCAAAATACCCACATCAGTACTCCAAAATTTGGGCATGATCCAAAGGGCACAGCCTTTCCGGCTTCCTTGCTCCTCCTCACCAATTCTTGACGTCAAAAGAGTTGGACGACGTGGCATAAAGAGACCAGATGGCTGGTCCTGATAAGATGATATAGATCTGACCAGAAATTACCAGCTGAATTATGGTTGAACGTATTAAGAAAAAAACTAGCTTGACTTGGTCAGAAGTGAGAGTAGACATGCACTCCAACCCTGAATCTGAGTGTCTTAGAAAATGGAGTCACAGGCCAAAAACAGGAAATGTCTGTAGTTCTCTCAAGTGAAGACTTACTTCCCTAGGGAAACAATGGACTTCACTCAGCAAAGAACTGACTTTTAATTCTTTTAATTCTCCAAGACAATAGGATGAAATTGTGCCTTTCCAAATCTTTGGAAATAACAGATTATCAGAGTGGCCGGAAGAAGATAAGAATACCAAAAGGAATTTCTAAGGAAGAACAAATAGATAACTGGTTCTTCAATCGCAGTTTAGGTAGGAGCAGATAAATTAGGTGTCCAGGAGAACAATCATTCTGTAGCCTTAAACTTGAAGGTCATTTCCGGCTCTAAAACTCTATTTTTAGGGGCTTTTTAGAGCCCCTAAGAAATAGAGTTGGTGACAACTTGTAGCTGTGCCTGTACTGCTTTCTCTAGAGAAAGAAATTAGGTTTACTTGATTTTCTTGTTGTATAATTTTAAAGGGAGGGGCACTTGCATTGTGTAATGGGCCACATTTCTTTAGGATTAGCAATGGAGTCACCAACCTTTTGATTGCCAAGTAAGGTTTCCTGAATCACATCGCCAGAAAGCTTGAGGATACAATTAATAGGAACCAATATTTTGGGGGGCACCTGTGTGAAAGAAAAAGCAACATCTAGGAAAGATCTTTGAGAGAGAACATTGGTTTTTTTGTTTGTTTTTGTTTTTAGTAAGGCAATTGGGGTTAAGTGACTTGCCCAGGGTCACACAGCTAGTAAGTGTTAAGTGTCTGAGGCCGGATTTGAACTCAGATACTCCTGAATCCAGGGCCAGTGCTCTATCCACTGCGCCATCTAGCTGCCCCTGAGAACATCGAATTTAGTATTTTCTATGGGAATCTCATAAAGTTCAGAGGTCAGAGTAAATAACATAGTTGAGAAGCTGAAACTTGGTCCATATGTAGAAACTGGGTAAACATTCTATTTCTATCCATCCCTGCAAAGTCTGGCACAAGCCACAGATCTGAAAAACAGCAGGCTAAAGGCTCTTTTCATCTGCAAAGGGGATTTGAAAACTATTCAGGCAAAGAAACTCCCTGTTCCAAACCTCCTGAAGAATAAAGCATTCATCCAAGTGTAAGGCAGTGAAAAGTATGCTCTGAAGGTTCCTAGTACCAAGAATTTTTTTGCACTTTGTATTCATTTGCCACTTTCATAGGAACATGACTCAGTAAAAAGCCCAAGTCAACCATAATCAAAGCTGTTCTTAAAAAAAAAAAAAAGGATGACAAAACGAACATTTTGGAAGGAAAACTAATTTAGTGTAACGCCCATGGACACACTCGTATATGACTTGTGAGTAAGAGAGCATTTTGTTGACCCTGATCAAGCAGGGTCTTTCAAAAGTTGCCAGGCTTTGTTCCAACATCTTCAGTCCTGGGGGAGCTGCCTCAGACTAAAAGTGCACACTGCCGACACAAGTCCTTTCAGAAACCCAATTGAAAGGGCATACTTCAAGGAAGTTAAAGAGTGCAATAAAAAAAAATTTTTTAATTTAAAAAAATAAAGAGTACAATGACACCTTCAAAAAACCCTAAGGCTAGTGCTACCAACGAGTGAAGCTGGATGGCAGAAGTAAAAAATGCAAAGGTGCATTAAGGGGAAACTCCTAAAGCTTGAAAAAGATTTGTTGCTGTTGAGTCGTTTCAGTCCTGCCCAACTCTCCATGACCCTTTGGGGGTTTTCTTGGCAAAGACACTGGAATGGTTTTGCCCTTTCCTTCTCCAGCTCATTTTTTACAGATGAGGAAACTGAGGCAAACAGAGCTCTGGGACTGTGCCAGGTTCACACAGCTAGTAAGTGCCTAAGGCCACATTGGAACTCAGGTCTCCTAACTCCAGGATGGGCATTCTATACACTTCACCACCTAGCTGCCGGAAAAATGAAAGTAGGGATGGCCAAAATGCCAAGTTATGCCCTGGGTCACTTGCATAAAGGATCACCTGAATGAATGGAAAGGCATTTTAAGTGTATTTACGTGCCAAACACCAAGCTAAGCTGTGGACATACAGATTCAAACAAAGTCCCAGACCCCAAAATGCTTATCTTCTAGTAGAGAAACAGAAATATGCATAGGGAGGAAATGGTGGCCCAAGCAGGATATTTTACTTTGAAAAATTCTAGGGAAAATGAGTGGAAGCCTAGGGAAATAAGCACACTAAAGCATCACATAAAAACATTATGTCCAGAGAAAAGGGACCAGGTGCTGTTGGTTGCTGTTTCTAGTCAATGAATTACTATTTTTTGTTTGTTTGTTTGGTTTTGGTTTTTGCGGGGCAATGAGAGTTAAGTGACTTGCTTAGGGTCACACAGCTAATAAATCTCAAATGTCTGAGGCTGGATTTGAACTCAGGTCCCCCTGAATCCAGGGCCAGAGCTTTATCCATTGTGCCACATAGCTGCCCCTACAATGAATTACTATTAGCAGCAGAATATATTAGGCTGCTCCATGGCACCCTGGAAATAAATTTAAAATCTTATATGTGTTTATAAGGAAAATATTGGCAACAGGAAATTAAAACAGGCAGTCATGCATGTGTAAAGTACTTGTCTAGCTAGACAGACCACTTCACTAAAGCCTCTAACTCATGTTGGGTAATCTGTTTTTTTTTTTATTTTGTTTTTGCAGGGCAATGGGGGGGTTAAGTGACTTGCCCAGGGTCACACAGCTAGTAAGTATCAAGTGCCTGAGACTGGATTTGAATTCAGGTACTCCTGAATCCAGGGCCAGTGCTTTATCCACTGCACCACCTAGCTGCCACAGGTAATCCGGACTAGAGGCACAAGAAACACTTGCATCCCAATTCTCAAAGACACTGGAGGCAGGAATAATGAACCAAAATGATTGTAAAGTGCTTTTTTTTGGTGACACCTGTAGTAACATTCAAACAGCAACTGCTGTAACTAAGCAAAATTAGGAAGAAGAGCTTGGACCTGTGATTTCACTGGTCCAGAGAATTCCCAAATGAGCAAATTCCTTTTACCCAGGGGACGTTCAATGCTTGCTCAAGGTCACACGGCTAATATGTGTCAGAGGTAGGACGTGAACCCAGGTCTTTCTGGCTTTGAGGCCATGATGCCTCTTTCATAATAGCAATAACAACAACAACAGCAACAGCAACAGAACATTTAAAATAGCAAGTTGAGCTGTGTCTACAATGAACTATACTTATTTCCAATTTGAATAAAAAATTTCTCCCAAGAGTTTTGGCAATGGGCTTAGGGCAAAGTAGATGTTATGTTCTCATGTGATTTCCCTGGGTTGTATGACCATTTAATTTTGGAAAGGACCTTGGGGTCATATCTAATTCGACCCTTACATTTTGAAAATTAGGAAACAGGCCCAGAAAGGGCAGATGACTTGCCAAAAGTCAGATAGGGAGAAAGTGGCAGAGCTGGGATCTGAACCCAAATCCCAAGGTCTTTCCATCACACCACGGAAGGACCATTCAGACAGCTATCCAGCACTGGCCATGGCTGTGGAGACGAGTGGAGACAACATACAAAAAGGCTTGCAAGTGTCCCCCCACCAAGGGGCCAGTCCCATCTTCTTCTGTTCTTCGCCGACCTCAATCACATCAATCAGATCAAGTTGAGAAGTTTATTGGGAAAACATGACAGGCAGAGACACCTCACATGACAAAAAAGAAACAGACTTTGAAAATGGCCCCTCCAGCCATGTGAGAGCCCAGCCCCATCTCCCCGGCAGATGAGTAACAACACTATGGCAGCCAAAGCGCCCCGGCGGAGGGTGTCAGCCCGGACACACCCGGACACCACTCTCCCTCAGAATGGAGTTCAGCACCCCCACTAATGATGGGCAATGAACACAGAGCCCTTCTGGAAACCACAGTGTGGGGTTGATGGAAACGCTGTTCAGCCATCTCAAACCAGGGAAGCTGCAGGGGGCAGGGACTGAAGAAGAGGTTGAGAAGGACATCTTAAGGAGGGTCCCAAACTTCCAGCTTTTCAGCCACTTTGACAAATATCTCCAAGTAAAAAAAAGTCATTTAAGTAAAATGCCCAATGTTGATTTTTCCGAGAGTTCCCCCTGGATTCTCCCCCACTCCACACACCCACAGATGCAAATGGTAGAGCCCAAAGGCCACATTTTTCAAAACAGAAAAGCAAGAACAAGCCCTGGCACTCGGTAAGGAGTCAGGAAGGAGCTGGAGTCTGCTGGCGCCTCTCTCACACTGGCTTGTGTTCTCTAAGGCGACTGTCCAGCAGGTGTGCGGCACTGGTCTAGGTAAGGGTCTCGCCCTTTGTTACCTGTCAAAGGAAAATGGACACGAGTCAGTTTGCGAGGATTAGAGATGGTGCAAATCTAGTCCCCTTGTCCAGAACTCCCAAACAAGCTTTTCCTTTGGGCATCTCTGCCCCACCTCAAGGATCATGCTCACCCTTGCTTCAATGTACTCGATTCTCCGTTCCAGGGCTGTCAGTTTCTCATTTAGTGTTGCAAGCCTTGATCGACAGGACATATCTAGTAAAAGGAGACGGAAGGCTCAAAGTCAACATCACAACACACTGACTCAAACCATTCTGATTAAAAAAGAGGAACCGAGACCTCAAGTAGAATGTTTAAAGCATAGCCACGGGACAGAGAGATCTTACAACTGTAGCTACATAGTTCAGTGCCCCAACCAAGTCCGGGGCAAAAGACAAGAGAGTTAACCCCAACATTTACTAGCTATGTGACTTAAGTCATAGAACCTCTCTGAGCCTCAGTCTCTTCATTTTTCTACCTCACAGGGTTGCTTTGAGAAAAGCGCTTGATAAATCTCAAAGCACTATTTCAATCACAAGCGTGTTATTTGGCCGTCTATTTCAGAAGCAGGAACTGTACAGAAGTTACTACCCTACTCCTAGCCCCACCCGATATTTATTCACATTCTTTTTAATCTACCACAGAAGGAGCACAGCTCAGAAAGCCAAGTATTGGGCTGAAAAATTGGTTTCTATTTCAAAAGTAAGGGGCCCCAGCAGCCTCCCTTCTGGGGAGGGCAGTGATTCCCCCTCAATCATCAAGGCATTACATAGCTACCTTCTCAAAGGGATGGGGCCTCCTACAGCCTCCCTGTACCATCTGTCACACCCAATCACAAAATCCACATTTCATCAAGCTGCAAAGTACACAGACTAGGCTTAAAGAGTCATGCCACCTCTGACGACTAAGGATTAGAACAAAAAACACTCCTATGGTTAAATTCATTTAATTCACAGGTACAGCAAGAACACTTTCAGTATGAAGGAAAAAAGTTAAAGAAAATACATTACACTATTACTGATACATATGGATTTTTTTTTAATTTAGAAATTTATTCTGTTTAATCCACAAGCTTTATATAGCTTTATTTAAAAAACAAAACAAAAAGACAAAAAAACCCAACAAAAAACAAAATAAAATAAAACGGTGAAAACATGACAATATTCAAAATTGAGACCCTTCCACTTTTCAAAAACCAGAGCTCTGAAAGTTTAGTCTGCCAACTGGAAGAACCCTAACAAGACAAGAATTATGAACGGGGCGATGATGGCATTTCACAAACAGCATTTTAGATACATATGGATTTTTAAAAACGTGTTTCCACTGTAAAACCTATGTCCAAATTGTAAAAGCCTACCTTTTTTTCCTTTAAGCTATACTTGGACATAAGACTATTCAGTTCTAAATTCAGCAAGTATGATGTGTCACTTAAATTAATAAAATGACTGTGATTTGAGTGCTCATCCATGCAGAAATAATGTCACCACATCTGATCCTAATTATCAAGACAAGTCTGGTGAACAAAATGTGGCAAATTGTAGTGTCAGGTTATTATTAAATTTTAGAAAGAAGACCTCTTGATTTATACAAAAGGCTCTACTTTCAGAGAGCTTCATCTCTTGTTCTGAAGCACAATAATGTGTGTACGCCATAACTTAAAAGAAACAATCTTCTTATGTCTCCTCGTTAAAAAAAAAGAATTACACACCAGAAGGGTTGGGTTCTTTCTGAGCTTTCACTTCCAATATCACTAACTACTGTATTCAAATTTAAGACCCGGTCAATGATCCTCTCACTCTCCCTGACCTCCCAACAGACAGCACAGGAGTTCATCAGCCTTTAAGTTAAAGAAATTGTTGAGTCAAAGAATGATGTGAGGAAATGTATTAGTTTCAGTTCCCCCGGTGACAAGGGAAGGCCAAGACATCAGGAACTAACATTCAAAGTCAGAAAGTCCTCAACTTTCTGAGTTGATTTCAATGCGACTCGACGAGGTAGGGATGTTAACTTTTTCCAATTCAGAGAATCATGGGATATTACAGTGAGAAGGGACTTTTTCAGTCGTTTAGTCCAAAACCCTCATTTTACATGTGAGGAAACTAAGGTCCAAATAAGGCATATAACATGTCTTACGTCCTAACGGCTACAGTGTAGGATTAGAAGGATTTCTGGTGCAGTGCTTTCTACCATCGATCTAGAGAGCAGCAGCCACTTCTGGATTTCTCAGGATACACGAAAGGCATTCTTTACAACCTGGCACCATCCCCAATGCCAGCCACCTGACTCTCTACAACTCTGACAATTCTCCCTTCTTTCCAACACAGTAACCAATCAATCAACAAACATTTAAGTATCTCTGATGTGGGATGGATACAAAGTTTAGCTAAGACAAGATCCTGCCTTGAAGTAGTCTGATAGAGACTGGCCGAGAACAGAGATAGCTACAAAAAGCAGAATCACGTGAAGCCAAAAGAGTCAAAGGCCTTGGCTTCAAGTCTCGCCTCAGATACTTACTCTCTGTGTGACTCTGGGCAAGTCATTTAACTTCTCTGGACCTCGATTTCCTCATCTGTAAAATGTGGGGGTTGGACTACACGGCCTCTCAAGTTCCTTTGGCCTCTAGGTCTGTGATTCATTCTCTAGAGAGAAAGGGTTTTGTGAGGGCTAAAGAGATCACGGAAGGATTCCTGGATGAGGTGGCATTTGAGTTACCACAACTGTTTTTACTTCCAGGCCTCATCCTTCTCCAGAGTAAAGAAACTGGACACTAAGCCACCGAGGTCAGACTGCTCTACTACACACGGAAGGCAGGGTAAAGGAATAAGCATTTATATAGCATCTACCTCGAACTAGGCACTGTACTAAGCACTTTAAAAAAATTTTATATTATTAATTTTATTTTTTTGTGGGGCAATGAGGGTTAAGTGACTTGCCCAGGGTCACACAGCTAGTAAGTGTCAAGTGTCTGAGGCTGGATTTGAACTCAGGTCCTCCTGAATCCAAGGCCGGTGCTTTATCCACTGTGCCACCTAGCCCCCCGCCCCCCCCCCCAGCACTTTTACAAATATTATCTCATTTGATCCCCACAACAACCCTGAGGTAGGCGCTATTATTTCAATATGTGGATTCACATCACCTGGCACATCTGGTCCTCCTCAACCTATGACCTAATTTTCTTTCCATCTTAAGCCACGCTCCAGTATATTTATACCTAATAGCTTACTATCACTTCTAAGTGTTTCTTTTTGTTTATTTAATTCAATTTTATTTTATTTTTCAGCTCCAAGTTCTCTCCCCTTTCCTGCCATGAAAAAGCAACCAAACTCATTACAAGCATGTAGAGTCAAGCAAAATAAATTACCACATTGGTCACCCCCCCCCCAAAGAAAGCCTTAACCTGAACCCTGAGTCCATTACTTCCCTATCTGAATGGGGGTAGATGTTCTATCACAAGTCCTCTGGAATTGGAGTTGGTTTTTGTGTTGATCTTTCAAAATTGTTTTTGCAACATTGTCATTACCTTATAAACTGTTCTTTTGGTTCTGCTTGCTTCACTTTTGATTAGTTCATACAAGTCTTCCTAGATTTTTTTTGAAAACATCCTCTTTATCACTTTTTTTTTAAAGACAATTGGGGTTAAGTGACTTGCCCAGGGTCATACAGCTAGTAAGTGTTAAGTGTCTATGGCCAGATTTGAACTCAGGTCCTCCAGACTCCAAGGCCAGTGCTCTATCCACCGTACCACCTAGGTGCCCCTTTATCACTTCTTAAAGCACAATAGTATTCTTTCACAGCCGTACACCATAACTTGTTAGACTATTCCCCAATTGATGGGGTACCTACTTGGTTTCCAATTCTTTGTTACAATGAAAAGAGTTGCTAGAAATACTTCTGTACACACCTGTCCCTTTCCTCTTCGGGATACAGACTGAGCATTCATAATTTTGAACTCTGACATTCCCCTCCCTGATCATAATCTCTTGTCCTGACATCTCCCAATCTGCTTTACTTCTCCCAAATCTCTTACTCACTCCTCCAGGCTCTCAATCCCTTGCTGTTCTCCAGTTCCATCACCCCTTTCTGGACTCATTTTCCTCCCTTCAGTCTTGACGTCATAGGCATTGTTCTCTATCTTAGAAATTCCTGTCCCCTTTATCTACCTGCTATTCAGGCCCTACAAATACGCATCCCTGCACCATCCCTGCACCATCCCTGCACCATCCCTGACCACCCACCTGCCCTTTCTGCCCATTCTCTGGAAGGGAAGGTCCCTAGAGGAAGCCGTGCTGCCTGACTCCACTACAAATTCATGTTATCTAATCATAATCAGATCCTCACAGCTACACGGCAAGCCTTTCATTCTTCTAACTCTCACATACACTCCACAGTACCTTTTAAAGCCAGATACATATTACCACCACCACTTCCCCCATCCCATCTCTCTGCTGATGGCCTAGCCTCCTACCTTACTGAGAAAATAGAGCACTTTCTGTCCTCAATTCAAAACCTTTGTTTTCCCCAGGCCTCTCCTCCTCCAGCTCCAGTCACTAAGGAAAAGGGGCCTTCCCCCCACCAACAATACTCATGCCCCCAATAGGAGATACCCTCCTAATTCTTCCAGGAGGTGGCCCCATCAATCATTCTCTTGCTCATTTTCAACCTCCCCCTGACTACTAGTTCCTTCCCTTCTGTCTTAGGACCATTTCCAGGTCTCCACCATCCTTAAAAATCCTCCACTTGATCCTGCTATATTCTCAAGCTCCTATCTCATATTGCTAAGGGCTTTTTCTGCCAAATCCCTACAAAGAATTCTATGCCACCTCCACTACCTCACCACCCACTCAGTCCTCAACTCCTTGAAATCTGCCTCACCACTCTATTGCAACTGCTTTCTACAAGGCTACCAAGAAAGGATCTCCTAGGGGCTACATCTCAGTCTTTTTTCAGTCTTCATTCTCCTTCATCTTTGCATTTTTTGGACACTGCTAACCAACAACTCATTCTCTGTACCTGGAAAACTGCTCCTCCTTTGGATTCTATGACATTATTTCTCCTACCTCTCTGACTACTTACTTGCTCCTCAAACTCCTCTGCGGAATCAGCAATTCACTTCCCACCTCTCCAGAAGTGGGTGTTCCGATTCTCATCTTTCTGCACTTTCTCCCTCGGTGATCTCACTGGCACCAATGAACTCAATGACCTCTGATCAGATGATAAATCTATACATCCAGTCCTAATATTTCTCAACTCTACAACTCCACAATCAACTGATAGCACCTGAATATTCTGTTGTCAGGGCAAATGGAACATGTTCAAAACAGAATTCATTATCTTACTCCCTAAAACTGTTGCTCCTTCAACTTTCCCTATATCTGTTGAAGACATACATAGCTCATGCCCTCACAGTCAGCTTTAAATCATTCCTTTACCTTATCCTCCATATCCTATCAGTTACCAAGTTAAGTTTTTTCAATTCTATCCCCACTGCAACTCCAATTAGTCTTCTCTCTCCACTGCAAGGCCACCATCCTAGTTCGTGCCCTTCTCCCCTATCATCTTGAGTATTTCTAATTGGTCTTTCTGTTTCCAGTCAATCTCATTTTCAATCACATAAGCTGCCCAAATAATCTTCTTGAGGTATAGGTCTGGTAATATTATTCCCCTGATCAAAATTCTTTAGTGGTTCGCTTGTTACCTTTAGGATCAAATATCAATTCCTCAGCCTATAAGATCCTATATAACCTGGGTCCAACCCACCTTTCTAAACTTAGTTCACATTACCCTCCCTTCCATGTATGCCATATATGTGACTATTGGCAGTTCCCCGAATTCTTCATTTTATTTTCAGCCTTCATGTAATTTACACAATCCAACTCTTTGCAATGACTGCAAAGTCTTCTTCCTCATCTCTAACTCTCAGAAATTTTTATGTTCTTTCCAGGTTTAGCTCAGAGGCTTCTTCCTTAGTGAAGGCTAGCTTGGTCCTCCCTATGGTCAGTAAGGACTTTGTCCCACCTCAAACTATCTTGTATCTATGTTGTATCCTCCTAATAGAATGTAAGCTCCTTGAGAACAAGGACTGTCAAGCTTTTACCTTTCTATTTCCAGAATCTGGCACATCACCTTGCAAAGAGTAAGTCATATACTGAAATGAATTGCTGAAGTCTAATCCCTATTCCACAAGTAAATATAGCTATAATTTTTCCCTTAAGAGCCCCCTGGGGGGCGGCTAGGTGGCGCAGTGGATAGAGCACCGGTCCTGGATTCAGGAGTACCTGAGTTCAAATCCGGCCTCAGACACTTGACACTTACCAGCTGTGTGACCCTGGGCAAGTCACTTAACCCCCATTGCCCTGCCAAAAAAAAAAAAAAAAGAGCCCCCTCTCTTCAGGCAATCTGTATTCCACTTAGGGTGCTTAGCAGGCAGTGACATTTCTCCTCTCTCCCACTAGACTACAAGCTCTCTGTGGGCAGGGTCTTATTCACCTTTGTATATTCCCCCAAAGCGCCCAGCACATAGCAGCACTCAATAAATACTCGCAGAAAGAGTAAATGGAGCCAGAGAATTGATGGAGGAGAAACCGCCCTGGATATGGAACCTCTGGTCTTACTTCCTGAGGGAGAGGCATCACCGTCCACTTCGCTGAGTTACCCTGAGGGCCACTGACTCTCTCCATCTGCTCTGCAGCTGAAAGCTCGAATATGGGCTCTCTCCCCCCATTAGAATGGGAGATCCTTCTGTTTGTCACCCCATGGCTTTGCATACAGTAAGCGTCTAATAAATGCCCTCGTTCGCCCAAACCGTGGCTCTCTGGGCCAGTTTACAAACTAAGGGGGCCGATCCCCCTCGAGACTCAGCTCCGAGACCACCCTGGGGAGGCAGACGGCCTTTCCCGTTCCCCTCCCCTCGCACCCTTCCCCCAGGCTCCCCGGAGGAACTTGCACTTCCGCTCGCTCCATGGGTCCTCAGCCGGAGCCGAGGCTCCCCTTCGAGTGGGAGCCCCGGGGGGGGGGGGCAGGGGCAGAGATTTTACTACCTGACGAGTGACCTCCCCACTTCCCAGCCTGGGGGTGACCGGGGCAATTCTCCCTCCCTCCCCCCTCCCGGAAGTGCTCCAGAAGTGGGGAGATCGTCTCCTCTGGGCCCAGCTGCCAAAGGGCGCCCCCACTCTTTGGGGGTGCAGGGCCGGGGTCACGGATGGAGGCCCGGCGCGAGGTCGGGGTGTGGCCGGGGGTGGACAGTGCGGGTTGTGGGGCAAGGGGGCAGCCGCCTCCACCGACTCCCGTCAGGCGCAGCCCTCTCTCCCGGGCGCTCACCGAACGAGTTAAGGAAGTCCGCGATCTTCTTGATGCTGCTGGTGATGACCTCGATGTACTCGCGGTTTGCCCAGTCCTGGTGGATCTCCCGCTGCACCGGATCCTCCTGCCCCGCCATGGCCCCCACCCGACCCAGCGCGCTTGCGCCGCCCACGCCGGAAGCGAGCTCTTGGCTCCGGCCCCGATGGCTCCCGGAAGACGGAGGAGCCGACGGCAATGCGCGTGCGCACTCTGAAGGCCGCCCCCGCCTGACTCTGCAGAGAACCTGGGAGGGAGGGGGTCATGCGCTCAGCGGGGGAGGAGGGGGGGCGGGGCGCCCAGCTGTTGACGGCCGTTAGGGGGAGCGCGCGTGCGCCGGCCCGACCCGGCCACCTTGGCTTCCAAGGTCTCGGACTGAACTTGGGCCAAACCTAGACCTCTGTGGAAAGAGCTGAAGAAGCGTTGCCCCTCGTGCAGCCAACCCTTGAGCTCACTTTCCAAGTGCCCTTCGAAAGTGGCAGGGTGGCGCAGTGGTTCAAGTCCCGGAGCCCTGGGTTCTAGCTGCCTCTGCCACATCCTGGCTGTGTGACCCTGGGCAAGTCATCTAACCTCTCTGTGCACCAAACAACTCACACTAAAACCCAGGGAGAGGAAACCCCTATAGCAGGGACATCACAGTTTCCGACCCCCTAAAAGTGGCATTCAAGGGGCAGCTTGGTAGCGCAGTACATAAAGCACCGGCCCTGGATTCAGGAGGACCTGAGTTCAAATCCAACCTCAGACACTTGACACTTACTAGCTGTGGGACCCTGGGCAAGTCACTTAACCCTTATTGCCCCGCAAAAAAGTAGTGTCACTGGTTGGAAAAAGAGAAAAGGACCCGCTGCTGCCTATTCATAAACAATAAGAATTGTAACTGACATATCCAGTAACATGTATTAAACACCTACTATGTGCCAGGCACTGTGCTAAGCGCTGGGAATACAAAAAGAGGCAAAAGATGATCCCTGCTCACAAAGGGATTACGGTCAAATAGGGGAGAAAACTACCGTGTAAACACATGTGATCAAAGGAAGCTATACACAGAATGATTAGGAAATAATTGATATGTAATATGAGTTTGGGGCTTGTGTCCCTTCTTTGCTGAAGCCTTTCCTCTTTAAAATTCATTGTCACACAATTCTGAAGGTCTCATGATGAAAAATGCCATCCACATACAGAGAAAGGACTCATGGAATCTGAATGCAGATGGAAGCATACTTTGGGGGGGAGGGGCAGTGAGGGTTAAATGACTTGCCCAGGGTCACACAGCTAGTAAGGGTCAAGTGTCTGAGGCTGCATTTGAATTCAGGGAGTCCTGAATCCAGGGCCGGTGCTTTATCCTCTGTGCCACCTAGCTGCCCCCTATACATACTTTTAAAAAAAACTTTATTTTCCTTGGTTTGGTTTGGTTTTGGGTTTTTTTGGTCTGTGTTTTCTTTTACAACGTGACTAATATGAAAATAAGTTTTGCATGACTGCACATGTATAACCCATATCATATTGCTTGCTTTCTCAGTGAAGGGGGGGGATGTGAGGAAGGGAGAAAGAGAATCTGGATTCCCAAATTTTTTAAGATGAAGATTAAAAAAAATGTTTACATGTAATTGGAAAAAAATCATGAAAAAAAATTCGTTGTCCCAGGTGATGGTCGCTCTCTAGGAGGTGGGAGGAGGGATTCCTGGGGAAATGAGATGTAGAAATCAAAAATACAGCCCTAAACCTGTATCACAATGAACTCAAGCCTAAGATTTACAAAGTGCTTTCCTTACCTCACGGAATCTCAGAGCCGGAAGGATTTCCAGCATCCAGGGGGTCCAGTCTGTGCCAAAATAAGAAACCCCTCCACAGCATTCAAGGCAGGGGATCATTCTGGTTATTAAGAAGTAGAGAGTGGCAGCTAGGTGGCGCAGTGGATAAAGCACTGGCCTTGGATTCAGGAGGACCTGAGTTCAAATTCAGCATCAGACACTTGACACTTAACTAGCTGTGTGACCCTGAGCAAGTCACTTAACCCTCACTGCCCTGCAAAAAACAAAACAACAACAACAAAAAAAGTAGAGAGAGGTCGGTGTTTGAGTCAGAGGACTTGGCCTCAAATTGGTGACCGTCTGAGTCTGTTTCCTCTTTTGTAAGATTTCAGGAGGTCAGACTACACTGGCTTCTAAGGTCCCTTCCAAACTTAAAATGTCTGGTTCTATGACATTTTGCCATATCACAAGGCTAAATCTTTCTTTTCTTTTCTTTTTTTTGGGGGGGGCGGGGGAGGGAGGCAATTGGGGTCAAGTGACTTGCCCAGGGTCACACAGCTAGTAAGTATTAAGTGTCTGAGGTCAGATTTGAACTCAGGTCCTCCTGAATCCAGGACTGGTGCTCTATCCACTGCACCACGTAGCTGCCCCTAAGGCTAAATCTAAGATGCCCCCAGGCATCTTCTACCTATTGCTTCTTTTTCTGCCCTCCAGCTAACCCGAAGGAGCCCAATCCCTTTTCTAAATTGCAGCCTTTTAAATATTTGAAGGCAGCTACCATATTCC
The DNA here is from genome assembly GCF_019393635.1 of Dromiciops gliroides. Classification (NCBI taxonomy): domain Eukaryota; kingdom Metazoa; phylum Chordata; class Mammalia; order Microbiotheria; family Microbiotheriidae; genus Dromiciops; species Dromiciops gliroides. Next base: position 710,232,487 of record NC_057861.1, read on the forward strand.
TCCTTGAGTTGTCTTCTCTAGGCTAAAAAAAGACCAGTTCCTTCAACTGATCACCAACTGGCATTGTCTTGCAAAGACTTCGCATAATTTGATCTTCACTAAAAACCCTAAGAGGGAGGCAGATCAGTTAGTCATATTCCCATTTTATAGAGGAATAACTTGCTCCAAAACATTTTAAGTGTCAGAAACAGGTTTTGAAACATCGGTGGTTCTGAATTTAGTAAGACGTTGCCTAGTAACAAGATTTGGCAGTTTAGGGGGAGGAGAATAATCCTGGAAATTGGCTGGTTTAGAGTGAGATGAGGCACACCATTAATCTGTCCCATTCCATAAATTAGAAATTAATCTACTTCACAGATTTAGAACGATAAGGGACATTAGAGGTCATCTAATCCAACCTCCTCTCCATTTACAGATGGGGCCCCAGGGGAAGGGACTTACCCAAGTTCACACAGCTTATCAAAGAGGGGACCAAGGGCTTCTGTGGTTTTTCCTGTCTTTTTTTTAGGCCACCTCAAATGAGCAGAGCTGTGGAATTCAGACTGGCAAAAAAATGAGGACTGCCTATATTATAAAAATCTTTCATTCTGTTCTAGTGCCTCCAGTCTCTTTGAACACCTTTCTTAGTTTCTCCAGAGCTGTTAGAAGAGTGAGCCAAGGGAACCAGTCGCCTCAGCCATGCAAAACTAAGGAGTAAACACAATATATAAAATGTATATCTCCTGTCCCAAGTATGCCATACTAAATTTTATTATTTATTATTTTTATTAATTTTTTTTGGTAAGGCAAGTGGGGTTAAGTGACTTGCCCAGAGTCACACAGCTAGTAAGTGTCAGTCGCCTGAGGTTGGATTTGAACTCAGGTCCTCCTGACTCTAGGACCAGTGCTCTATCCACTGCGCCATCTAGCTGCCCCACAATACTAAATTTTAAATCCTTTCCTTGGCAGCTAAGTAGGACAATGGATGATGGGCTGGGCCCTAAGTCGTGAAGACCAGAGTTCAAATTTGGTCTCACATACTAGCTGTGTGACCCTAGACAAGTCACTTAACCTCTGTCTGCCTGACTTTCCTCAACTTTAAAATGGGGATTTGTAATGGCAGCGGTTGTTGTGAAGATCTAATAACGACAGAACATTTGTAAAGCAGCTAGCTTAGCTCCTGACACATAACAGTTGCTTAGTAAAAGCTTCTTGCCTTGGCTCCACTACAAACTATTCTAGTGACAGTGCTGTGGTCTGATGCCATTATCTGTGCTGCCCTGTGTGCTCTCTGGAAGCTTACAGACACCACAAGCAGAATGGCAGGGTCAAAATAGCAGTGGGTTTGGCTTCAGGAGAGTTCTGTTAGAGATCTGGCTCTGTGACTCACCAGCCTTGGGACTGGGAACAAATCACTGTCTCAGCCTCAGTTTCTTCATTCAATTTGACAACTTTTCATGGAGTGCCTACTGCAGGGAACACCCATAGCACAGGCAGCACAGCCCAGGGGATAGAGCTGACCACTAGGTCCAAGTCCCAGCTGGCTATGTGACTCTGGTCAAATTGCTTAATCTCTCAAAGCCCTAGGAACTGTGATGTTTAAAAAGGTTCAGGAGACATAGCTCCTGGGTAACTTAATCATTTTATTAATAAGGCCAGCAGGTTATTAATAAAAGGATGATCTCTTAGACAAAAGACATGGCAATAGACTCATCATTTATATACCCTTCAAAACAGTAGGTGGGTCATCAAACAGCAATCAAATCTAATTGGTTAATGTGACTGGAGGTGGGCATCATTAGAATGAAGAACAGCTGAGTATCTCTTGGATAGGGAAAATATCTCTATACCAGACCACCCACAGCTTTAGGCTATCAATTCAAAGAATATATATTTATATACACACATATATACATATATATTTTTTTTCCAAGGGAGGGTGCTAAGAGTGATTCCCCACACACACAGAGAAATTATCTTTACTCAGACCACACACCCCCTTCCTCCCCTTCTTTCTGCTATCTAAACAAAAGGATTTGTCTCCACTCAAGCTCAAGCAGAACACCATGGGCTTCCCTGCCCTGGGTGGGGTCTGACCAAGAGCAGGAGAATCAGGGCAATCTCATTATCAGTAATGTCCTAAAAGGAAAAGTAGACTAAGAACTTTAGAAGAAGGGGAGGGAGGGCTCTGAATCTCCCCAAGATATTGGTTATTAATAATCATTTCTCACAGAAACTTTGACGCACAGTGTCAAACTCAAATAGAAACAGTGGCCATTAAACCATGAAAATCCTGTGGGCTTCATATTGACTTAGAAAACTACATATCAACATCATCTATGTTCTATTGTATTCTTATTTAGTTCCCTATTTCCCAGTTATACTATACATATTGACATCATCTAAGTTATATTGTATTTTTATTTTGTTTTCTATTTCCCAGTTTCACTTTAATCTGGTTCATCCTGGAGAGTGCTCTGGGTACTGGATGGGTATTTGACCTTTTTTCCTAACACCTTCAATTGCAGAGAAGGTGTAGATCTATATTGGTAAAAAGTTCTTTCCCTTGCAATTCCTCGGTCTTATGAATCCCAGGTCTAGTCCCTATATATATAATATATAAGGCACTGCATTAGATGCTGAGGATACTGTAACGATTGGAATGACGGCACCTGCTGGATACTTACTGTAGAAGAGTTCTGCCCATGAAGCGAAGGTCTTTGAGGGCAAGACCAGGAGTCTTTTCTTTGGGAGGAAGTAACGCGGGTGGGAGGAGGAAGGAAGAGACTGGCGCTGACTCTGGGGCTCTTTCCTCTGGACTCTGGTGGAGAAGGGAGCTAAAAATGTGCTCTCCCTTTAATAGATAGAAATCTAGGCCTTTCTCTCTCTCTTTACCAAATTCTTATTCTCCTTAATAAATGCTTAAAAGTCTAACTCTTGCTAAAGCTTATAATTTATTGGCGACCACTCATTAGATATTTTAGACAGTTTAGCTAGAATTTTAGCCCTTAACAATACCAAGATGAAATGAAATGCTGTCACCTTATATTCTTTTTTTTTTAACCTTATATTCTATTGAAGGAATACAGCCTATGCCCTGGGAAATGAGCTGTCAGGGAGACAGTGAAGAGAGAAGCAGATAAGGCGACACCCGAAGATTGAAGGTGAGTGAGTGCATCCCTTCAGCCAAGGGAATCATCAGGGCAGGGTTTCTGAATGAGCTGAAACCTGAGCTGAGCTTTGAAGGAACAGAAATGTGCCAGAAAGCTGGAAGAGGGCAGTGTAAGCTCAGGTAACAGCTGGTCCAGGGTGACAGGAGAATGGAGAACTGCAGGACGATGCCATGAGATAAGGCCTCCCATATTCTGCTGTATGGACTTCTCTCTGTCCCCCAAAATGGCCTCCATTCGTGCTGTTCCTGGAATATCCTCCATCCTCTCCCCCATTCCTCATTGCCTGGATTCTTACTCCTCCTTAAATCCTTTTTTTTTTTCTGGGGCAATGAGGGTTAAGTGACTTGCCCAGGGTCACACAGCTAGTAAGTGTCAAGTGTCTGAGGTCGGATTTGAACTCAGGTCCTCCTGAATCCAGGGCTAGTACTTTATCCACTGTGCCACCTGGCTGCCCCTGTGTGATTTAATATTCTTCATGAGTTATTGGGGAAAACCCATCATCCTGCAGCCAATATGGTGAGGAATCTTCCCTAGATTAACTGGACTGGTCCTCAGACAGAGGTAGAGGGTGCATCAGAGGGTCTATACTTGAAGCTTGTCCAGGTTGGCATTGCCTGCCAGGATGTATCCTCTGCTGGCAAAGCCTTCAACTAGTCAAAGTCAAGCTTGGTCCAGAAGAAAAAATATGAGCAGGCACCTCCCTCCCTTCTTTGCAGAGGTAAAGAATCTTGGATGTGAAATACTGCATTTACTGATGTCCAGTTGCCGGAAAAAATTGCTAAACTTTTTTTTTTTTGGTCCTCTTTTAAGTTATTTGTTTAAAAGGATAGCTTTCTGCATTGGAGGGGAGAGGAGAAAGGTGTTGTAAAAACAAACTATCATTAAAAAATGGGGAGGGGGTAGCAGGGTCATTTCCACATCACAATTAGATCTCATAGTCAGTAGTTGCTTATTTTCAAGATGACTTTTAAAGCCCAGCTCAAATACTACCACTTCTGTGAAGCTTTCCCCGATTTCCCCTCTAAATAAGGAACATACTCCCTCAGACTTCATGTAGTACCTTGTTCTATACTTTTCTAAAGTACTTGTCATGTAACATAATATCCATTTCTTTCTTTCTTTTTCTCTCTTTGCATGGCAATGAGGGTTAAGTGACTTGCCCAGGGTCACACAGCTAGTAAGTGTCAAGTGTTTGAGGTCGGATTTGAATTCAGGTCCTCCTGAATCCAGGGTCAGTGTTTTATCCACTGCGCCACCTAGCTGCCCCCTATCCATTTATTTCTTAATCTCCTGCCCTACTTTTCATTTTTCTTTTTTAAAACTATTTTTATTCTGAAAGTAAACACTGAAAAAAAGTTTTTCCATACACAAAATAGAGCACAAAAAGAAGATTCTACATAAAACTGTGACTCTCCATTTCATAGCACTTGCTTTCTCTTTCTATATATATTTATTCATTATATATTATATATTATTCATCATATATACACATATATAACATATACATATGAATTCTATATCTTACTTTCAAAACTGTCCAGCTTGTCAATTCTTCCCTCTAAATTACCTTTGCTCTTTTTGTACATTTTTAAAATGGTCTTTTTCTATCACTATTACTACTGCCTCCTCTCCTCCTCCCCCAATTAAACTGAAAGAAAAAAACTACCTGTAATAAGTATATAATAATTATAACAAAAAAGTTGAACAAAATGAATTTACACAGTTACATGTCCAACAATGTATGTCCCTTTCTCTTCCTTGTATCCATCACCTCTCTGCTAGAAGGTGGGCAACATGCTTCATAAAAAGCTCCTCTAGGAGCTATAGCAGTGGCACAGTGGATAAAGCACTGGCCCTGGATTCAGGAGGACCTGAGTTCAAATCTTATCTCAGACACTTGACACTTACTAGCTGTGTGACCTTGGGCAAGTCATTTAACCCTTATTGCCCTGCAAAAAACAAAAAACAAAACCATAAAAAGTCCTGTAGAGAGATGGTTGGTTATTGCATTGATCAGAATTCTTCCAAAGTGGTTTTTTCATTACAATGTTGCTTTCCTTAAATACATTGTTTTCCTGGTTCTGCTCACTCCATTCTCTATCAGTTCATCCTACCAAGGATTCTCTGAAATCTTTTATAATTTCTTATGGCACAATTATATTCATTATATTAATATACCACAACAATTTGTTTAGCCATTCCCCAATTGTCTAAGAGGCAATCTAAGACACCCCCCTTAGATGTTAATTCTCTTTTTTCCCCTTTCAGTTCTCCCTTCAGGGTCAGCCTCAGACACTTATTGTGTCACCCTACACAAATCACCTAACCACTTTGTGCCTCAGTTTCCTCATCTGTAAAATGGAAACAACAATAGCACCTATGTCTCAGAGTTGTTGGGAGGATAAATTATGATTGTACGTATGTATGTATGTATGTATGTATGTATGTATGTATGCATGTATAGCTTTGCAAACCTTAAAGTGATATATACATACTGGCTATTATTATTAATGCTAGTTTGTGACTATTTGCTCCTTGGTGTTTATCCTACCTCTTATCCTCCTTCTCTCCCCCATATCCCAACTTGTTTTTCTGTCAAGTTTGATGTCATTTCTGCACTAAACTCTGTGTGTGTATGTGTGTGTGTGTGTGTGTGTGTGTGTTCTACCCTACTATACTTGTGCAACCAAACCACTTTTAGATACAATGGGACTGGGATACTGTACCCTCTCCTTTTCCACTAAAGAAGTGCTCTGTACCCATGGACACAGTTGAGCCTGGAGTCAGTCAGGGGATAACCTGGCCTTTAATGATAGCTCTTTTGTAGGCTGGTAGATTGCCTAGTCTTTTTACCATTTGGTACTGAGTAGCTGGCTTATTTCTGATCATTTATCTTCTTTTTTGTTTTTGTTTTTGTTTTGTTTGTTTTTGCCAAGATTTCATAATCAGACTCTATTCCCAGCTTGAGTTCCTAACAGTGAAATAGAAATTGAGAAATTTGTGAAATTCATACCTTTGTTTATTCCTCACTGAGCTCTTTTGAGTTAACTCCATAGCTAAGTCATAGGCTTCCAATCAATTCTCTCAGTCAAGCAATAAGCATTTTATTAGGCATATACTAAAATGCATTAAGCATTAGGCTAAGATCTGGGTTTAAAAAAAGGCAAAATAGTCTTTCCCTTCAAAGAGCTTACAATCTAAAGAAGAAAGCAGTATGCAAAAAAATGTATATACAAGATATACACGAGATAAATGGAAGGGAATCTCAGAGGTTAATTCGTTCGAGTCCAGTAGAAATATGCAACTTAGATTAAAACAATTTGACTACTTCAGAGAATTCATTATTCCCACCAATTGGGAACTAGATATAATGCCTCATTCATAGGAAATACTGAAATCTGTCTCATACAGGTCTAAAGGCTCTCTACTCTCTGTTTTCTAATCAAAAAATAAATGAATAGGTTATTCCTTTTTCTTCGGAGGCAATCAAGGTTAAGTGACTTGCCCAGGGTCATAGAGCTAGTAAGTGTCTGAGGCTGGTTTTAAACTCAGGTCCTCCTGACTCTAGGGCCAGTCCTCTATCCACTGCAACACCTAGCTTGAATAGATTATTTCAATATTTCAATAGATCTTTGATTTTATCAATATAGGTGCACCCTCTAATGGTGAAGACCACAGGTGATTTATTAACAAGAGTCCAGCAGAAAAGCAGAGAAATAATGTCCTTTTCCTCCAGCTTCTTTTCCCCCAAGGTTTTCAAACTGTTCGTCCTACCTCAACACACTCTTGCCTTAGAATCACAGACTTTCATAATTAGAAAGGACCTTTGTGGTCATTGAGTCCAGCCTGGATCTCGACCAGAATCCCCTCTCCAACATACCCCCAAATGTCATCTCTCTTCTGCCTGCTCCTTCCCAGAGGAGACAGAGCCTAATAGTTCTCTGGAGTGGTTCTCATTGTTAGGAAAACACACCCAAGTCTTCCCCTTCCTTGGAAAGACTTTCACTTGTCTCTCCTGCCCTTGGAGCTATTATCTATTATCCATTACTCTTAGCATCCCTGACTTCCCTCAACCCTCGGCTCAAGAACCAGCTCCTGTATTAGGTTTATCCTGAGTGTCCCCCTCACTCTTCTGGGATTACTTTGTACTTACTTTGCATATATATTTTTTTGTATTTATCCATAGATATACAGGTTGTTTCCTACCCAATAGAATGTCAGTTTCTTGGATGCGGATACTTTTTATTTTTCTTTGTATCCACAGCACCAAGCATGCTGCTTAAAACATAGTAAGCAGTTGGGGCAGCTAGGTGGTGCAGTGGATAGAGCACCGGCCCTGGAGTCTGGAGTACCTGAGTTCAAATCCGGCCTCAGACACTTAACACCTTACTAGCTGTGTGACCCTGGGCATGTCACTTAACCCCAATTGCCTCACTAAAAAAACCCAAAAAAACATAGTAAGCACTTCAGAATGACTGAATGACTTACTTGACTGACAATGAATGAATGAATGAACGAAGGAACGAATGAACAAATAAAAACATGTGTTCAATTATACCAACACTAAATTTGCTTCTTTGTATCTTTTACCCCTTGCTCCTACTTTTGCCCTCTCAGGTCAAGCCAAACAAGTCTAATCTTTCTTCCATGGGAAAGACTTTCAGTTAACTTAAAGGCAACGGTCATGTGTCCCTTGAATCTCTCTTCTCCAGGCTGAAGATCTCCAGTTCCTTCACCCAACTCTTTTTTTTTTTTTAATTTATTTTTAAAATTTATTTTTTTAGTGAGGCAATTGGGGTTAAGTGACTTGCCCAGGGTCACACAGCTAGTAAGTGTTAAGTGTCTGAGGCTGGATTTGAACTCAGGTACTCCTGACTCCAGGGCTGGTACTCTATCCACTGCACCACCTAGCTGCCCCTATGACCTCTTTTTAACCAGCAGGATTACTTCAGCCTTCCAGTTCCCATTATACCAGTCATCCATAAAAACAAGGTAGTAATTTTCAGATACCATGGCCAGAGAGAACTTTCAAGGCCAAGAGGCCAAAGAGATGGCCTTCCAAGGAGACAGATGGGAGCTTCCAGAGCCAACATGGCAGGAACTACCTTTGGCCCCAAAGAACTATCTCTGGCCATAGCAAGTGATGCTGGCTGCCAGGTAGAAGGAACATGTCCTCTCCTTGCCACCTACTAACTTCGAGCCTAGGAAAGGCCACACACACCTTTTCTTCATCTGGGTCAGCCATCTCTTCATTTCTCATATGGCTGCAGGCTGAATTCATTTCTTCATCCTGTCCCAGTGTACACCAAGTGCCTTCTTCTTCTCATACTTCCCTTTTCTCTACCAGCCTAGTTCAGGCCCTCATCATCCCTCACCCAGGTTATTGGGATAGCCTCCTAGCCTCAACTTTCCCCTCACTGTACTCAATCTAGCCTTCATACAAACACCAAAGTGATTTTTCCTAAGTGGAGATCTCCCCCATAATCAACCTCCAGTTGTTGTTCCCTATTATCTCTAGCATTCAGTATGAAATCCCTTTGTTTGGCTTTTAAAGCCCTTCAACAACTTGACCCCTTCCAGTCTTGCTAGTCTTACACATTAGTCCCTTCTACACATCCTCTGGTCCAGCCATACTGGCATACTTGACCCTCCAGCTCCCATTTCTGTGCCTAGAATGTGCCCATGACTTGAATGCTTTCCCTCACCCTCTTTTTTTTTTTTTTTAACACATTTTATTTTTAATTTGTGGAATAAAATGAACACTTCCATATTATAGTATAATAATAAAAAAGATGATGGCACATGAAACTGTAAATCTATTATATACAACTTGCCTATTCCTTTTAAATATATAATAAAATTATCATGTAGCTTTCCTTTCCCCCCCTTTTTCCCTAGGGATGGCTAACATTAGACACAAATATGTGTGTGTGTGTATATATATATATAAAAATATAAATTATTCTACCCATACTTCTATTTATCACTTCTTTCTCTGGATGCAGATAGTGTCTTTCTTTCTGTCTTTCTTTTTTTCCTGGGGCAATGGGGGTTAAGTGACTTGCCCAGGGTCACATGGCTAGTAAGTGTCAAGCCAAATTTGAACTCAGGTCCTCCTGAATCCAGGGCCGGTGCTTTATCCACTGTGCCACCTAGCTGCCCCAGTGTCTTTCTTTATATGTCCTCCCTCACCCTCTTCACCTCTGAGGGTGCTTGGCTTCCTTCAAGACTCAGATCAAATGCCCCTTTCTTTAGACCAACTTTTCTAGTCTGGATCGCCCCCTTTCCCATCACTAGTGTGCCTTCCTCCTTACCATCTACTTTGCATGTATCATGTGTGCACGCCTTTATATATGCATAGTCTCCCCACAAGACTGTAAGCTCCTTGAATGCAGGGACTGTGTTTTTACTTTTTCTTCACATTCCCAGTGTTTCACATGATGTCTGGCCGCAAGTCCTTACTAAGTGCTTGTGAAATGATTTGGGTGGGGGCATTACAAGCCAGAGAGGATGGGAAGAAGCCCTATCCCCTCTCTTTGGGATTAGGCCACCCCCAGAATGAATCCAGAGTAGGAGGACCTTATGTGAAGGGGTTCTGTGGGCCACAGGTAACATTCTCACCCTTGAGATGAAAAAACTAAGGTTCAGAGAGCTCATAAGTATCAGAATTGGGGATTGAATTTCCAGTTTCTTAGCTCCAAGTTCAACTCTCTTTCCACCACACCACATTGCTGGTTTGTTCTAGTTCAGTCACAGCTAGCAGATAGAGCATTGGACCTGGAGCTAGGAAGAGATGAGTTCAAATTCAGCCTTTTACAAGTTTTTAGCTGTGTGACGCTGGGCAAGTCACTTAACTCCTGTCTACTTCAGTTTTCTCATCTTTAAAATGGGAGCACCTTATACCTCACAATATTGTTGTGAGGATAAGATAATATTTCTAAAGTTCTTTGCAAACCTGACTATATAAATGCTAGCGACCACCATCATTACATGATGGTGGACAAGAGGGAACACATAATATTGTACATACCATAAAGTCATCCAGGTAACTAAAATGGTTTCAGAGATTTTAAACTCCACCAGGGAGAAAGATTTCATTTTTCCATGCTCAGGGCTGAGGATATAGTAGGTGCTCAATAAATGCCCTGAAGTGAGAGGAAGCACAGTACAGGAAAAAGAATGTTAGATCTAGTGTCAGAGGCTCTGGATTAAAATACTGGCTCTGCTATTTACTATCTGCCTGACCTTTGGCAAGTCACTTCTCATTTCCAGGCCTCAGTTTCTTCTGTAAAATAAGGAGGTTGCAGTAGACAACTTCCAAAGTTCCTTCTGATTAGAAATCAGAGCCTGTTAATAAGATAATGCTTCCCATCTTACTTCAAGTACTTTAATACACAATTTTCTTGCAAAGTCTGCTTTTTTTTACAATTAGGAAGTGATTTCCTTTCTAAAGCACCTACCATTTTACCAGAAAAAGTCTTTTTTTTGGGTTATAACTCACATGAATTAAAACCCACCTTTGCTCCTCCCTCTCAAGTTTGAAATAGTTTATGGGTCTTCTAGGCCCATCCACATACTTTCAAATTTCAGAGAATCCTGGAAAATACAATGGACCTGGGAACAGAAGACCTATGTTCAAATCCTGAGTGTATATGGGCCAGGCACATCAAGTCTCGGAGCTTTCCCCCCTCATCAGCAAAATAGGATAATACTTGTATCATCCAGTAGTGGATAGAAAGCTGGCCTCAGAACCAGGAAGACCTGAGTTCCAATTTTGCTTCTGACATACGGCCTGTGGGACATTGAGCAAAAAAATTGCTTAACTTCAATATTCTAGATCATGTTCTAGGATGAATATTGTTGTTCATCCTTCATCTTGAGACTGACTTTCAGAGGATCGGTCCTCTGACTCCAAAGGCTGTACTGGAACTACACATGAAAGCCCATGCCAATGGGTATTGTAATTATTCTAACCATTACCATATCCCCCAAATCTCCTGCTTCCGGCACCGTGATAACCCTACTGCCTCTCACCACAACTTACTGTCACTGCTGTAGCTTGGTGTTCCAACCAATATCCCCTTTAACATGCTGATTCCTACCGTACACAAGAGGATCCCAGATCTAGAGCTGGAAGGAACCTCAAAGGCCATCCTAATCCAAGCCCTTCATTTTTTTTTTGCAGGGCAATGAGGGTTAAGTGACTTGCCCAGGGTCAAACAGCTAGGAAGTGTCAAATGTCTAAGGTCACATTTGAACTCAGGTCTTTCTGAATCCAGGGCCAGATAAAGACACTTGGGCTGAAGGAGGGTAAGTGACTTGTCTAGGGTCACATGAAGAGTGTCTGAAGTGAAATCTGAATCCAGGTCCCCTGCCCCTTCAGAAGCAGTGCCTCCTACTTACTGTATGACCTTGGACAAGTGACTTCCCTTCTCTGGGCCTCAGTAAAGCAAGGGGGTGGGACTAAAGATGTCAGGTCCCTTGCAGTTCTGATTGCTATGCACACGCTGAACCCTTTGGATTTGGCTCCATTCAAGTTTTACAAGGGATTCGAGAGGCTGGCGGAAGCCCCACATATGGAAGAAAAGGCAGGATCGGACCCCGCAGCAAGCTCAGCAAGCTAGTCTTCGCGCCCCCCCACCCCCACCCCAGGCAATGAGGGTTAAGTGCCTAGCTGCCCCCAAGCTACTCTTTTTTTTTTTTTTTTGCGGGGCAATGGGGTTTAAGTGACTTACTTGCCCAGGGTCACACAGCTAGTAAGTGTCAAGTGTCTGAGGTCGAATTTGAACTCAGGTACTCCTGAATCCAGAGCCGGTGCTTTATCTACTGCACCACCTAGCTGCCCCTATGCTAGTCTTTTAGAGGAGAAAGTGTGTTCTTAGTCACCCCGCCCCGGACTGGGAGAATGAATGGTTACCGACGGAGAAGGAAGCCCTCTGGGGCAGCAGCCCCTCGCGGGAGCCTCCTAGCCTCACGCCCACCCACCCCCCACCCCCCACCCCCTCCCTGCAGCGGGCTCTCCCCGCGGGGCCTGGGTCACAAAGGCCGTTGCCAGGCGCCCGGCAGAGGAAAGATGCGGCCCCGGGAACAGCGGCCGCCACTCGGGAGCGTGCGACCCGCGGAGCCCAGCAGGTGAGTTCCCCATCCCGTCCAGCACCCGCTGCGGCAGCTGGGATCAGAGCTTGGCTCCGGCTCTGGCCAACCTAACCTTCTTGTCCCCATCCCGGGCGAGGTCCCCTTTCCTCCCCCACCCCCGGGATTAAGACGGAGACAATTCCTTTCTGTCCGGCTAGGAGGCGGATCTACCTCCACACCCACCCTCGGAGCTCCGGCCACTCGAAATACCACCCTTGGCCTCGGAGGTGACACACAGCTCAGCTGCGGTTCTGCATCCTTATTTTCCAGGTGGAGGAGTTGAGGTACAGAGCTATGCCTAGGGTTCTCCTGGACGTCCCGGGAGACGTCTTGTTCATCTCTCTTCTGGGTCAGCCGAACCTATATAGTTAAGGGTTTGGGGGAGAGCGCTTTAGATCCGTTGAAGACTTAAGTCTAGGGCAGTAAGATTGATGCCTTGAAGAGATCATACTTAGTCTCACTTATTGTTTCATAGAAAGATCACTGTAGTGAAAACAGATCTGGGTTCTAATCTTGCGCTTTTAGGAGTTGACTTTGAGCAGTCACTTTCACTCCCTGGGCTTGAGTTTCTTCATTTGTAAAATGGAGTAGGGAGATGGCCTTATAGATCCTTTGAGGCTCTAAGTATAAAGCTCCAATTCATACATTTCTTAGGAAACTGATCCTGCAATTAAAATTTACTTTGGTGCGTCCCAATGAGCAAAGTTAAATGAGGGAGAAGGGGAGATAATTTTGTTCTTTCCAGTTATATTCCTAAAAATGCACAGAAATAATGCACTAGGGGCAGCTAGGTGGCACAGTGATAAAGCACCCGCCTTGGATTCAGGAGGATCCGAGTTCAAATTTGGCCTCAGACACTTGATACTTACTAGCTGTGTGACCCTGGGCAAGTCACTTAAAACTCTCATTGCACAACAACAACAAAATAATGCACTAAATTTTAATGTTACAGATACAAAAAAATATTTGGGTGGGGTGTTTGGAATGTGTAATGCTTCCTTTATTTCTTGTGTTTTTTTTTTTAAATCAGCTCATTAAGATTTTTTTCCCACTAAATAATGAGATTTCTGAAACTTATTTTTGGTCAATGTTTGAACACATAGCAAGTGCAAAGCACTACTTATAAGAATTTCAGGGGAGGGGGGCAGCTAGGTGGTGCAGTGGATAGAACACTGGCCCTGGATTCAGGAGGACCTGAGTTCAAATTTGGTCTCAGACCCTTGACACTTATTAGCTGTGTGACCCTGGTCAAGTCACTTAACCCCATTGCCTCACAAAAAAAACCCCAAGAATTTCAGGGGAAATTTTGTAAATTAATCTGGGAATTGCTATAGTCCTTCCTCTTCACACATCCAAAAAGTAAAACCAACACAATCTCCCAAATGATTCTAAGTGACAGGTTTTTCATTTGGGTGAAATTAGTCCATCAAATTCACTGTCACAAATAAAGGTTCATGAACTAGAATTTTCAGGATTAAAATTGGATGGGATGTCCCAGAATTGAAAATCTTGTCCTAGTCCTTTTGTAGGTGAAGAAAGGAAGGTCAGAGAAAGGCATATTTGTCTGGGGAAATGGGAGGAATCTTTATCACCCTGGGTACTTTGAAAAGTAGAAGTGGAGAATCCACATGCAGTCCTGAACAAATAAACAAAACTTGGTTGACCTGAGTTAAAAGGGAGGGAGAAGGATATTGTCAAACACAAAAGATTTAGCTATGAACACAAGTATTCTACAGAGTAGTAAATGTCCCATCTAGAACCAGAAGCAGCTTATATTTAAAAGTCTGGTAGGGGGTAGCTAGGTGGTGCAGTGGATAAAGCACTAACCTTGGATTCAGGAGGATCTGAGTTCAAATATGCCTTGAGACACTTGACACTAGCTGTGTGACCCTGGGCAAGTCACTTAACCCTCACTGCCCCACCCCCTCAAAAAAAAGGGGAAAAAAAAGAAAGACAATTCTCAAGGGTCACAAGTATCTTCTTTCAGTGTAGGGATTTAAAAGTCTGGTATTTGGCGATTTTTCTTTTTCCAGGGCCTGATCTAGAACCACTAATGTTTTAATACCTTAGGACCTCTTTAAGGGAATTAGAACGACACTGACCTTTTTTAATGGATAAGACCTGTTGAAAGCAGCTTTTAACCGTTAATGAAGAGGGGTTCCTTATGTTAATTGCTCTCCTTTAGGTGTAACAATGGCAGGATATCAGCTCTGGTCACCATGGACACCACTGGATGAGAGTTTCCAGTGGTTGCGACATACAACACCTACCCCTTCTTCCAAGCACCCCTTTAGGGCCTCTCACTGCTTCCCACATACTCCTTCAGACCTGGAAGTGCAGCTTTGCTTCCAGGAGGTCACCCTCGTCCTAGACAGCCCCTTTCTAGAACCTGGGGTGAGCCCCAAGTTGCCCTGTCACACATCAGAGCTCCGAACGATGAACAGTAAGAAAGGTCTCGTCAGGAAGCCTCAGCCTGTCCGCCTCAGTGGGGTGGACTCTGTCTTTGGCAGGATCATCACAGCTCAGCCCCCAAAGTGGACGGGGACATTTCGAGTTTCAGACAAATCAGCATTTTGCAAAATCATCAGTCGGGAGCATCAGTGGCCCACTGGACTAAAGGAGCCGCAAATCCAAATGACAGTGACTATGTGTAAGCAGATGCTCCGGTCTATCTTGTTACTGTACGCAACTTACAAGAAGTGCACGTTTGCCTTGCAACATTCCAAGTAAAACCCCTCCCTGGTTTGCAGTCACACTCCTACCATGTCCTTTGGTAGGTGTCTGGAGTTTACAGAACTCATGGAAAGGAAACTGCAACATCACTGGAGCTCTCTTACCTCTTCTGTCAAGACAAGACAATGCAGGAGTCCCCCCCACCAATAAGGGCCGGTGACACAGAGCAAGAGAGAACGTCTTTCACTTGTAAAATTAAACCACTTTAAAGATGAGTCAAACTAGCACATGTACGCGTGATACCGAAGAGCATTAAACAAACCATATATACCAAAGAGCACAGGGGCTGGCTTGTCAGTTCTTTCAAATTTAAGGCAATAAACGGTTGTAGTTTTTAAGCAGTGGGAGAAGTACAGGTGCACAGTCTGCTATATAAACAGGATGAAGCCTGAGGCAGCAAATCTGACACTATTACAGTATTAGATTGGTTGATAAGTGTAAAAAAAAAAAAACCCTAGGGAGAAAAGGCAGAAAATCCAAACAGGTAGAAATGCACCAGGATTAAGCACATTTGCATTCTGGCTTGACAGAGATAGGAGGTTGTCTCAGTATGGGCTGTAGGCAGAGCAGGGTCCCAGCTCAGCAGACATCTCTCTGATTTCCTGTCTTTAGCTGAAGTGCACAAGCCACACCCCTTACTTGCCATGTGGTAACTCAAACAAATTGCAAATTATTTTTAGAACAGTGTGTAAGCAAATTATCAGTGCAAATTCACTCAACATAATAGGAATTGAGAATGCTCCATCCTGCTTCTTTCCCCCCAGCCATGTAATGGGATGATGAGGGAGAGCAGCAGCAGAAAGGCCCCTCTGTTAGATATGATGGGATAGTCAGTGTCACTGCTGGTACACCCTTTTTTCTCAAAAATCTGAAGCAGCAGTCAGGTAGATGCCAAGGGGTGTGCAGTGTGGGATCTCCAGCAGGAAGCCTGACAAGACAGATACTGCCACACAACTTTATTGCTCAGTATCCATCTTGGGCCTTCCTCGGTAAAGACCACAACAATCCACCCATTACCCCAACAATTAAGGGAATGTGGAAAGTAGAGGGAGGGAATTTATCCAAAAGTTGAGGTGGAATAAGTCCAATCCTCAGAACCAATTAAAGTGCTTGCTTTCAAAGTCTAGCTTCTAAGACCTGAAACCATATTAAATAGAGACACTGTGTCTACATCAGAGTGATCTTTTCACAAGCCAAAAGGGAAATGAATCACGAGTGCCATTAAAGAGAGTCACTTCCCATGACAGCAGGCTTGATGTTGGCAGAGACTCTACAAATCATGGCTGGGATGATGCCTTAAAGATTCCTCATCTTCACATGCGAAATAAGATGTTTCTAACGAGACCGGATGCTGGGGGAGGCCAGGAAGCATGAGTGAAGATGAAGGGTGGGAGGAGGGGGAGCAGCCTCTTCCCCTTGCAATCAGTCATCACTCTCATTACCATCTTCTTCATTTTCACCAACACTTGCTTCATCTGCACTTCCCTGAAGCAAAGAATAATCACAGTGAAAAGCTGAATATCTAGGCATTCTATATGGATGTAGCAGTGCCCTGGGTGGGTAGGATGAATTTCTAGGAATTTAGACTCACCACTCCTAGTAGAAGTACACATTATTTACCCGCCATTGTTTTCAAACATTCAATACAGCAGCATTCTCCCCAATTCCTAGACAGTTTAGAACCTTAGGCAAGAACGCAAAGTAGATGAGCTTTCAAGGGTTACAAAGAAGGCTCTCCAACTAGCAAGCCCATACTTAATAACTACCAGTGTGGGGGCAGCTAGGTGGCACAGTGGTTAGAGCACCGGCCCTGGAGTCAGGAGGACCTGAGTTCAAATCCGGCCTCAGACACTTAACACTTACTAGCGGTGTGACCCTGGGCAAGTCACTTAACCCCAAGTGCCTCACTAAAAAACAACTACCAGTGTGAAATTTGGTGGAACTAGTGATCTGTGACTGCCTGAGCAGGGCTGCTTATGGGAAGGACCAGAAGGATCTAGTGCTCAGCTTCACTGAGTAATGACACAGTCCAGGACATGGATCAAGAGAGGCTTATATGGACATTGGCACCTTCCTCGGGTGGGCAAGCTTCAGAATAGGACCTTTACTTTTTCCTAATTTATATTTGTGGCTTGGCTCACCTCCACTTATGAGTACTAGGCTCATAGTGTTATGCGTATGTGTGTGTGTGTGTGCAGACTCACATCTTCTGCCTATCACAGGTACTCCAAGGTAACTCTGAAGCACTATAATCCATGGCCTTTGAGAAGACAAGTTTCTTTATGAGACTTTAGAAAGATGGAGGCACCTCAGATAAACGCATTACCAAACTGGGGCACAAGTATACATTTTTCCTGAATGTGTAAGTAGAAGAATTAATTTAACTCAAGACTTTGCTCCCAAATGCATTTTCTACAGGAAAAAAGATAAACAAGACCCCATCCTGCAAGAAAAAAGTTTCAGATAAAAACCAAATAGATAGGAAGCTACAAGGGAAACTCAACTGGCATTGAGACCCAATTGTAGGGTGTTTAGGAATGACTATGGGTAAACCAGTGAGTTGTACACAGAGAAAAGAACTACCCATTGCCACCAAATTAACAGGCCAGACAAAGACAACTTTGAATCTTTTCTCTGCCTTCCAAAGCTCTCTGAGAACAGGGGCTATTTGGCTGGGAATATGCATGTGCATGCATGTGTGCGTGCATGAGAAAGAGAGAGACATAGACAGGGTAAGAGTTTGTGTACTGTAAATACATTTGACTATCAAAATCCAACCACTAAGGCAACAGAAATACCTCCTCTGTTTCCTGCTGCTTGGAGAGTTGAGAGGTGACCTCCTTCTGGTTCTCATCTCCTGAACTTTCCTGGGATTGCTGTGACAAGATCTCTTCACCCTATTTGGTTAAACAGTATGTTAATAACAGACACATTAAGAAAAACTCCAGTATGTTTCGCTTATTCCTTAAATAACATCAGATGTATGAGCAGAATGACTTTCTACCTTTACTCAATATCCCAACACAAACGGTCACTCAAGAGGCTGAAGGCCAAGTGATTGCTGAAAGTGACAAGCTAGGGACACTTTCAGTTGGTCTATTAAAGACCCTGGCCTCTCTTCCCAGTAGCTCCTACACACAATTTTCACTAGGCATTGACTGGGCTCCAACCCACCATGCTCTCTGACACGGGCATGAGTTCCAGTGCCCCACAACTCCAGATAACGGCAGGTGTAGCGTTAGCAGTAAAGCAACAGTAGAAAGGTAGAGTAACAAAGCATTCCATAAGGAGTGGGCAGGGAGAGCTGAAGCCAAGTCAGAAGCCTTGAGTTCTTTCTACCCCAAGCAAGCTCTGTCATGCACTGACCACCTGGGCAATTAAAACCTCAGTGTTCCTGTTTTCCTATGTAAGTGGGAATTAATAATACAGGACTCTACTACAACTCGGTGCTACTATTCTGCACAAGCCTTCTTCCCTCACATAAAAAGATGAGCATTCTCAAAAGGCTCTTAGAAATGAACCCTAAAGGTAATTCTAGGAACAAAACCCATTTAGGAAGAAAAGAAAGAACACTACTTTACATATGGAGATGACACTACTAGCTCCAACTCAGGAGGGAATGAATACAGTGAGATGTTCTTCCATAAGGTCTGGCCTTCTCCCTTATGACTATGCAATTATGAGACGGCTGCCATGCCTGGGGTGCAGCAGGTGATCATGGCAAGAATGGCCCAGGGGACAGTGAACCATCGATACTGTTAAGCCATGGATAGGGAAGCCCAAAAGGCTGAAGGGATCTCTTCAAGAACAGGGCTCCTGGGGTCAGTTACCAGCAGCCGTTGCTTGCTTTGCTTCCTAGATGTTTTTCTCTTTCCTGCAGTGAACCTCCCAAGCTTTCCCAAGTAGGGCGGGCTCAGTCTTTCTTGACAGCCCCACACTCACCTGCAGGTCCCTGTTTTTGAGGTTGCCCAGCCAGAAAGCTTCCTGGCAGTTGTTAAGGATCAGCATGGCTTTCACCCTATACACAAACAGCTCCAGGGTTTTCTTCAACAAAGGCACATGGTTGGTAAGACTCATGTCCTGGTGAATCTGAAAGGGGAACCAAATGTACCTAAGCCTCGTAGAGTCTATTCTTCTTTGTGTTACTCTTGGGAGGGATACACAGAAGTGAGACAGTTGGAGCTTAGCCTCCCACTTCTCCAGTATAAAAGTTGGTCGAGTCAAGAACTCAGGATCATCAAATACAAGGAAGGGGCCTCAATAGAGCCTTCTGTCCAATGCAGAGACCACGGGAATCCAGGCTATAAATAACATGCCTCCCGTGTGTCGATCTAGGCTCTCCGTGAAGACCAATAAGGTGAGTAAGTCCTCCTGAGTCAGTGTGTTCCCCTCTGGGACAGCTTTTCTCTTGACAGCAAAATGAAATTGCTCCTGTTCTTGCCCCAGGGGACCAGGAGAACAAAGTTAATTCCTCCACATGAAATTATTCAGATACTTGAACACAGTCATCATGCCTCCCCATAGTCTTTTCTCTAGGCTAAAAATACCCAGTTCTAAGCGGTCCTCATTTGTCCTGAGCTCAAGGCCCTTCACCATCCTGGCTGTTGTCCTCTGCACATTCTTCTGTTTAGCAATGTCCTTAGTCATTTAAAATATTGAGTCAGGCCAATGGCCCATTTAGTCAGGATTCACTCCCTGAGGGCAGAGAACAGGGTATTCTCTGGAAGAGCATAAGTACTTGTCTTCCATGATGTCAACTTCAAAAGAGGCATCACATATATCTCAAATACCCTTTTAATAAGCTGGTAAGGATCTCTCAAGACCCTTGATGAACCTATTTATGTTAAAGACAAATAATACAGACTAGCTCTAATTGGTTGAAATGTTATTTGAATCTTCACTAGAAGCACCTTCTAAAAATGGACCTGAGAGGAGAAAACAGCTGGTAGAGGGGCCTGGGCAGAAGTCCCAGTTCATCTGGCCTTTGCGTTCTGTAGTCCCTTGAGCCTTTGGACTAAGAAACACAACAGCCCATCACGGGGCTGGCATCTAGCAAGAAAAAACGATTTATTCTTTTATGCCTAAAATGTTATCAGAAGCAAGAGACCTGTTTCTGCCAGGCAGATTATAAATGTAAAGAGGGCTCCAACAGCTGGCTTCCTGTCACTTATTCACCAGCAGGGATTCACTACTTATATAATGCATCCACAGGCATTCTGTCTCTCTCCCCAAACAACACCTTCTGGAACATGTAGGGTGTGAATTTATTTCACATGCTGAAATTTATCTTAGACCTGGCTGTCCTCCCTCAGCTCCCCAAAGTCTTCCCAACACTAAATAAAATTACTTCAGACAGGGCGTCAGCTTGAAAAAATTATAAGGTAAAGAAACTACCCTAATCTGTGAGTTGGGAAGCAGTACCTGCAGATTTCAAACAGCTAGAAGGGCTGGTAATGTGTCCCACTGGCTTTCTTACCTTAGAATGCCCACACATGTGATGAAGTTGTCTGGTACTCAACTGGAAGGTTTTCAGTAAACTCAAAACATCTTCCTGAAACCATCCGAGAAAGATTTGTTACATAAAAATTCCTGTTCCTAGCAAGTGGTCAACTAAGGTTAAAAAATATTTTCCTTTTTTTCTGCAACCAGAGTTCTTATTTCATTACAAATGCAAAAAATACATACAGCTAAGACAGGATAACCCACAATAAAGGGTCCTGGCTACACAGCTCTGTCATCGTTACTTGGTCCTTGTTGACAAGGAGCAGTGATGGGGCAAGCAGATGTCCTCCTTAGTCCTGGCATCTTCTGTCACCTGATAGACAGTGTAGTTCATGGAAAAGAACCTCAAGCTAAGGGTCTTGACTTGGATACCAGTTACTTCTGGTCCAGTTGGGGGAGTTAAGTCACTTAACCTCTTGGGCCTCAGTTTCCTTCTTCAAGAGAATCAAACATGAGCACCGTGCAAGGCTTTTAAGAGCCAGGGTCAGTCATCCCTTCTATGCACTACACAACCTTGCCCAGGCCTCTCCCTCCTGGTACCCACTGCTCAACAGTAAAATGCACTCCATCTGAGTTCTCTATTCACATCCTCAGGGACCTGGGGATTGTGAGCCCGCTGACTAATCTCACAAGATTGCTGGGAGGAATGACAACCAAAGTTAGAGTAATGGCCCTTTCTCCAGGCAGAGTGATGAATGCTTAGAACCCTGAGAATGATCTGGTGCTTCAAAAGGAAAGCATTTAGTGTCAGTTCCATTCTTGAGAACAGGCTGTCTCTGGAAAGTCAATATTAACATCAATTCCGGTACCAGGAAAAACAGGAAGGGAATGTTGGCTCTGAAGCCTAGATAAGAACATGGATATTTTGGTCCAGTTACTTCTATTCTCCACGTTGGGGCAGACCTAGGAACGTGGGTATAAACCAGGCTCACTCCCACCTTGGGTTTAGTCTTCTTGGGGGCAGGTGTCCACTTCTATTCTGGCTCTTCTGTTCCCAGCCTGGAGTGGACCCCAATCCCAGGGCCCACCCTGACTCTTTGTTTTCCATTGGCTTGTTGCTCTTACCCGATGTTTTCTGAAACTGAAGTCCAGGAGGGGCATACACTGCTTCAGAAAGGTTTCCACAAACAGGCGTCCATACTAAAGGAAAAGAAGACAGAGCTCCTACCTGACTCAGGCCTAGAGATCCATCACTGGGCTACAGAGGCCCAAAAGGCTCCCCTGCCTGTTCTCTTTCCTCCTATATGCCCAGAGATGCTGGGCACGGCAGTCAGTGTCACACCAGCCCCCACTTACCACTTCTACCTATTCCTAAGGCATCTGCATCCCCCCCAACTCCTTGACTTGGTGCCTTGGCCTCTAACCAGGGATTTAAAGCTACAGGGACACTGGATTCACCAAATGTTCAATGAGTTTGGGAAGACTCATTCACTGATTTCTTCCCAAAATAATGGGAGGCATTAATTCCTGAAACTATGGGGAAGAGACACGAGCCAAAGCCTTTTCTTGGAGCAGTGGAGACTCTTCTTGATTGGAAGGAAAATCAAAATGGGTCTGATTTGTTAGTGAAGCAGCAAAGCCTCCCTTACCTTTAGACAAACATTCAGGACCGGTCGACTATCAAACACCTGAGAGGGAAGAAAAACCAGTAAAAGTTTGGGCCTACTTCTTATATAGGGAGATAATAATCCTACTTATAGACAATCCACAGGCACAGGCAGTGAAGAGCAACAGCTTCACAAGTGACCCTGGCAGGAGGAAGAAGGAACATTAGGAGGCCCTGCGCAAAGAAAAGAAAAGAAGGAGCTTTTGTGTTTCCTCCATGGCCTTGTTCCCAAGTTTCCCCATCTCATAACTGGGACATGGCATAGGGAAAGATGTGGGCTTTGGTTTCCTCACAAACCTCACAAGGAAGAAAGAAGGGATTGTCTGGGTGGTGGCAGGACAGAGTAAGGGTTAGCACACTCCCCCCACCCCCGCCCCAGGGAAGTTGGGAAAATGATGCAGGACGATAGGTGGAGGCTCCAGAATGAGCCAGTGCTTCCTTAAAGAGCATACAGGCTCTAGAGAGATGGAGCAAGACCCATGCACTTACCTTGACCAGATTGATAAGGATATTAAAGTCTCGGACAGCCATGCTCCAATACAGAAGCTTCTCCTCATGAACCTAGCAGGGGCCATAGAAACAGGCATCCCCCAATCAGAGCCATGGTCTGTTTTTACATTCCATATCTAGCAATCAAACCCCTAAACTGCACAGAGTCCAAGATTCCAACCAAGAGGAAGCAGTCATATACCCTTACAGTGGGTTAAGTTCTACATCTACAAAGTCCTTGCCAATGTCAAATGTCTCAACATCAGAAACTGACATGATTTTATCAGTGGAAATGACATTAAAGAAGATGTTACCATCAGTTTGCTGCTGTCCCCTAAGGGCCATCGGTCCTTTCCATAGGATGGGCAGTGGAAACCTCACATATGTGTTGTTTCACCATTAGAACGGGAGCTCACTGAGGCTGGGGACTCTCTTATGTTTCTGTTTGAGTCTCCAGAGCTTGGCAAAGGGCTTTGCATGGTGCTTAATAAATTCTCATTCGTTCGTTCATTCGTTCATTCATTCATTCGTTCATTCATTCATATGTCAAGTCAAAATATGTGCAAGAAACAAGAATGAAGACCCTGGTTTCCAAGCAGATCTTAGCATCAAACTGACTACTGGCCAGGAGACCTCTGGGGCTCTTTCACACACATACAACTGCGAGTCTCTACCTAAACCAGCTGTGGTGAGCTAGCTCCTAAAGACCCGGCATGGGGTATACTAAGAAACATGCTTTCTAATCCTCTCTTGGCTCCTAAAAAGCAAACCCAGCTTAGTCAGGTGACCACCAGGGCACAGCAGGAGCCAGAGCTGGCTTTTTGAGGTCAGGTCCATAAGAGAAGGATCATTGGGGCAGCTAGGTAGCACAGTGGATAAAGCACTGGCTCTGGATTCAGGAGGACCTGAGTTCAAATCCAGCCTCAGACATTTGACATTTTCTAGCTGTGTGACCCTGGGCAAGTCACTTAACCCTCACTGCCCCACAAAAATAAATAAATAGATAGATAGATAGTAATCTGGCTATTTCCTAACTACTTAAAATGCATAATATAATCAACCATAAGAGAAGGATCATGCCTCACTATTAGGAAATAGATTTGGGACCCGTTATCCAGTGAGTGAGTTACACGTTCAACCTCCAGGAAAACAAAGGAACAGATCAGGGGATGAGCTAAGGCAGAGGATGGAGAGAATACAGGAGCTGGTGTTGGCACAGCATTTCTGGGGTTGGCTAACAGAGAGTGAGCAAAGGGGACTAAGTATAGCAGGAAGTTGCTCTGAGGAATCTCTGAAGACCCCTGGATATAGGAACCCAGGAGGAGCAATGTAGTGGGACCACTGGCTGGAGAGCTCCCTGTATGAGTATCGGTGTTGGGAGAATGCAGAGTCCCTGGCCAAGGGCAGACATGTTTACCCCAGCCCCTCTAGAGGGAATAGGGCCAGATGAGACAGCACGTGGCGGGAGCGGTTGTGTTAGCTCCCTTCTCAGCTGTTATCCAAGGTCAGGGCCTCACCTTAGGCGAGTCTGCAGCAGTACCAGCCTGAAGGTTCCTCACCGATTTCTCCAGTTCAGCCATCATCACTCGAAAGAAAACTAAGAATGTCTGCCTAGAAAAAGGGAAGATTTATAAACTCCTGGCCCTGGCAAAGCGGCCGCGAGCAGGGCAGCGCAGGCACTTCTTCTGTGGAGAAACCAAAAGCCATTCCTTCCCAGCTCCTTCAGCAGCCTGTCACTGGGACCCATTAAAATAGGAGGGAGACTAAGGGGTAAGGCCACAGACGAAACCTGAGCAAAATTAACCCAATGACACACAAGGGCCAATGAGGATGATATAAGAAAAGGAACACAGGACTCTATAAATTACAGCCATTACCCCCCACTTTTTTTTTTAATTTTTAATTTTTTTTAGTGAGGCAATTGGGGTCAAGTGACTTGCCCAGGGTCACACAGCTAGTAAGTGTTAAGTGTCTGAGGCCGGATTTGAACCCAGGTACTCCTGAATCCAGGGCCGGTGCTCTATCCACTGCACCACCTAGCTGCCCCATTACCCCCCACTTTTAACCTTTTAAAAGTGAAGTAACTAGAATATGGACTAGATGACCTCTCAAAGTTAAATGAAAAAATTCATGTCTTTGAGAAGAGGATGCTATGAAGCTAGATTTCCCCCCATTCCAAGCACCTCACTAGCTTTAAGAACCCAATTTTCTAATGCTGCTGAATAGGATTTTCTCAGATCTGAATGATACTAGCTGAGAACAAGTCAATGTTTGCCATCTGTCACAGAGACCCCACCAATGTCTTATAAGAAACATTAAGGCCAGATGTAGAGTGTAGGAATCATTTGGACATCAGAAAAAGGTTTGAGAGCTTGGTTCTAGCTTAATAATGAGACCATTTGTAAGATACTTTATTGGGCCCTTAGTTAAGTACTTCTGAAGTAAAACAGCATTATCCTCAGGACAAAACAAGACAGTGAAAAGGTGGGATGGGGAAGACTTTCTTGTGAACACCCCTGAAGAGACAACAATCTAAGACTTACCTGGTCAGTGTAGGGAAAGAGGAAGAAGCAGCATCCTTGGAAGATTTGATTAACTCTGGGACCCCAGTGCCAGCAATCTCCTCTATAAGCTTGAGGACACTATCTGCTCGCTCCAGGTAAATGCTGCACTAAGAGAGCCACGTGATTAAGAACAGAGCAACTAAAGGCTTTAGAACAGACTCAACACTCCTCTCTTAGAGGCTCTGAGTGGTGTTTATTTATTAGCAAAACAAAGTCTCATTTCTTTTCTAAACTCTCTTAGGGTGAGATAAAACATATAATAGATGGAATGAGCTAGAGCTCATTGAGCCAATTATGAAGTGTCGTACTCTGGAGTTCCTCTTCCAGAACCTATGGACAGAATAAATTTAGGAACTACAGATGAGCTTATCTTCTTTGGTGTTCCTAGTTCAATGTGGTTTCGAGTAACTCACAAGGGAGATATTACAGATTGAGGGGTTCTGTGCATCCTGAATTATTCTGTTTAACCAAAGGAGTAATATGGAAATTTAACACAGAAGGGAAAGATCACAGACTCCATTAGTCCCAAATCTGGCTCATTTCAAGTTTATAACCAAGACATACTTAAGACTTTTAAACACTATTACAAAACATTCTTTACAGAAATAAAGGAAGGGTTAAATAACTGGAGAATCATTGTGTATGGCTGGATTTCAACAAAATTTTTCTTTTTTTTTTTTCAACAAAAATAATATCTAGATTAATTTACAGATTTAATGCCATAACAATCATTTCAGGCCAATCTGGTCATTTCTGTTTTCTTCCAATGTTCACCCCACTGAGGATTAAAGTTAACACCAGCCGTTTCTGAGTTTTTTGCCAGATGAAGGGTCCCACAAGTAGCAAATGGAAAAATAACATTTGATTCTCCTGGCAAAAGCCAACTCCCTCACCAGAGCAAAGTGTGCAGGTGGTCATTAAAGCTGCTGCCTTTCTCTCTCTCTCCATTTGGCTGTACCCAAACCTGACACAGGAACTGCCTCGCCAGGGAAGCTGTTGGAAGAAGAATACGGGGATGACAACTGGCTTGGAAGGGATCCAGCCTTCCCTGGCTTCTTAGCTTTGAGAGCACAACTGTAAAGCTGTCTTTAAAAAGGAAGCTCCTGGGGCAGCTAGGTGGCACAGTGGATAGAGCATCAGCCCTGGAGTCAGGAGTACCTGAGTTCAAATCTGGCCTCAGACACTTAACACTTACTAGCTGTGTGACCCTGGGCAAGTCACTTAACCCCAATTGCCTCACTACAAAAAAAAGAACAAAACAAAACAAAAAAAAAGGAAGCTCCTTATGACCCTGTCTCCTAATATACACATGCC